>NC_091311.1:32617505-32767505 GCF_038502225.1 Cherax quadricarinatus | reverse complement strand
TACCCTCTATCAATTCCATGTTTTCTGTGACGAACTGGAAGACAGGGCTTATATCAGCTTGAAGATTTGCCGTGTCCTCAATGGATGTCACTCAAAGAAATTCTAGTAGCATTTACAAAGAATAATAGTGCTATTATTATGCCTACGTGGCATACGAGAATGAGAGAACTGGAGAGAATACCGGGCCTTAAGAAAAGAGCTTTTTTTCAGTGCGGCAGCCTCTGATATTAGTTTTCTGACTATTACTCGCTGGGTAAGATTTATCAGGAAACTTAAAATTCATCTCCCAATTTCTTGTGTTAATACACCACGGTCGTACTGTCGATTTTTTTTTTTTCAAATTCTGTTTATACATCTGAACTGTCTCCCCTAATATATCAAAACTTTCTGTAATGGTTCACCAACTGTGAAGCATTACAGAAGCTGAAGCAGCCTGCTCTAAACACATGCTGCGCTGTGTTATGAGTAGTTTGAACATTGAATTCAAATTCAACTACTTAAAACTGAACGAGATACAATATAGCACTGACTTACCAACAGAGTTGTAGAGTGGAGTAAAATGTCAAGCAGTCATCAACACACTCACAAGACAGAGCTAAAAGCATTGTTATACTCCCAAGACAGAGCTAAACAAAGCATTGTTATACTCCCAAGACAGAAGTAAACAAAGCATTGTTATACTCCCAAGACATAACTAAAAACATTGTTATACTCTCAAGATAGAACTAAGTCAAGCGGCATCATTTTAAATAATTTAGGATATTGACAAATCCTTTGAACATTTACACCAGTGAAAATTTTTAGGAGATAAACTACGACCAAATTTGAGCGTTTCTACTCTACCAGCCCAGCCTTTGGTGAAGTTTTTATGGTGTGTGTGTTCCACCAGGTTGTTCCCATTAGCAGCCCGCTGGCCTAGTCATTACAGAATTCTTGTTCTGGCACTTGGCAAAGGAAGAGACCCCAGTTTTCAGCAATATTTCTGGTATCTGCTGGTAGCAGGCTGAAGAGGCTCGAACCATGGATGTTGACACGGTAATCTCTTAATGTTCCTACGGCGCGTCTGTTTTTCACTATTTTACACTTTCATTTTTTCTAGCTCCAGTAAGTTATGACTATATTTGGGACCTGGCCCTTCACATCTTCCAGGTGTACATTATCAGTTCCCTTTCTTCCTGCCCTCTATAGAGCACATTCCAAGTACTGTGAGGCATTCTCAATTAGCAATACGTTTTACTGATAATGCGAGCAGTAAATGATCTCTGGTTTTTTCAGCTCGGGTATCTTAACTGCCTTAAATGGAGCTGTGAACACAGAGCTATTCAAGACAAACCATACCACGGGCGGGGATAGAACCCGCGATATGTATTAAATACATACCATTGAGGAAACCCGAAAGGAGACCGGTTATGGAGAGAGAGCGCAGGAGATGGTACAAAAGAAAACGGGTTACCGAATTACTTAAAAACAAACATATCACAACATAGGAAAGATAGTCTTAGACAAGAGATCACCGATTTAGAACACAAACTTAAGAGGTCATAAACAGAAGAAGCACAAAGGGAGCAAAAGGACACCCAGGATATTGCAAGAAACCCAAAATATTTTTATTCATATGAAAACTCCAAGCTAAGAACTACCTGTAAAACTGGACCATTAATGATAGACTCGTATACTGACGATAAACAGGAAATGAGTGAAATTCTAAAGGAACAGTACGAGTCGGTGTTCAGCAATGCACTAAATGACAGCAGGGTAGAGAATGGAGAAAAGTTTTTCATTCCAGCGGAAGACCGCGCAGATGAGCTAACAGACATTAGTACCAATCCCATAGATTTCGAAAAGAAATTTTAATTACTCACTCTCACGTAGCATCTTGACGAGATTCACGGAATGCCTTACTTATAAAAAAAAATTTGTAAAAATATCACTCGCCAGACCTCTAAGTATTCTCTGGAAAAAAAGCCTAGACATAGGTGAAATACCAGAGACCTTAAGAATGCAGACATAGCTCCTTTGCATAAGGGAGGTAGTAAAGCACTTGCTAAAAATTACAGACCAATAGCCCTAACTTCCCACATCAAAAAAATCTTCGAAAGAGTGATGAGACGTCAGATTACAAAGTTCATGGAACAGTACAAACAGCATAACCCAAACTCGCATAATTTTAGATCAGGACGATCATACCTATTACAGCTACTGAACTACTTATAACAGAATTACGGAGGCTTTAGAAGACAACCAAAATGCAGATGTGATATACACAGACTTTGCAAAGGCATTTGACAAATGTGATCATGGGGTGATTGCACACAAAATGACGGTCATGGGGATTACGGGGAAGGGAGTTAGATGGTTTTTCGGGTTCCTAACACAGAACACCAAGTAATAGTAGTAAACAGCAAAATTCAGCAACTGCGAGGTTAAAAGCTCAGTTTCCCTAGGCACTGTCCTGGCACCTCTGCTGTTTCTCATCCTCACAGCAGGCAGATATAAACCCGTCACAGTTTTGTATCATTTGTAGATAGCACTAAAATAAGCATGAAAGTCACTTCGGTAGAAGACATTGAAAAATTAAAAGACGATACAAGGAGTTTTTTTTCTAGTGGGCAATGGAGAACATGACGTTCAGTGGTAATAAGTTCCAACTGCTTAGGTATGGAAAGAATGAAGAACTCAAAAGGAACACTGTATACGAAACCCAAAACGATCGTCAAATAGAACGAAAGGAACACGTGAAAGACTTGGGAATGATTATGTCAGCTGACCTTTCTTGCAACGAACACAATAAGACAAAGGTCACGACAATCAGGAGGATGACTGGGTGGGTAATGAGAACTTTCAAAACAAGGGAAATAATGCCACTGGTAACACTTTTCAAATCGCTAGTGCTCTCTCGTTTAGAATACTGTTCAGTGTTGACGGCCCCATTCAGGGCTGGAGAAATATCAGTGCTGGGACAAGATACAAAGATCGTTCACGGCCCGCATAGAGCCAGGAAAGCATTTAAATTACTGGGAACGCCTTAAAATCAAATATGTACTCAATGAAGCAGAGAGAGAGAGAGAGAGAGAGAGAGAGAGATACATGATAATATATACCTGGAAAGTACTTGAAGGTCTGGTTCCAAATCTGCACGCTGCTATAACAAACTGGAGCGAGAGTTGAGAGGAAATGCAAAATAAACCCAGTGAAAATCAGTGGTGCGGTAGGCACAATACGAGAACACTATCAACATCCGTGGCCCAGATTCAACATCTTACCAGAAGCTATCAGAAACACTGCTGAAACAAGTGTAGAAGTCTTCAATAGGAAACCGAACAAGTATCTTCACTAGATGCCAGGCCAACCAGGTTGTGATGGATATGTGGGGCAGCGGGCCTCCATCAGCAACAGCCTGGTGGACCAGGCTAGCACTAGGCGAGCCTGGCCCATGGCCGGGATCCGGGAGTAGAAAGACTCCGAAACTCATCAAAGGTATATCCAAGGAAAGAGGGGCGATCCAATTCCTTGCAAAAAGAGGAGTTTCCCAGCAACAAGAGTAGTTCACTAGCATCAAGACACCCACCTTGAAGTAGGTGCTGAACAAGACTATACTAAGTGAGGGGTGGCAGCTGCTGCCACCACCCACCACTAACACACACCACCTCCTGGCTTTGCAACAGTTTAAAACACATAGCTGGCACATAAGTCTTCATTATTCCCCCTTCCCCTGTCGCCCCACACATTTCTCCATCCCCGTCTAGAGTGCAGCACACTCCGGCCACGCCCACACACCACCAGCGGCTATGTCGTACTTTTTACAGTTTGTAAAAAGTACAACATAACTGTACGAATCTACACGAAGTACGAATCTCATTTGGCACAACGACTGTTGCCGTTGTGCCAATGGTGTAGATTCTTTGTTGCAGTAACTAGGAGATGCTGTGCTAAGACGGGTCGGATTGAAGTCTCGCTTGATGGTTCGCCTCCCCCCGCCCCCCGCACACTGAAAAACATTGATTTGTGAAAAATTTTACTAAACATAACCTCACCTTCTTAACACTTAGGTAATATAACATAATTTACACAACTTACTAAAGTATTTACATAAATATGATTCACTATTTTCCTTGTGTGAGAATCTTAGTATCCCCGAGAATCACACTATTAATGCAGATTTTATTACCTGCCCGAATTCTTTTGGAAATTAAGCATATGAAGTGACTAAGTCATAGTTCAGTACAATAATTCAGTACAGCTTAACATTGTATAACAAATAGTGTTCAATATCGACAGTTGGTCTCAGGGACTGAATATACTTCATCTTTTACTGTCTCCGATTAATAACCTCTGCATTGAATTGAAAAAAAAAAAACACTAATTGGCGAAATGTGATATTACCTTATGTGATGAAACGTGGTACATGAATTAGACCCATGTGCAACACCTAGGTATCTATTCTGAACAAGTTTCGCCAATCAGTGGCTTTTTAGTAATTCGATGCACAGGTTATTAATCGGAGACAATAGATGAAGTATCCAGCCCCTCAGACTACTTGTCAATATTGAACACTGTTATACGGTGTTAAGCTGTACTGAATTATTGTACTGAACTATGACTTAGTCACTTCACATGTTTAATTTCCAAAAGAGTTTTGGAAAGTAATAAAATTTACCTAAAAGTAGTGTAATTCTTGGAGATACTGAGATTCTCACTCACACAAGGAAAATGGCGAGTTATGCAAATTATTTCATATTACCTAATTATTAACACATTTTTCCGGGGTGAAGAGGGTAAGTCAGTGGAAGGTCTCCATCACATGAGGAAGCTTAAATGAGCAGTTGTCATATTACGAACACTTGCCCCAGGAGAATTTTCCAGTTTCTCCTGACAAACAAAATACACCCAGGCTCCCTCCAGGAAAACAAAATGATTATTCGTAGTAAATATGAGACATCTGCTATGAAAGGTTAAATTATAATTTTCATGAAGAAAGAGCTAAGACCCATATGGGTTCAGTGCACATTTAATATTACTACTACTACTACAAATAATAATATACGAGGGAAGAGTAGACCAAATACCCTGGATCAAGACCTATTCACCAGCATAGGAACGCCACACAGTGAGCCAGAGGGGGAAAACAAAAACGCAACAGTTGGTCTATTAGCAGTTCTCTCGTTGGGACATGAAGCACACAACCATCACAAGCTTTTATATAAGTCAATATCGTACAAATATATTCCAGTAAATACATGTTAAGTTATAATGACTGATGACGGTATCATACGAGGCTTGACCCCACCCTTGTCTTTTCCAAGAGAGCACACTGAAAAAAAAAATTGACCAAATTTTGGGATAAGCCATTTTTTCACAAACAGCTTAGCAATTGGCGTGTAATAAAATTTTAGTTTATCTAATTTATCTACGATTTATCATGACTTTCACTGTTATACTATGAAGTATGAAAATACAAAATGCATAATCAATATAACAATTATGAGGACATCACTTAGCAGCTGTGGCAGTGATGGAGACGTTGGTAAAATGTTGATGTAAACACAAGCAGGTGCCAACACACACTAGCTCATCTCCCACCACATTTAAATGGCTACCTTGACACCGGTGTATGGCTCGTGTCAAGTAGAGCTACCCTTCCTTTCCTTGGATCAGCCATATTACCTTCCATTTCCCAGGTACTGCATGAAACTTACCGGATTTAGCGCTTCCTAGTCAATATATTGATACTGATAACTAGATTGTCATCCACTCTTAACGTGATCCAAACCCACATGGAGATGCATGCAACTGGAATACGAGCCGTGGGTTGTATCCCAAGTTCAGTGAGTACGGAGATGTCACGTGAAATGTAAAATGTGTGGACAGAGAGTAGAATGTCTTATTAAATTTACATACCTCCAAACAAACCATACAAGAAGTGGCAAATCACTTCAATGTTAACGACAAGATATCTGCAGTCATACAGTTGTATCCACACTTTGCAGAAGCTATATGAATAAACTATTTGAAAAAAAAAACTGCATTTAGTAAGTGACCAATGTTTACAGTGAATATTTTAAAACTTTTATGGACAAATTACATTAATCAGATTCGTTGTAAGAAATTATAATATACGAAATGACCACTGTCGTAATGATGTAAATGACTATGCCCGATGAGGCCTGACAAGAAAACACTGTGACCTTTAACACTTTTTTTTTTTTACTCAACTGGTCACAAGATGAGCTGCGGATGCACAGTAATCCACACTTGAGGCAAGAGAGTGTTTTGTTACATGTTACATACCATCATGAATGTGTTGCTTCATGTGGTGTTTGTTTTATATCTTTACCTGGTACACCGTCGCCTTCAGTTGACCCGATAAGTAAAAATCAAGCACACACACACACACACACTATATATATATATTATATATATATATATATATATATATATATATATATATATATATATATATATATATATATATATATATATATATAGATATATATATATATATATATATATATATATATATTTAATATATATATATATTATATTATATGTGCCGAATAGGTAAAACTGATCAATTAGCAAGTACTCGTTTAAAATTAAGTCCTTTCTAAAATTTTCTCTTATGTTTAAAGATATATTTTTTCATTATTAATATAAAAATTAATTTTGGACCAAAACCTTAGAAAACTTACCTAACCTTATTATTACAAGCACAATTTAATTTAGCCTAATCCAACTAAATATATCTTAGATAAGTTTATAATAATTTAATAAACAAACAATGAAATATATATTTTTCGTTAGGTTCAGAATGATTTTTGCGAAGTTATTGCATACACAAATTTTCGCTTGCCTTTATATATATATATATATATATATATATATATATATATATATATATATATATATATATATATATATATGTCGTGCCGAATAGGCAGAACTTGCGATCTTGGCTTAAATAGCAACGCTAATCTTGCCATAGAGGACAAGTGAAAATTTGTGTATGCAATAATTTCGCCAAAATCATTCTGAACCTAACGAAAAAAAATATATTTCACTGCGTTTGTTTAGTATTAAATTATTGTAAACAAATCTAAAATATATTTAGTTGGGTTAGGCTAAAATAAATTACTCTTGTTATAATAAGGTTAGGTAAGTTTTCTAAGTTCCTTTTGGTGCAAAGTTACAAATTTTTACATCAACATTAATGAAAAAATATATCTTTGAACGTATAATAGAAAATTTTAGAAATGACTTAATTTTAAATGAGTTCTTGCTAATTGACCAGTTTTACCTATTAGGCACGACATTATATATGTATAATATATATATATATATATATATATATATATATATATGTATTATATATATATATTATATATATATATATATATATATATATATATATATATATATATGCAAAACAACCACTCTGAAAGAATAGAGAAATTCCAAGCGCTTTCGTGACTACTCACATTATCAAGGAACTAATGTGAGTAGTCACGAAAGTGCTTGGAATTTCTCTATTCTTTCAGAGTGGTTGTTTTGCATATTTTGAAATCACCTGTTTACTGTGATCTTATTGCACATATATATATATATATATATATATATATATATATATATATATATATATATATATATATATATATATATATATATAAACTATTTTTGCATAGAGTAATATAGTACTTGTAGTAATAGTACTAGCACTAGTAGTAATAGTGCTAATAATAGCACTAGTGATATGACTAGTAATAGTACTAGTAGTAATACTAGTACCAGAACTAGTAGTAATAGCAATGCTAATAATAGTATTAGCACTAGTAATAGTACGTTTCAAATTAACAGTTTCCTTGCGACTCAGAGGGTAACAGTATTACAGGTACATAATTGATCACCAATATAGTGGACGCTCACCCTGTGAAGTCACGTGCACATTATATCTGGCCTTTGCATTGTAAAAAAAATATCTACTTTTCTGCTTTATCAAGTCCTCGAAATACTTAATACGTTGTAATCATATCCCCCTTCTGTAAATTTGTCCTCTCTCTCCAGGGTAGTCAGGAACATCCTTATCCTCTCCTCGAACTGTACCCTCTTAGTTATGAGCTTAGTATGTTATACACTATTTAAAACTTCTGAGCATGCTTAATTTGGTAGGAGGCTCCAAGCTGATGCTGCATATTTAAAAGTAAGCCTGACGTGCCTGTGCCTGCGTATGTGAGGGTGTGAGGGAAAAACCAGGTTTGTGGTGTTAATTAAAGCTGCCCCCACACCACTAGTTTTAACTCTTGTATACTCTGGTAATTAAGTGATACCACGCTCAAGAATAAAAAGAAAAAATCTAGTATCAAGGTTGTAATAAATCCGAACTTTTCTTAACTGTATCTAGCGAGGCAGGTGGGGAATGTAGCCTGTTTACATCCAAGACGGGGAGAATGAGCGCCCTTCCCCCCATCCCACAGTCTATGCAACCCCTCCGTTATGACACTTAAGGCCGGTTTGCACCAGTGATTGGGAGGTGGGTACAGCCTGTCATCTGTAAGGACTGTTTACACCAGCGAGCGATGGGGTGAGGGAAGGGGTTCCTGCACCCCCCCCCCTGTCCGTTATAATACTTGTAGGGCCTTGCTTACCTCAGTGATGGGGAAAGGAATGCCCAGAGCTCCTGTACCTCCTCAGTTACACCTGTAAGCTCTGTTGACACCAGTAATAGAGGAAGGAGGCCCAGAACTCCTGTACCCTATCCGTTACAACACCTGTAGGTTGTAACGGAGGAGTGTCAACAGAACCTGCAGATTCTGTTAACACCACTGAATGAAGAGTCGTCTCTGTCTACCAGCATATTTCGTGTGCACAAAGTATAATTCAAAACTCCAGCAAGCACCCCCCCCTCTGTCCTTTAAATTCATCACCATTTACCTGTACAAGTTCACCAATGCCTTTAAGTACTTCCTGGTATCATCGCCTCAGCTGCCCGTCTCTAGCTTGCCGCCTGGTTGGCGGTACAAGTTAAGATTCCTGATATTTGTGTCAGACCCCACAATTGCTGGCAAGTTTCCCCGGTCTTCTATTGAGCAACGTTTAACCACGAACTGATCAGTAATGAGGAAAACTACAAATTTCACCTGTGGTCTCCGCAATTTATACTAGGGAATACGAGATTTCCATGATTACACTTCAACATTTCTCAAAAAATACCACCATAATGTATACAAAAAGTAGCCTTAACGCTGTATATTACATATTTACAACCAAGTCCGTGCATGTATTCATCAATCCCTGCAATGGTAATTCACATCACATGCAGATTTTATTAATACAGTATTTAGAAAAACACACACACACACACACACACACACACACACACACACACACACACACACACACACACACACACACACACACACACACACACACACACTTGACACGTAGACTTGTGGAGTTTTGACAATAAGCCATTATAAATTTAATATTTGAAAATTTATTTTAACATTTCCGGAAGAACTTTCTGTAAATAGTTTATTACTCAGTCAAGACCACAAAACTGCAAGGTGTGAGGATAATTCTGCTGACGATATTTACATTTGGATAGATTTACAGCAGGTGATGATGTGAACTCCCAGTTTAAGTGGTTTTCAGGGCGCTGAGAAGTTCACAGGGTTACCAGACTCAAGCAGCACACTCGGTCACTATATAATCGTTGTGTAGTTTAATGATGCTATTTTTCTTGGCCTTGTATTAGTGGTAGCTGTACCAACGTACATGTGCCGTAAAAGTTACTTACTGTTTCTCATCTATTGTTTTAATTTTTTTTACACATCTCATCCCCACTTTAACCGATGAACGAACTATTGAGTCCAGAGAGCCTACTTGTTGTCTACCTGGGGATGGTTCCAGGGAATAATGATCTCCGCAGCTTGATACCAGTCTATTTCGTGATAAGGTAATATTTACTTTACAGTCGGGTATTTTTTTTATCAAGGCATTAAGCGGGTTGTGCAATAGATATAACTATTTTGAACATACGAGGAACAATCTTTTTTGTGGATACTAAAAAATGTAACCCATAGGAGTGGGGAAAAGATAGACCCACTTAATAACTCAAGTAAGCTTACCGCTCGTGATAAAGAAATGTGTACCATTATTAAAACTTATTTCCTCTGTTTTTAAGCAAGAGGATGTAAATGTAATCCTGGAGATCACTAATTATACAGGTCAGGACGAGAAAAAGTTACGAAAGTTCAAGGTCAGTAGTGACACGGTCTTCAGACAACTTTACATATTAAAACCAAACAAGTCACCAGGCCCTGACAAGCTGTTTCAATGGTTCTAAAGGATTATAAAATCAATCCTAGCAAACTATTAGCTAGTCTCGTCAAGAGATCACTATAAAGAGGTAGCACATCAGATAAGTGGAAAATGGCCTATCATATCTACCCATTAACATGGAGGGAGATTAGTCTATACTGCAATTTGAAGCTAAGGACATCAGTCTAACCTCAATTGTGGAAAAGTTGATGGAATCAATAATCGCTGACGCAATTCGAAGCCACCTTGCAAGTAATATGATCAACGAATCTCAACGCTATTTTACCGAGGAATGTTCTTGCCTAACTAATTTATATTTTTCAGTAAGTTATTCGAGGCAGCAGACCAAGATAAAAATACGACTGACAGTCCCACACAGAAAACTAATGAAAGTAGAAGCATATAGTATATTAGAAATTACTTCCTGGGTCGATGTGGAGAAAATTCTCCAGTAAAGGAGATATCTCTCAGCCTCCTTCAGCCCTCTGAGGGACTTAGCCCTCCTGGAAGGGGCTAGTGAACTCTGCCTCGCAAACAACTTTATTGAACATGTTCGTACCAGCGTCACAAGACACGCTATCCTCTCCTTGCTCGAGTTCGTTGCAACTACAAGTGAGAGTTAAACTAGAGTAATTACTCTTTCCCTTTAGCAGGAAAATTAAGGGAAAAACCTGCACTCCCTTTATCTACAAATTGGGACTATTAAGAATTGTAGTCTACAGCTAGATAACAAGAAACCTACCTTCTTGTATTGAATACTGCTGCGATGTATAGCAAGGAAGATATATAAAACTGAACTCGGCATATTTTTTTTTTCTTTTTCTTTTTTTTTGTGCGGAGGGTGTACTGCTGGGCGCTTGGGCAGAGGACAAGCTAGGTTGAATTCAGACTTGAGAGCATGAACACGTCACAAATCTCCCGCTGGGAACAAAGAAAATGCTGACTTTGTGCGGTAAACTCTGAAATACTGCCAATCTCCACTAGGAAAACTAGTGTTGAAAAGGAAACACAAGTGTATCATCCACGGTATAATACCGATAAGTGTAAAGTTTGTGTCGCGATATGCATTCAAGCGTTATGAACAAAGGGACAAGATATCACCCTATCGCGTGACGTATGGGCCAAGTGACTCCCTATCAACGAGTGAGGACATAACTACGCATCTATAGCAGCTTACTCAAGACATCGATACCGGGGTCATACTTTCCCTACCACAAACTAGGGGAAATTGGGTCAGTTAAAATACCCTGGTAAGTCCAGCCATACCCACATCTAACTGCAGCTGATAGGTAGGGGTGAGATTTGACTGGAATTACCAACAGACCCCGTCATATGTAGGTGATTTCACCCAAACCAAGCGAGTATTACTAAGCGTTTCAGATAAGGTATGAAATGCTGAAATATACGCTCCTTTGGGGCAAATCGATATTTAA
Source organism: Cherax quadricarinatus (assembly GCF_038502225.1). Lineage (NCBI taxonomy): Eukaryota > Metazoa > Arthropoda > Malacostraca > Decapoda > Parastacidae > Cherax > Cherax quadricarinatus. Next base: position 32,755,758 of record NC_091311.1, on the reverse strand, counting down.
TACTAGTCATTCTACAGCTCAGAGGAGGGGCTACCACGACTCAAGCGAAGCAGACTTTTTGAATGCGGCTGCAAGAAGTCTGAGTCATCACTGAAGCTAAGTATATTTCAGTTTATGTCGGAAAGTAAACTTGGCTGGTAAATTTTCCCATAGTCAAGGCATGGCTGACAGGTAGGCAACAATGTACATAAATGTACCACAGGGCTCAGCAATGTGATCCTTGTTGTTCACACACTACCTAAACGACACAGGAGAGGGAATAAATAGCGACACAAATTTGCCGATGACAGTAGAATAGGCCATCAAGATGACTTCAGCTTAAAACACTAAAAAACTACAGGATGACCTGGATAGGTTCTGTTATGGTCGGAGAATTGGTAGATACTGTTCAATGAGGATAACGCGACGGTCTGGAGTTCTGAGAGGCTCTGATCGCGAGTTCTATCCCCACCTGTGGTATGGTTTTTTTGACAGATGTAAGGTTCTAACCCTAGGAAAAGAAAATAGCTATGGTACTTTTAAGCAAAGTGTAGAACTTAGTCAAACTAAATGCAAGAGATTTAGGAGTTCTGCTTAAATTTAAAGCCAAGATAACAATGCATAAGTGTCCGCAATAAAGCTAATAGGATTCTTAGCTTCACATCAAGAAATGAATAATACAAGTTCTTATGTTATATCTCTACATATCTTTGGTAATTTCTCGTTTAAATTACACTGCTCAGCTCTGGTGTCCATAGCCATAATGCGCTGGAAAATATAGCGAATGAAGTTCATCTCGTATATCAGAAACCTTTCCTACAAAAATAGTCTGAAGGCTCTGAATTTGCACTCTCAGAAAAGACGCAAATTAGGGAGGACTATGATTGAAGTGAACAAATGGAAAACATGAATAAATGAAGGGAGCTATAAGTAACAAACTTTAAGTATCTAGGGTAGGACTCACAGAAATGGATTCAAGTTGGACAAATCTGGGTTTAGAAAGGACATAGGGAAGTACACTTATTTGGCTATAAAGTTGTAGATGAGCAGAACAAATTTCCAGGCAGTCATTGAGGAGAGATTATAATAATCAAGGGGAAGCGCTAAACCCGTAGGATTATACAGCAGGGGGATGAAAGGTATTCAGGCTTAATTCAGGGAACTGGAGCATAGATCCAGCTCCCAAGATCAAGAGCCCCTCACCAGCATCAAAGAACCTTCCTTGAGGGGCCATTGAGGAGAGAACTTTGGGTAACCTTAAATACAGGTTGGCTGGATATTTCAAGTGGATGGGTGTGAGTGGGACCCGTCTAGCATGGGTCACCAGGATTACTGAAGTGTTCCTTCATTCTTAAAGTCTAGGTTAGGTTAAGAACATAACTTCTAATCTATGCTATTACTACCAATTTATTACTATCTCTGCCAATTTGGTACCACCATTACCAATTTGCTGTTATGGCTCCAGTTTCTTCTATCTTAACAGTTTGCTGTCATATTACATAAATTATAATCACTATGTAATCAAAACCTTTCAAACTCACTAAGAAATATTCCACAATTAGCATTCATGAATATGTCACTGAAAGTCACTGAGCAAACGCCACATTACAGAAAGCATCACTATGTAAATAAAAATTTAAGGGGGCAAGGAGGGGTGTTCAAACTTGAGAAGAGGAAAGTGAGCAAATAAATCATCTGCAGTTCCTTACATCAGGAGCTCTTCAACCACACGTCACACTCTTAAAGGGAAACATCCATAAGTACACAGAGGTAAGAACAGTAACCTGTATAAGCCCTGGAAGCCTATCCCCTTAAGGGAAGAGGTGTACGGGGTGCCTTCATGCTTGCGAAATGCTCTTGATAGAAGGAATCTGAGTTACCCCTCCCCTTGGATCAAACTTAACTGCCTTCCATTCCCTATTCGATGTATGATCCCTACGGGTTTAGTATTTCCCCGCGATTCTAATAATCTAGAAGCCTAATACCGAGTCGAGTTGATTGACGTTCACATTTAACCTTATCTCTTCTGTTCTCATTAATTTAACATTAGCACTCGTGTTTTCGATTCTGTTTCGAGTTGCCTTCAAGTTCTCAATGAAACACGCGCTGGTTAATGCCACCCGCACTTGAAGCGCTAATTCCAAAACCTGAAACATTTTTCAAGAGCTGCGCCAAACAAATCGCGAGTATTATAGAAAGTGTTCCAAGTTTTGAAACTAGTGCTGGTGTGAGCGGCATTTATGTACGTAGCTACATATACAGTATGTATTTGTGTAAGTACTAACGTACGTTCAAACGTTGTTCTAAATTAAACTGGTTCCTGACAAATCTACTGAAGTGTGAGACCAGCGCAGCGTGTATGCTGCAACGTAAATAAAAAAAAATACCGTGATCTTGTATGATGTCAGTATACCGGTTTCTGTGGAATTTTCCCGGTGAACCTTCAGCACTTGTGCGCACAGAAAATTAATACTTGCCTTAAATGTCGGTTGAATTAAGTAGCAAAATAATCTTTGACATTCTGCATGGTAAAATTATTTTATTACATGAAAATGAAAAGGTGCAATAATGTGTATATTTAAAAAAAAAAGACACGCAATCCTAGATTATTTCTTTTAACCTAACCCAAATCATGTTTACAGTAGCCGATCCATTATTAGTCAGCCTTTTCACTTACACGAGTGCTGTGGAAGATCTGAGAAGAAATATAGTTTATATGCACAATTTATTAATCTCAGAACACTAGTTGAGCTCATGAATATGATACGTACAGCGGAACGTTTTAATCTTCCAAGCTCCAGTCAAGAGTGACCTTGTATCGAATCTAATAAGATTTTTTCCTCATTGTTGACATCGTTACAAGCGGCATTCTTCTTGTCCACCTTTCTAACTTCCCTGTGCTATAATAGTACGTCACAGCACACTGCTGAAGTAACAAATTAAAAATTACACGTTTTATAACGCTAGGGGACATAAAAACATAAGGTTTAATCAATGAGACAGAAGATCAAAGAATGTTAGCAAGTGTGAGTGCAAAGGTTAATTTGTTTGGTTTAAAGCCTATCGACCTTTACATCCCTAAATCATGGATTAAACTTACGTTTATGCCGTATACTCAGAATATATAAACCTATAGCTTTTTAGCCCTCAAGATCTATAGCAAGAATGGGGAAGGGAGAGAAAAAAATTTTGTTCGGATTATTAGCCGAGGAAATCTCACCCAATAAAGACAGGACGACTGTGTCTTAGGAAACAACACTGGAATAATCTACCGTAAATGGGCCCAATGACCAATAAAGGGTAGATTATTCTCAAATCCAATTCTTCTCACTTAAATATTTGTCCAAACTAAGGTTTTAGCCTCAATAACCCAGTTGTTTCCCACATCCTTTCTAAATTTATTCAACTTTGATCCGATTATTTTTAGTTCTTTCTTGGTTGAATATTCTTAGACTCTCTATGGATGAAAGGCCTATGGCACATAGAAGACACCCCTCAATGGGCACACCTCGGTCCCGGAACCCTGACCACTACAAACGACAAGAGAACGAGAAAACAGCATAAACAGTAGTCTTACTTCCATTGGGGTCTAATCCTCTCCGCCAGAATGCGATCTACACCAATCCCTTGACACCCACGTACCTACTTACGGCTAGGTGAACAGGGGCAACAGGTTTAACAAGAAAACATGCCCAACGTTTCCACTCATGTTGGAGATCGATCCCCTGCCCCTCAGTGTGAGAGCTGAGGTGACTACCTGTACCTGCAGGTTATCTACAGTCGGTTACGGAGGTCACTGCCTCTGCCGGCCCGGTCCTAGCCCATATCTCCAGATTGCTGGCCAGATATATCAAGCTGTTCGTGCCCGCCGCCCAACATATGCACCACAGCTTGGCTGATCAGTCATTTTTTAGCGTTCCCTCTTGCAGACTGCAAAGGGTTTGTTGGTAATTACCCTTGTGCATGAAGGGAGGCGTTACTGAATCGTGGTCGCTTTACACCCGGCAAGTTCTTTATCAGTGTACTCATCGCTCCCCTGCTATTCGCTGGAGGTATCTTGCACCGTCTGCCAAGACTCGTGTTCATATATAGGTATTACAGTGTGCAGGTTTGGGACCAATCCCTCCAGAATCTTCCAGGAATCAGGTTCGAGAAAAATGAGTGAATTTCTCATGTACTTTTTTGGCTGTGTCAAGTTTTTTGTAGAGCCAAGAGTCCATTCGAGTTGGAATAAGTAAATTATGTCAAGAGTTCTGATTTCAGGTTTTCCATCACTTGATCGAAGTCGCACCGTAATTTATTGGAGTGTTAACATTCACTGCTTGCTGCAAAACTTCCTTGCGTTATCCCTCGTAGAATTCTTGTGCATTCATTTGAAGGCAGTTCTTAATAGCTGTATTGAAGATTACAGTCGTCTGCTCATTTTCACTTTCTGTTGCAGGTGTAGTATTTTATTGCATTATTATTAATGCCACCGTCACCACTACCGTCGTCGTCACCACCACCACCACTACTACTGGTCGATTTTTCAAGTTTTGGCAACAGTTGGCATAACTTGAAAAATCAAGGTGTTGCAGTTTAACGAGTACCTCGGTGGATGGTGTATCATCTAATAACTTCGTCGCCAAGAGATTATTTTAAACGAATATTTCGTTTACTATTGAGACAAGAATCCTGGCCGAGCTGCATTGTTGAGATGTGCGATAATTATACGTTTTATTTTTTTTTCTTATTTTCTTGTTTAAAAGACATTTAACTGCTAGAGTGAGGTAGTCACCTTATGACTAAGGCATTTAGGTGGAACTTAATTATTTTTTTTTTTGCAGTCTTTGAAGGGGTGTCCATACTTGCCACATTCAGAGCAGAATTTCTGGTCCTTTCCAAGTGCAGATTCTACTAAAGCTTTTTGAGCTGTGTATATCATCCTTCTCCAAACCTAATCATTACAGGTGCTTTTGGTATCGGTACAATTTTCTCTTCTTTGGCCCATGAATTTATATCTTCAATGTCAGTTTAGGTTTTCTGTTTATCGAGGTCTCTGTCCAGTCACTTTAATAAAGATCGATTTCTTGGTCTTCAGGATGGTGGTAATAACTTCACAGTCTTCTTCCTCTTTGCAATGATTAGGTCAACATTACATCGCAGAGACGAACGAGTCCTCGAGTGTTTGTTAGTTAAAGAATTTCAGGTTCAGGTAGGGTAGTGACCAGTATGTGTATTTCTTGCTTAAAACTAAAATTCGAATATTTTAACTAGAAATTCATTATTTTACAATCAGAATGCTAAATCCCTCTGATTTAATTGTACACTTCATATGATTTTTTTTAAATACGTAAACATTAAAAAAAATTGGAAAACTGTTCTAAAATATTTTATTGCATATTTTACAGATTCCTCCTCTGACAGGTTTGATTCTCAGTTTGATTGCATGATGTTACTTTACACGCACACACTGGGCTCACTGGGAGAAATAGAAGGTTGATGTTGCTGCTACCAAGTGTAGAATTATAAGTCTACCTTAATCATACAAGTATAGTTACTAGGTATCTGCTTTGTTTCATGCTCGCTTCTGCACCCTCTCCTTCTATTATAGAGATTTCACTAGATAAAACTGTCTGCATTGCAAGTACCCGCATATTATAACAACTCACTAAACAAACATGAGAAATTTACACCTCTCCATGTATATACCCAGGGAAGAGCTAGAAAGCAGCCCATTCTCACACCGAGTTATATGTTCATATTTAAATGTTTCCTGATTTACTTCGGCCACCTCGTTGCCAGACGTACAGATTTTATATATATATACTAGTTTATCTGTGGTCCAAGTTTTTTTTTATAGGTTCATGACACTTTCCTTAACCTAAAATAGACAGCATTTGAAAATATGCAGAAAGCATCAAATGACGTTGGGAACCATGTTAGAAAACTGAGGTAATAAAATGAAGATAGCTTGCATGAAAACCAATAGGAAGTACAGTTTTCACCTCCCTGGAAACTTCCGCAGTACCATATTGCCAATGAACGTCCGTGATAGTGATAAAATACATGGTCTAGATACCCGTGCTTCTTTGAGAGACTAATACAGAAGCAGCAGTTACCTAGAGTTTACCTGGAGTGTGTTCGCAGGGTCAACGCCCTCGCGTCCCGGTCCCACACCAGGCCTTCCGGTGGATGACCTAATCAACCAGGCTGTTGGTGCTGGTCAAACTTAGAAACTTCTCCAGTTCTTTCGTGAAGACAGCCAGGGATCTGTTGGTAATTCCCCTTATGTATGGAGGGGGGAGGAGCCGTTGAAAAGTCTTGGTCCCTTAACACTTACTGAGTTTAGTGTACTCATTGCACCCATGCTATTTTATCGGGGGTATTTTGCATCGTCTGCAAAGTCTCATTTTCACGGGGAAAGTTTCGTGACAGCCGATTTGGGACCAATCCCTCTATAATTTTCCAAGTATAGATTATAATGCACCTCTCTCGCCTACGATCCAAAGAGTAAAGATCGAGGGACTTCAGCTTGAAATATGTTAATGCGACTCCAATAAACTTGAGAATCAAGAATCCACCAGAGAATTCCCGAAAGTCCCCAGAATAATCTTAACCAGCTTACTCAGATACATCATCTTACAAAAATGTTTATTTCTGTGGTGCATACGGTGGACTGCGGGTGGCAGGCACTAACAGCTTCATCGATCAGGCCAGCAAACAAACCTGGTCTGGGACCCGGCTCCCCGGTCGACGACCTCCGGAAGAGACTCCAGATAAGATTTATTAAAAGAATGTGATGGGGCTATAATATGAAACGAGGAAAAATAAGTGTGGGAGAGGGGAGGGGAAGAAAAAATGGGGTACAAAGCCAGGCCCAAGTAACTCTGCTAATCGCAGGTTACTTACTCTTTGTAAGAATTATGACTAGATTCTGAGGAAATATAACAATAGATCTTGTGATGTACAGTATATCAGTGACATTTCCAGGGGATCATTGCTCCCCTCCCCCATAAGATATCCGGTCTTGGACCAGGCAGTGAAGTCTCGCGATCAGATTGTTGGTGCTCGCTGCACAGTCTGACAGTCCCAGCTTGTTCCTGCTTAGAGAGATTTAGGTGTCTGGATAATCTAAGGAAGGGATGGTGTAAAAAAGGCTTTGGACCCCTTGGCTTACTGAACACTCTTAATTATTGCAAAAAAAATAAATTATCTTCAAAACAGTAATACCTTAATAATTACAATAATAATGAATTAGTCAAAGTGAAGAATTATTGCCAAGTACAGTATATGATATTGTCTTCTTGTGTATATAATATATACCCACTGACGAGTATCTGTTGTGCGTAATATAGTGTTGAGCCTTGACCCAGGTTAATCCCTCACTAGTGTTGAGCCTTGACCCAGGTTAATCCCTCACTATGTAAATGCAACTGTCAACCAGGCATTGAGTTTGACAATTACGTAGGGTAAACAAATGAATAAAGGAAAAATATTTCACTCTGATGCTTATATTTATACTTATCTTCGTACATATGAAAATGAAAGTAATTTAAAGTAAGGGACGTGAACTATTTAAAGTTGCCTCAGCTATGGACTTTCGTACTAGTAGGCTCTGCATAAATTTTTAACCACTTCTTCCCAAACGATCAATATCAAGTAAATATATAAATTAAAAAACAAATGTTCTTCATTATCATTGTAATTCAATTCGGAATGTTAATTCTGAAATGTGCACAATAATATTAAGTAATTAGTAATCCTGGTGACATACAAAAACCATTATTATTATAATAAAGAAGCGCTAAGCCACAAGGGCTATACAGCCCTGCTACAAAAACCATAATTATTATATAGAATATGGGGCACAAAGCTAAGATGCCTATTCAGTCTGCCTTTTCCTAAATAATTTCTTACCTTAAAAACTTCGGAGAAAAATCCAGAGCCAATTCGTTCCATGTTGAAATCATCGATTCGGTATAACCTTGCCAGGGCTGAATGCAGAGCCTGATACGAAGTTGACCTAGCCAAGCCTCGGCCAGCCAGGTCAGCCCTTGTGTCCTCAGAGCCCCGGAGGTCATGGCGTGCCAGGGGGTCTCCACTGCTGCCCCCGATGCACCAAGACACAGGGCGCGCTGGCCCCCGCCCTGGACTCCCCTTCCTCATTGTTCACAGGCCAATTAGAGTCCAAATAATATTCATGATGGCCGTGAGAAGTCATGAGAGACGACCCTGGGGCCACACCACCATAGCAACAGCCACTACCTATAAAACCGCTCTAAAGGTGGTGGTGTTGGTGCCAGCTGTGAATCGACCCCCACAACTAGGCGACAAGTATATGAGTACAGGCCAGGGTGATCAACAACGTACCAGCACACACTTGTACCTGTCACCTGGCACACAACACTCGCTGTCACTACACTTCAACTCTATAAACACGGATTATTTTGTACATGCTGGCAGATAATGTACACCTCAGCTTTCTGAAGATAACTATGTTGCAACAACTAAACAAACCGCTTGTTTGTTGAAACTGATTACCTTTATAAAGTCGCTTCAACAGAAGAGAACTTCATACAGAATGTAAGCTATATACAGCAATCGACACAGCAACTTTTTTCATTTGCACTGTAAAAACTGGTTGTAATTAATTTCTGTGAAAAAGCACTTCTTTAATCCAATGAAGAAACGGTATGAATATATGTAGTTAAAAACTATGGTCAAACTGTATGCTACATGCTGGTAACAAACGTTTCACCCGTACGTTTAAGATGTCATCACCAGAAGTGTGGGTGGCCAGCACAGCCATGCATATTCTAAATTACAATTCTTGGTCGTATTTGTGGCAGGATACAAAACTGTCATATATTTGTGAGGATGTAGAGGGACTTTGAGGTTTATCTTGACACTGCCACCACTACCACCTTACTCTAGGTTTATGCTCACTCAAAATAACCCGCACCAATCACGGTCCAGGCCACGGCCTTCTCACCTTTATTCCTGGCAGCCTCCTTTTCCTCACTCAGATATTTCTAGCTCACTGGGCGGCAGTATGCCAAACTAGTTTGACTATCGGAGCACTTATAACCTCCCTAGTTAAAGCCACATGTTCGTATAATTTTAAGTCATTCGCCAATCTTGGAAAGCTGGAGAAATCAGGGCACAACAACACGCTATATTTGCAATATCTGGCGACTATTGCTGCCTCTGGTACATCACTGCACACTCCTCTCGTCCGGACCTACACACTCGTACAATAGCACTTCAGTTAGCTGCCTCAGTTTGTACAACAATTAATGTTTTGGTTGGAGCTAGCGGCCGCACACACACGCCTCAGCCATGTTTGTCCATAACTAACTGGAGCAGCAGCAGCTGAGCGGCTGCCGCTGCTGCCTGAATGAGTGGTCACGTGACCACGGTGAGGGGGACCTGGGGGGAGTTATGTTGATGGTGGAGGTGGGATGTAAAGCAAGAGATGTTATAAGGGGTTAAAATAAGGGAAAGGATAGAGAGGGATAGTAGAAGAGGAGAGGAATTGTTGCTAGACACCACTTCCTCCTTCGCTTAACTTTTCTCTAACTACTCTTAGATGCTCCCTAACTGTGTGAATTTTCAGATGGCCGTTTTGGCGTCTTATCTACACTACGCCAATTTCATAGTGTCGATTAATTGATGTTGCCGATGAACATTATCAAAGTTTCTCACTACAAGAAGAAATATAGCATAAATTTAAGTGGCATAATAGATATATAGATGGTGTTGATTTATTAAGTTAGTATTAGCAGAATAAAGCATACCTTATTGTATATAGTATAATAAATATGCTCTTCTTAATTTTAGCAAAACTGTAAACATTGGATACAAATAGGGATGCTAGTTAGTATGTTCCAGTAATATTGTTAATACATTTATATACTACTCAACTTTAATAAAATTTGTTTTGTTTTCTTAATTAAAACTTCATGCGCATTATTACTGCATGGGCTTGACAACATACAGTATGAATAACACGGAAAAAAATATTCTCAAATGTAATTTACGGAACGTAATTTTCCATACAGAAAACGAGAAAGTCAGTTTCTGTGATGGTATTAGGGAGGGACTCCGTCACTTGTGATAGTGGTTAATAATAATAATAATAATAACAACAACAACAATAATAATTATAATAATAATAATAATAATAATAATAATAATAATAATAATAATAATAATAATAATAATAATATTAATCTTTATATTTACAAGTACATGTACAAGGTATACAGTCCTAGCTGACAACAATGACATACTACTAAATCGTAATGACACGATTGCAAACAAACCATACCACGGGCGGGATAGAACCCGCACGTGACACATTAAACAAGCGTTGAAAATTTGAAACCAATCGAAAAAGGCGTTCTCGAGTAATAAATAAAAATTGTGAGAAAGTAAACCAAAAATTGCTATCAAAATTGATGAGTTGAACATATCTTCAGTCTGAGGTATTGGTTAGCTCAAATTCCCCATTTTCACCATCCTTCTCTGTATTAAACTGATGAAGCCACTGGTTGGCGAAACTTTTCCATAATAAAGATACTCAAGTGTTATACAAGTATCTCATTTATCAAAATATTGCTGAGAACGTTCCAGAAAATAGAAAAATACCCCTCCCCCCATTAAACTTAAACACACCGCAAATAATCCTCAGATATAATTTTTTTTTTTCCAGTTTAATTTTTCTCTTATATACGTTAAAGTAGTTCGGACATTTAGGGAGGATGGATCAAAACAGGATGGCTTCGGGGGCATATAAATCTGTAGTGGAGGGAAGGCAGGGTAAGGGTCGCCCTAGGAAAGGTTGGAAGGAGGGGGGGTAAAGGAGGTTTTGTGTACGAGGGGCTTAGACTCCCAGCAAGCGTGTGTGAGCGTGTTAGATAGGAGTGAATGGAGGCAAATGGTTTTTATGACATGATGCCCTGTTGGAGTGTGAGCAAGGTAACATATGTGAAGGGATTTAACGAAATCGGTTAACTGGCATTGAGTCCTGTAGGTGGAAAGTACAGTGCCTGAAGGAGGGGGGAGATACATTTCTAGTTTTGAACAGTGGTATCGACGCCCTTCTGGCAAGACAGTGATGCAGTGAATGATTGTGAGTCTTTCTTCTTTTTTTCGGTCACCTTACCTGGGTGGGAGACGTCCGGTTTGTTGAAACCAAAAATATTTAAAATTTTCTAAAAGCCTGTAAAAACATATTTATTTTTCATTTTCTGAAGAGTCCAATTTGATAAAATTCAAAAATTGCAAATTGGCGACTACAAAGAAAAAAAATACAAAAATACTTCCTATTAAGATCTACCAGCAGTTAAGGTTTGAAGCTGATCAAAAGAGGCATTCTCTAGTTATTACATGGGAAACAATTTACTTGATAAAATTTGGGAGATTGAAATTCATACAGTTCAAAGTGAGAGACACGTTGTTTTAATAAAAGATACCAGTGGTAAAGGTGTGAAGTCTACCAGATAAGGCATTCTCTAGTAATTTATTTTATTCCAGTGATTCCAAGTTTTTTCAATATTTCAGTAAAATTTCAAATTTGCACCTATTAGGACTAAACTAATAAGGCACCATCCTTATTATAGTATGCATCCTCAAGAATATTTTGAATCCAATCAGAAGCATTCTTTAGCTACTGAATAAAAAATATCACTATTTATTCAATAAAATAGTCAAATTGGGGCTTATGCCAAACAAATGGGAGTACAGCTTTGTGTTTAGGAAAGTACATCAGTGGTGAAAATTTGAAGCCGACCAGAAGAATCATTCTCCAGTTATAACACGAACTCCAGTGGTTCCAAGTTTCATTTACTATTTTACTACATCAACAAATTTAGCTGCACACAAACAAAACATAATAAGTACTATCCTGGCCCTAAGATGCTTCAAACATTAAATACTGAAGCTGTTCAGATGCTAACTGAAAATTAACGTTTTTAGATTCATTTCAGAAAGCTGAGAATGGGTTCAATAGCTTTGGTTACAGGGTACGTGAAAATGCTAATATTTTAAAGAATTTGGTTCTCATTACCGTACACAAGTGTTGAAGATTTTAACTCGATTGGACGATGCGTTCTCGAGTTATGAGCAAAATAGTATGTAAAAGTTGCTGGAAGTAAAATAAGAAAAAATGGGAAAACATTCAGGAATCTTCTCCCTTGGGAATACCTCCCTAATATGATGCTATTACATTCGCAGGCATAAAAGGAGCGCCGAAAAATAAATATTTCTATTTTTTTTTCTTCCTCTATGTGGATACAACATTGAAAATTTCAGATAAATATTCTATATCTATGGATAGAGAAGAAAATGTGGAAAATTAAATTTACCTGGATGAATCTCATTAGATACATACCAGTAAATGGTAACAAAGATAATTATTCTTTATCAAGGTTACAGAGACAGGTAGGAATTTTAGGACACCTAGGTCGCAAAAAATGTCCCCTTTGATACCTACTACAATCTATATCTCCACAAGTCACTCTGGACCTATATTAATTTCAAATGAAATACACATCACCAGGAATTCTGGTATAACATTAATATAAATATGTGGACTGTATATTAAATTTAAAAAAAGAATACATATACATTGAAGGAGAATTTATCTTAATACCACTCACCAATTAGTCTGGAGATTACAGTGTGTCATACACAAAACCCCCTGCCTAAAATATGAAGAAAATACTGGTCAAAATTTCAACATAAATATAGACATCACTCAGCTGTGGTAATATCCTGTTTCCATCTAATTATGGAGTCCTGTCCAGTCGCCTAATTCTCACGTTATGCAGGACTGCAATTCCAACAATTTTGGCTCCTATTTGAGAGGTTTTCAGCCCAATATAACCTCTAGAGTGATGAAAATTCTTCCGATTTTCACTAACGTTTCTCCGTCAGTTCAAAAACAATGGCGACTCTCTCCCACCGACGCTCACCAATTTCGCTGGTTCTTTATTTATTTACAAATTAATTTTTATTACTTACAACATATTCCATCAATTTACATACAAAAAACACTGCATTTTCGGAAAATATACAGTATTTTCCACAGAAAAAACATTAAAGTGTTCTTCCGATATCTATTCATCGCTTGTTCTTATGTAATTTAATTTTATTTTTTAAAGGGGACAAGCCGGTAAGACAGTGAAAAAACTGTCAGATGACCAAGTAAATGTACAGTATATATACACCCGGGGTGTATATATTCGATACATACACCAAGAGGTGTATTTCTCTCAACTTTTAAATGCTGATAATTTACTTTAATCCCTATTTTAAGATAGTATATACCAAATTCTTATAATCATAACCATAATTTTTAAAGAGGTGGACCGGTAAGCCAGCGGAAGGCCTCGGTCAGATGACCAAAAGCTCCAGCTGCAGGTCATCATATGACTAAGACCAGCATTAGGAAGCACTTGTCCTGTTTCCTGACAAACATTATACCTACCTGTGCAAGAATGGTATATAATACCGACAAGATGAAATTAAGACACATGTGCAACATCTGGGTATCTTTATTGTAGACGTTTCGCCAAACCTAGATGTTGCACATGTGTCTTAATTTCATCATTATACCTACCTATTATATGAAGTATACGTGCAGCCTTAATGATCTTAGTCTAATCAATAGGGTTTAAGGTACATTAACCAACCAACCTATTCGTTGGATGTATCCATAAGTAATCTACCAACATGTTAGTTGGTGTGTTAGGTTTAAAACTGGTAACTACACGAGGGTCATTAAGGCTGGGCGTCACCTGGAAGCTACCAGTCACTCAAAGAAACTATTCATTGTATATACAACTCAAGATGTATATATACTGTGTTTGACACGATGGAAGAGACATAAATGGTATAATGCGATTCTTTATTGACAACATTTCGCCCACACAGTGGGTTTCATAAAGAGATGCTTGTAACTTGATAAATCTCACTGTGTGGGCGAATCGTTATCAACAATCACATTATGATGAAGAATTAGACACGTGCAAAATCTAGGTAATCAGTCTCTCAGTCTTAGCTGAGGGACTGATCATCTTTTCGCATATATTTCTTCACATTATGTCCTGTATTGTATTGATAAAGCCACTGGTTGGCGAAACATCTTTTTCCATATACATGTACACTCTTATCAAGAGAAATTAGTGTGTTTATGAGATCCAAAGCGAAGACTCGACTTGTGTGTTAAAAAATTCAATAATATAGGGTTAATTATCCCTTGGAAAATGTTGATAATTTTCCTGTAATTTGTGTATTGGGTAATTTTTTTTTATATTTTATTTAAAATACAGTATACATTATACATGGAAGCAAATATATGTCACTAAACCAATCGACATGGAACAACAAAATTAAAGTACAACATACGTATACACAATCCAAAAAGAAAAAGGAACACTTCACACAGGTGTACCAACAACATATCCAGATAATCTACTTCAGCACACTTATACATCTTATGCCAAGTTTTATATACAAAACAATTCTTAAAGGTAAATGTCTCACCACATACCATTAAAACCAATACATCCATCCTCCCACCAAAAGTACATTTATAAAGTCGTACATATGTGCTCTGGAACTAAAAAGTTACCCCCCCCCCCCTCATCAAATACCAACAAAACATTGACATACTATAAGAGCGCAGGATACTACTTGCTCTAAGTAACAATTATGAAAACTTTGCCTAGCATACAAGGATAATATACTCTATATCTCAACACGGGTGCAGTCCACCCAAGACTTCTTCATACACTATATACCCTATAGCAGTATTAATACATGACATACACCGCTACTTGAAACATTAAAATAGCAAAGGGAAGCCAACAGCGTGTGCTTAAAATATATAACACTTTTTTTTATATTTATTTAAAAATACATTACAATACATTAAAAAAATAAAAGAACCCCTTATCGGCTCAGCCACAGAAAATATCAATTTTTCATTTTCTAAATACACACTGTTGGTTCATCTTTGTGCTGACACAAAATATCCACCATCCCCTATGCTGTTTATCTCTTTACTCCAATGCTAAATACCAGATTATACATTTCATCAATCAAAATATATTACAATAAGCATGAATATTTCAATTATACTTATCACCCGACTAATAGGTGTACATTGCCATTACACAGAATTCCATGAAAGTTACTTAAGAATTAATACAAATATTGACAATCCTCACAATCCTTCCCGTCTTCTAAATACAGTGTACACACATTCAATTACATGTCGTTATGATCCAATCATAATTAAATTACACCCCCCCCCTTTTCCCCAGTGCAAAAATAAATGCCACTTGCACTAGACGTCACAACATCTTACATTTGTTCACTTAACTTATAAAATAATAACTAACATAAATAAAACTTATGACAATATATAGATAGTAATTACTTGACAATAGTGAAGGGTACCAACTAATATGGTAACAGTACACTAGATACTGAAACACACACACTAAATACATATTCCCATATTTATGTATTATGTATTATCATGTTCAACAAGATATATATGTTTATTAACAAAGTTCCAGAGCAATATCAGACTTACTCTTTCACACACTAAATAACATAATATAACATTATAGCTCCTAATAAAACATGTACAGAGCAGTACTACCTCAATCATTAAAAACCATCCTGGCACAAGACACTTCACATCGACACCATGCCTAACTCTTCTAGGGTAGGGTAGGTGCCTGAGCCCGAGCCTTTAGCTCATAAGACTGTCATTCCCATTTGCTCCCTTGGGGCGGGGATGGCAGACCAGAGAGGCCTAGCTTGTGGCTAGGCCTGGGGACAGTTGGTCCCAAAGATGAGGGGGTACTTGTACCACCTCCCATGGGAGACTTAGGTCTCAGACACTTCCTAAAGAGGGAGCCAAGGCCGGGCCACCACTTGGAAAAGGCCCGGGCCGGGAGAATACCGGTGAATCTTTAATAATAATAATAATAATAAGACACTTCAGAAAGCCACCCCCTGCCATCCCCTGACCCCATACTGTCTATATTAAAAAACACAAACTCACGTTCCTTTTCATGCCCAAGCCCATACCTGACGTCTAAAGTCATAAAACCCCTGTCTCTTAACCAAAAGTCACTAGTTCACCCCCCCTACGCCCCCCTCATTCCTAACGACTTTACACCCATATACTCCACTACCACACACTTTTAATCCACCTTCCATCCTCCACTAATCTCAAAACGAAAAAAAGTGCCAGTTTAGGGAAAAACAACCCATTCCAGCTCTAAACTACACCCAACCCTAACATTACACCTACCGTTAGATTACGATAACCCAAGGGAAAACTATTTACCCACACCCTCCCATATAGTAGCCTATTTCTGCAAACTGTACGATACACATTCGCCGCAAGCGCCCGCACCCTACAATCACCCCCCACCTCCCGCATGCACCAAGACACATACAAAAAATCTGCCACCACATACATCACTGCCCTCCGAATGTCCTTGGAAACCCCGCCCGCATCAAAATGCAAAGCCCTCAAAGTCGAAATGTTTCTCCTCCCTCCCACCACTATACCCAGGACCCTCGCTAACCACGTCCTTACAACCTCCAAGTTTTCACAAAAATATACAGCATGAAAAGCAGTCTCCTCTTCCCCACAATGCAAACAAGTGCCCGCACCTACATAACCCATTCTATATAGCACTGACCTTGTAGCTAGAATTCCCATAAAGAACCTATATACCACTTCACAAACTCTTGGCTTTAATCTAATCTTCCGAAAGTCTTCCCAGATGCCCCTCCAGTCATACATCGGGTATGTTGCTACTCCCTGTATCACTTCACCCTGCCTACCTGTCCTCCCAAGCCTACTTACCCATACTTTTCTTGCATCCTGTATTGCCAACAAATTACGCACCAAATCTTCACACACCAATAACGCCTTCCCCTTCCACCATTTTTGCACATCCTCCATGACCTCTCCCACCCTTCTACCCCTCTCCCCTCCTGCCCTCAAGCTGCTTCACATACACTGCCTTCAAGCATGTGTCCGAAGGTATAAGACCCAGCCCACCCTGCCGCACGCCCGTCATCACCACCTCCTTCTGTAGCCATGGCCTCCCATAACCCGACACATACCTCAAAACTACCCTCTCCAGTTCCTGAAAATCACACAACCTCAGGGGATATACTTCTGCCACTCCCCACACTTTACTATACACAAGTGTGTTTACTACCACCACCCTCTGCTGCAACGTTACATCCCTGGCCCTCCACCTGCACATCCTACCCATCGCTCTACTCACAACATCCTTTTAATTTATTCTCTGCACCTCCCCCGCGTCTGCCATGTACACAACTCCACATATCTTAATTCTGTCCACTACGTTCCACCCATACAGTTCCCCCACCCCCCACCTCCAACGTACCTACTTCCAATAACTTAGACTTTGCTCCATTAACCCTCATCCCTGTTGCCCCACCAAAAATCTCTATTATATGTCCCACATTCCCCACCTATTTCCCCTCCCACCAATACTGTGGTGTCATCCACATACCCCACAATACCACATCTGCCAGGACCCTCCTCTCCCCGTTCCCACACTCCTTTCTCTATAAGCCTATAAAAAGGGTCCTGCATGCATGCAAAGAGGATTTGAGACGAGGGGCAACCCTGTCGCAAACCCTTCCCCAACTGCACCAGCAACCCTAACTTCCCATTAACCTGTACCCTGTTGTTAGGTAAGACACATATGCAACAGTTAGGTATCTTTATTATGAAACGTTTCGCCTACACAGTAGGCTTCTTCAGTCAAGTACAGAAAAGTTGATAGAAGCAGAAGATACTTGAAGACGATGTAATCAGTCCATCACCCTTAAAGTTTTGAGGTTGTCAGTCCCTCAGTCTGGAGAAGAGCATTGTTCCATAGTATGAAACAATATGGAGAAGAAGTGACAGGATGGAGCTTTTTATAGCGCCAAGAGGTGAGACGTAGGCCACTAGGAGAGGTAAGAACTCAGATGTTCAGAGGTCAGGTCCCTCTCAAATCCAGCCCCTCTCACTAGTGGAAGTTGTCGAAGTTGATTGCAGGTCTGTACCAAGATACCCTTGTGTTGCAGTGTCTGACAGATTGAACATTAAAATGGTATAAAATACCGACAGGTTGTTAGGTAAGACACATATGCAACAGTTAGGTATCTTTATTATGAAACGTTTCGCCTACACAGTAGGCTTCTTCAGTCATCTGAAGTTCTTACCTCTCCTAGTGGCCTACGTCTCACCTCTTGGCGCTATAAAAAGCTCCATCCTGTCACTTCTTCTCCATATTGTTTCATACTATGGAACAATGCTCTTCTCCAGACTGAGGGACTGACAACCTCAAAACTTTAAGGGTGATGGACTGATTACATCGTCTTCAAGTATCTTCTGCTTCTATCAACTTTTCTGTACTTGACTGAAGAAGCCTACTGTGTAGGCGAAACGTTTCATAATAAAGATACCTAACTGTTGCATATGTGTCTTACCTAACAACCTGTCGGTATTTTATACCATTTTAATGTTCAATCTGTCAGACACTGCAACACAAGGGTATCTTGGTACAGACCTGCAATCAACTTCGACAACTTCCACTAGTGAGAGGGGCTGGATTTGAGAGGGACCTGACCTCTGAACATCTGAGTTCTTACCTCTCCTAGTGGCCTACGTCTCACCTCTTGGCGCTATAAAAAGCTCCATCCTGTCACTTCTTCTCCATATTGTTTCATACTATGGAACAATGCTCTTCTCCAGACTGAGGGACTGACAACCTCAAAACTTTAAGGGTGATGGACTGATTACATCGTCTTCAAGTATCTTCTGCTTCTATCAACTTTTCTGTACTTGACTGAAGAAGCCTACTGTGTAGGCGAAACGTTTCATAATAAAGATACCTAACTGTTGCATATGTGTCTTACCTAATAACCTGTCGGTATTTTATACCATTTTAATGTTCAATCTGTCAGACACTGCAACACAAGGGTATCTTGGTACAGACCTGCAATCAACTTCGACAACTTCCACTAGTGAGAGGGGCTGGATTTGAGAGGGACCTGACCTCTGAACATCTGAGTTCTTACCTCTCCTAGTGGCCTACGTCTCACCTCTTGGCGCTATAAAAAGCTCCATCCTGTCACTTCTTCTCCATATTGTTTCATACTATGGAACAATGCTCTTCTCCAGACTGAGGGACTGACAACCTCAAAACTTTAAGGGTGATGGACTGATTACATCGTCTTCAAGTATCTTCTGCTTCTATCAACTTTTCTGTACTTGACTGAAGAAGCCTACTGTGTAGGCGAAACGTTTCATAATAAAGATACCTAACTGTTGCATATGTGTCTTACCTAACAACCTGTCGGTATTTTATACCATTTTAATGTTCAATCTGTCAGACACTGCAACACAAGGGTATCTTGGTACAGACCTGCAATCAACTTCGACAACTTCCACTAGTGAGAGGGGCTGGATTTGAGAGGGACCTGACCTCTGAACATCTGAGTTCTTACCTCTCCTAGTGGCCTACGTCTCACCTCTTGGCGCTATAAAAAGCTCCATCCTGTCACTTCTTCTCCATATTGTTTCATACTATGGAACAATGCTCTTTTCCAGACTGAGGGACTGACAACCTCAAAACTTTAAGGGTGATGGACTGATTACATCGTCTTCAAGTATCTTCTGCTTCTATCAACTTTTCTGTACTTGACTGAAGAAGCCTACTGTGTAGGCGAAACGTTTCATAATAAAGATACCTAACTGTTGCATATGTGTCTTACCTAACAACCTGTCGGTATTTTATACCATTTTAATGTTCAACCTGTACCCTGACCCTCGCAGGCGTATACAAAGTAGTCACCCACTGCACAATCTCATCCCCAAAACCCTGTTTTAGTAAAATACTCCACAACATACGTCTATCTACACTGTCATAAGCCTGCTTCCAATCAATCCCCAAGATCCCCCCCCCCTTGTCTACCCTCCACGAAATCCTTAATTCTTCCATGCCCCTCACGCATACTTCGACCTGGAATCCCACACTGTCCTCTATGTAGATCTCGGTCAAGCACCTTTTTCATACAATTACCTAAAACCTTTGCAAAAACTTTATAATCAGCACACATGAGGGAGATCACCCTAAAAGCACCCAAGGTCTTCCCCCCTTTATAGACCAAAACAACTACCCCCATGCCCTGCAATTCCCCCAACACTCCCCTTTCCTTCATACAGTTAAGCAACGAGACCAGACATTCCTTCATACAATCCCAATGTGTAATATAGAAATTATTAGGAATTCCATCAATGCCTGGCGCTTTTTCCCTACTCAAGCCCATTACCGCCTCCTCCACCTCCTCCTCACTGATCCTACCCTCTATTACCGCTCTCTCCTCCTCCCCTAAAATACCCCGAATTCCTTCCCCTAGAATCTCTCTCTCCCTCCCTCCACCCTCCCCCTGCTTAAAATTCTCCCTAAACCAATAATCAGCATAATTACTCATTCCATCGGTGGTACTAAGTGCCTGCCCCACCCTATATCCCCCCACCCCTTTACACACCTCTAATTCCATAATCGTGGTCATCTGTTGCCTATTCCTAAATCTCCTCAAAACACATCCTGACGGTTTGTCACCCCATAGTACCTCCTCTAATCCTTCCCTCACACGTATCGCATCAAAACGAGAATTTTGTATATCCCTCAATCTTCCCCTTAAAACCTCTATTTCTCCATGTCTAGCCCCCCGCCCCCTTCATAACAATCATTGAGCTGCCCCTCAAAATATTTCTGTAAACCAAACCTCCACCTCACCTCATCCCATCCTCTATGCTGATAATACTCCTTAATCTGCAATTTAGCATGCTTCTCCCACCATTCCAATACATCCTCCACTTTGTTGCGAACCTCCCAGAGTTGCCTCCACCATTCCCTAAAAAACAACCCCTACCCCTCCCCCTGAAGTAGCCTCACATTCATTTTCCAATAACCCACATACCTACAAACCATCCCTTCCCATGCCACCTCTGCCAAACCGGCACGATGGTCCGAAAAACCTAAATCTATCGTCATTACACGTTCTACTGTGATATTTCGGTTCAACCTGGCAGCATAACCCCCCCCATAAACGTGTGCTCCACTCTCCACCCATCGCCCCTGACTATGTCATAAACCCCTGCATCCCTCAACAAATCCCTCAATACCCCAAGCACACACCCTGCCCCTCTCGGCTCCACATCCTTATTCCTGATTACACAGTTCCAATCCCCACCTATTATAGAAACCATGGGTAAACCCTGCAAGTAGAAAAGCAAAACCTCCCTTACAAAATTCACCTTTACCCGTATGTTACTATCAGCCGGCATATATATTCCTAGAAAACATACTCTAATCTCGCCCCATAGCCCCTCCACCCTCACCACCCTCCCCTCCCCCCTCTTCCCACATGAGCACGTGAAATGGGATGGATTCCCTCACTGCCACTGCCACCCCACCCTTTAATTTCCCTGAACTACCAGCATACATCCTAAAACCGTTCAGCCTCAACTCTCTGCCACACTTAAAATTGTGTTCTTGAATAAAACACACATCAATGTTAAAACGCCGCAAAACATCCTCCAACCATACATGTTTAATGTCAGCTCTAAGGCCATTCACGTTTATAGTTAGACACTTAAAGATTCAGAAAAGGTGGCTTTCCTCTATGTCTCTGTGTCCTGTCTATTACATTTTTTCCTGTCTTTTCCCGTGCACTCTTGCCCGCCTGGACCCCCTCCCCCCCTGTGCACTACTCTGCCCCTTCTTAATCACTCCCGCCCACGTCTTCTTCCCAGAACGCTGAGCTGGAGTAATAACCTCATCATCCGATGAGCCTCCAGCTCTCTAGATGTTCCCTCAAACTCCATGTCAGTATTTCCACTCCCCCTGTGCACCTCAGCTTCCACCTGCACCAACTGCAACATGCCAGACTCTGACCCCGGAGGCCCTGGAATCTGCCCAATCAGGTCCTCCTCAACCATCAGAATTCTCCCATCTACAGAGGGGATCTCCTCCGCTGGCACGTCCAGGAAAGACTTAATCATCTCCTGTAGGGGTGCAGATAACTCCTGTAGGTCACTGGCCTCTCCCACCCCCACAGGCTGCTGCTCAACACCCGGGTCTGCCTGTGGGGGAGCATCCGAAGCCACTGGTAGCGTCACACAATTCTCTTCCATGCCCTCCACTTCATCCGCCCAATTACCTTTGCCTACTGCACTCATAGCCTTCGGCAGAGGTGCCACCAGAGACTCTGTGGCTACTTGCAGTTCCAAAGGCCACGGCACTGCTGCCTTACCACACCCAGATGCCATGTGGTCAAAAGCGCCACACAGGCAACACGTCTTGCGTTGTCCCACGTAGGTCACATACACCTGTGTCCTAAAATCCTCCAGGACAACATACGAGGGAATAGGTCTTCTCGATGTCATCTTGACGGTGTAAGATCCTGCAGGCAGCTCTGCATAGATTTCCTCCGTCCATCGGCCAAAAGTTATAGCATGCACCTCACCATATCGTTGAAAAGTCTCTCTGATACCCACATCATCTGCTTCAAAAGGAATATTGCGGATCATCATCCAGGTGTAGTATTTTGAGGCATCCCACAGGCGCACCTCCAGTGCAGATGATACGGCGATGCGCTTCTCCTGGTACTGAGTCACCGTCCTTTCATACGCCTTCACTGTGCAGAACTTTATGAAGATTCTTGAAGAACCATTAAGCGCTATTCCATGTAGTTCATCATTGTCAATGCTGAACGTGTCCCGTATAATCGTTGGTAATAAAACAGAGGCATTCGTTGGATAAATTGTTCCTTTAACTAGGTCAACACACACGGTGTTGCTCCTCCTGCGGTAGCTGGCAGCCATCTTGGTGAAAACAGGAAGTTGCGCAACAGAGAAAGCAGGAGCTTTTGCGCAGCACGTCTACACGGCCCGAGAGCGATGAGAACAATGTATTGGGTAATTGACAGAAAACTAATGGTTATGTAACAGTGTAGATGTGTATCTTTAATGCGACTTTTAAAAGGTGTTAAATCATATGAGAACTTATATTCTCTACAATTTCATTATTTGTTGTAATCTGTTAAGTTAAATGTAATCAGTTTAATTTAGAGGAAATTAATATTCTGATAAGGAAAATGTGCTACACGCCTGGTAATATCATTGAATATAATTAAATATATGTGTATAATATAATCGATGAGAGAGGCATCAAAATGGCGGAACGTGAACATTAATAACTGCTGCAAAATTTAATCGTGGGTCATCGAGGCCGATAAAAAGAGTATCGGCAAAAATTGGGGATCATGAAATGAGTGAATACAACGTGTATCTAGAAGGGTTCAGATATACTGTGAAACAGTCATAATAAGGTTAATAAGGAAGATAATATTGGACGCGGTATTGTTGAATACCGTGTGTACTACAATAATTAATGTTCGCCTCCCAGTGTGAATTAAATCTCACAACAGGTAAAGTAGCTAGTTATTGACCAATATTAGTTGCCTGCCTATAGGGGGCGTTAGGATATATCAGTAGGACCATAATTTGGTAAGATATATTTATAATGTAACTGAACCACTAATTAATGTATAATTGCTAATGCACAAGAAATTACTCAAGTAAAGTCACATAGTTTTTAAAATTATTATACAGTCCACAACCTAAATTGCCAGTGTTACTGGCTTAAATTTTATTTAATATTCAAGAACTAAATGTTCGTAATCTAAGGTCCCAAAAGTGTGAGTTGGAGAGCTGATCCAGTCCGCTGAAGGAGAAACAGTGTTGTGACCCATTGTCACTGAAGTCCCACATGTCTCTAATGTACATCAATATCAGTAAGTATATTCTGTTTAGATGTACCAGAGTTCTCTTCAGTTATGTGGGTGAAAGGTTAATTCAAGATTGTACTGATAAAAATTCATCCACATAATTTCTCACAAATCCTAATACAGTATAGCCCAATTCTTTAAAATAAACTAGATGCTCGTGGCTCACTTGGTAGCAGTTTCGGCTCATACACTGAGGGACCTGGATTCGAACCTCAGACAGTTGTAAACGTTGGACATGTTTCCTTACACCTGCTGCCCCTGATCACCTAGCAGTAAATAGGTTCCTAGGTACTAGCCAACGGGCGTGAGTCTCATCCTGAGGTAGAGGATTCAAGGACCCCAATGGAAACTAAGCCGGTAAGTCTGAAGACTGCTTTATTGGGGTATCCTATATTACTAGCGCTCAGAGGTTAATAATCCGAAAAAAAATCTTTACTTGTATCTGCCAACATCTTTACTAATACTGTTCAATAAGTAATAAAACATATTTAAGAAATATCACATAAATATTATCTACTAACTGTCTATTAACTCTCATGCTTTGATTTCACAACCTAAATTCAATTATCGTCTGCCAAGTCTTTTGCTTTCGTAGTGAGTGATTTTCGTGTGCAAGTTTGGTACTAGTCCCTCTAGGATTTTCCAGGTGTATATAATCATGTATCTCTCCCTCCTGCGTTCCAGGGAATACAGGTTTAGAAACCTCAAGCGCTCCCAGTAATTGAGGTGTTTTATCTCCGTTATGCGCGCCGTGAAAGTTCTCTGTACATTTTCTAGGTCGGCAATTTCACCTGCCTTGAAAGGTGCTGTTAGAGTGCAGCAATATTCCAGCCTAGATAGAACAAGTGACCTGAAGAGTGTCATCATGGGCTTGGCCTCCCTAGTTTTGAAGGTTCTCATTATCCATCCTGTCATTTTTCTAGCAGATGCGATTGATACAATGTTATGGTCCTTGAAGGTGAGATCCTCCGACATAATCACTCCTAGGTCTTTGACGTTGGTGTTTCGCTCTATTTTGTGGCCAGAATTTGTTTTGTACTCTGATGAAGATTTAATTTCCTCATGTTTACCATATCTGAGTAATTGAAATTTCTCATCGTTGAACTTCATATTGTTTTCTGCAGCCCACTGAAAGATTTGGTTGATGTCCGCCTGGAGCCTTTCAGTGTCTGCAATGGAAGACACTGTCATGCAGATTCGGGTGTCATCTGCAAAGGAAGACACGGTGCTGTGGCTGACATCCTTGTCTATGTCGGATATGAGGATGAGGAACAAGATGGGAGCTAGTACTGTGCCTTGTGGGACAGAGCTTTTCACCGTAGCTGCCTCGGACTTTACTCTGTTGACGACTACTCTCTGTGTTCTGTTAGTGAGGAAATTATAGATCCATCGACCGACTTTTCCTGTTATTCCTTTAGCGCGCATTTTGTGCGCTATTACGCCATGGTCACACTTGTCGAAGGCTTTTGCAAAGTCTGTATATATTACATCTGCATTCTTTTTGTCTTCTAGTGCATTTAGGACCTTGTCGTAGTGATCCAGTAGTTGAGACAGACAGGAGCGACCTGTTCTAAACCCATGTTGCCCTGGGTTGTGTAACTGATGGGTTTCTAGATGGGTGGTGATCTTGCTTCTTAGGACCCTTTCAAAGATTTTTATGATATGGGATGTTAGTGCTATTGGTCTGTAGTTCTTTGCTGTTGCTTTACTGCCCCCTTTGTGGAGTGGGGCTATGTCTGTTGTTTTTAGTAACTGAGGGACGACCCCCGTGTCCATGCTCCCTCTCCATAAAATGTAAGTGATTGAACCGACGTAAATTCTACTTAATTTATTTGTAATTGATCAATTCTTCATTTGCAAACCGTCTCATAGTACTTGTGGTTGTAATGCATTAATCTAGCTGTACTGATGCCCAGTTATTTCAATGTATATACTAGGTCTAAATTTAAGTAGTATGTAAGTCTTTTGATTAATGTGCCTGAAATGCATTGCTTACTTAGTGGTTTTCTCCTGAGCCTTCAGTTGTATCAAATTATAGAAATATAAGCACTTAAGCATTATCAAATTATATCTGTACCGGGATAAGATAAGATAAGATTTCGTTCGGATTTTTAACCCCGGAGGGTTAGCCACCCAGGATAACCCAAGAAAGTCAGTGCGTCATCGAGGACTGTCTAACTTATTTCCATTGGGGTCCTTAATCTTGTCCCCCAGGATGCGACCCACACCAGTCGACTAACACCCAGGTACCTATTTGCTGCTAGGTGAACAGGACAACAGGTGTAAGGAAACGTGTCGAAATGTTTCCACCCGCCGGGAATCGAACCCGGGCCCTCCGTGTGTGAAGCGGGAGCTTTAGCCACCAGGCCACCGGGCCACCCTATCGGTGGCCCGTGGCCTTTATAGCAGCGCTCTCGTTTCACACACAATGAGTATCTGTGGATCGATCCCCGGCAAGGGTGGAAACATTGGGCTTGTTTCCTTACAGCTGTTGTCCCGTTCACCTAGCAAGCAAGTAGGTACCTGGGAGTTAGTCGACTGGTGTCGGTCGCATCCTGGGGGACAAGACTGAGAACCCCAATGTAAATAAGACAGACAGTCCCTCGATGACGCACTGCCTTTCATGGGTAATGCTGGGTGGCTATCCCTCCGGGGCTAAAAATTCGAAAAAAAATCTTATCTCTAATTTTTATGAATGCCAATTAAGAAATAGTTTCTTTTTTCTTTTAGATTACCATCGAAGTAGTTTTCTGTTTATACACAATTACAATAAAGCATGAAATTTATAAAGCATGAACTAGTCTAAAATTTCTTCAACATTATTTCATTAAGATTTATTTATTTATTTTATTTATTTATCTATTTTTTATTTGGACATGATTAATAGTTGTACAAAGAAATATAGTGATTGGGTGTACATGCCAAGAGCCCCTTGTATGCAGAGCATTATGGGCAGGCTTAAAATTAACTTAAGAATAACTAAGCAATGATATATTCAGTGGTAAAAATTACAGTAAACAAATTACAACATGAAGTACAAATGAGTATTTCAAATAAGAAGCATTAAAGTTGTACAAATTTGTAGCATAACAATGTAAAATATAACCGAATGAAATCGAGTAAAATCAATGATATGTAGTGCAAAAACAGGTGATATGGTCATTAGATGAGTTACTGTGCATTCAAGAGAATGGAGTATTCTATTAGATAATGTAGTTAAAAAAACATAGTTTGATGGGGTCACAGGTTATACATTTATGAGATACAGCTATTCAGTATTTATTTAGTTGTGGTAGAGTAAATGCTTTTTAAGAAGAATCTTGAATTGATAAACAGTGTTTCTTTTATATTCACAGGTAATGAATTCCAGATTTTTGGGCCTTTTATGTGAACTGAGTTTTTACATAGTGTGAGATGAACACGAGGAACATCAAAGAGTGATCTGTGTCTTGTGTTATGGTCATGTGTTCTGTTGATGTTGGTAAGAAGAAGTTTGAGAGGAGAGTTTATATCTGAGTTTAGTGTTCTATGTATGTAGTAGGTACAATAATAAGTATGGATGTTTTGTACGGTGAGTAAGTTTAGAGTTTTGAATATTGGTGGAGTATGCTGCCTGGAGTGGGAATTTGTTATCATTCTGACTGCAGCCTTTTGCTGGGTAATTAATGGTTTATTGTTGTTGAGCCCCATGCACAAATTCCGTAGGTGAGATAGGGTAAATGAGTGAATGACATAGGTCCAGGAGGGTTGATTGTAGAACATAGTACCGTATCTTTGATAGTATGCTTACGTTCTTGGAGATTTTCTTGGAAATTTGTTGTACATGTGTTTGAAATTTGAGTCTATTATCAAGGTTGATTCATAAGAATTTTCCCTCTGTGAGCTTTGTGATAGGTGATCCGTTTATCATTATGTTAAGAGGAACATCTGTAGCTCTGTTCCCAAACTGAATGTAGTAGGTTTTGTCAATATTGAGAGTAAGTTTGTTAATCATCATCCAGGTAGATATTTTCTGTAATTCGGTATTTACAGTATTGGCTAGTATGACTGGGCTTGGGTGAGAGAAGACGTATATAGTGTCATCTGCAAATAGTGTGGGTTTGAGTAGTTGCGATGCATTTGGTATGTCGTTTATGTAAATGAGAAAGAGAAGATGGCCAAGGACACTTCGCTGTGGGACACGTAATTGGCTCTGTGGAAGAGTTTGCTCCATTTGTGTACACATACTGGCTTCTGTTATTAAGGTATGACTTTAGGTAGTTGAGGGAGTGCCCTCTTATACCATAGTGTGATAATTTTATGTGCAGCAAATCATGGTCAACTGTATCAAAAGCTTTACGTAAATCAATGAAGATCCCCAATGAGACTTCTTTTTTCTCGAGTGCAGTGTATATTTGTTTAGCATGTGTATAATATCATCATTCGTATTTTTACTAGGCCTGAACCCAAACTGACAGGAATTGAGTAAGTTTTGGGAGATGAGGTAGGAATAGATTCTCTTATGAATTAGTTTTTCAAAGATTTTAGAGATAGGGTGTAAGTTGGATATTGGCCTATAGTGAGTGTAAAACGCCAATTGGCCAAGTGAGTGTAAAACGAAAGCCCGTAATTATTTTACATGATGGTAGGATTGCTGGCGTCCTTCTTTCTGTCTCATGAACATGCAAGATTTCAGGTACGTCTTGCTACTTCTACTTACACTTAGGTCACACTACACATACATGTACAAGCATATATATACACACACCCCTCTGGGTTTCCTTCTATTTTCTTTCTAGTTCTTATTCTTGTTTATTTCCTCTTATCTCCATGGGGAAGTGAAACAGAATTCTTCCTCCGTAAGCAATGTGTGTTGTAAGAGGCGACTAAAATGCCGGGAGCAAGGGGCTAGTAACCTCTTATCCTGTATAAATTACTAAATTTAAAAAAAAAGAAACTGTTTTTCTTTTTGGGCCACCCTGCCTCGGTGGGATACGGCCGGTTTGTTGAAAGAAGAAGTTATTCAAGTCTGCTTGATCTCCTTTATGTATCGGGGTGACCCTCACAATTTTGTGAACTGTGAGGAAGGTAGAGGATTCGATGGATTTGTTAAAGAGTGCTGCAATGATTGGTGACAATACCTGAGAATTTTTTTTTGTATATATAGGGTGGTAAGGTATTTAAATCTCCTGTCTTGTTCTTTAGTGTGTTGATAATAAGTGAGACTTCTGTTGGGTTAGTCGGAGCTAGGAACAGTGTGTTCGGGCAGGTGCCAGTGAGGTAGTCATTAGGTGGGGTATTTGAGCTTCGGGTTTTTAACCAGGAGGGTTAGCCACCCAGGATAACCCAAGAAAGTCAGTGCGTCATCCAGGACTGTCTGTCTTATTTCCGCTGGGATCCTTCAGGGGGATGTAAGGCAAAAATTGTAGCTCTTTTGTTTACCGTCCGATTTCCTCCAGTTTTGGTGCACAAGACAAAGTGTTTTCACTCTTTCTTGAAAATATTTATCAAAAATATACCTCAAGGAAACAACTGAGAAAAGACTGATTTACTTAAAATGCCCTTGTGCCCAAATTTATTCCTATATGGGACTACGTAAGGTTGTTTGGACACTTGTTGCCGAGAGAACAATGCTTATACGTATTTACTCCAAAATCTTGCCTCTAAATAACCTATCTTTATTTCACAAAAAAATAAAGTTTGTTAGTTCCTGGAATGTTGCAAAATATCTGCGCTTTACTCCCACATAACTCCGAAAGTATTTGGAATATTTCCAAAAATGAAATGGGGAAAAATAGAGAAATCATTATTCTACAATTTCTGTGAAAATTATTCCATTTAATTAAGTAATAAAGGAAGAATTACGGAATTTAGGTGAATAAGTTACTTGCGAGATATCGGCCTGGAGCGCCGCCCGGCCCCCCGTCTCAAGAAAAAAAATTTCGCGATTTTAAAATCGCGTTTGTTTGGGTGCATTTCTTAGTAAATTGATGTTCTAGTGCAGTTATCCTCTTCAAAACACCGTTTTCTCTTACTCAAAGACGACATGGAGAGGAGTAACACATTTATATCGAAATATTCCCGATAATCTCTCGCCATATTATGGCTTATTTTATTCAGTCTAGATTATATAACATGTTTGTATGTTATTTATAGTGTTTATTATATCATATTAGATCAATTCTGATAGATAAATAAGCCGTAGAGTTGATATATAAGCTGATATAAGCGTAATAATGAAGTGATTTCTCCTGGCACTATCGGGAGCGGCGGTAGGCCTGGTAGGCTCTAAGTCTACGGATAAGCTCCGCCTACTGTTTTATGATGCCAAATAGTCAGTTATTATATTAGAAAGAATAATGCAAGAAAAAGCGATAAGTAAGTAAGTAAGTAAGTAAGTAAATTTATTCAGGTATACACAATACAGTTACATAGAATTATCATACATAGCAGCATATGTGTAGAGAACCTAGGATAACCCAAAAAAGTCAGACAGAGTGACTTATTTCCATTGGGGTCCTTTTACCTTATTATTATAATATAAAGGTTATAATATTTTCTTATTATTCTATAATGAAGATAACATCTTATTATCATACTAAAAAGACTATCTACTACACGAGGGTCATTAAGACTATCTACAATACGAGGGTCATTAAGACTATCTACTACCCGAGGGTCATTACGACTATCTACAATACGAGGGTCATTACTAGGGATAAGGTAAAATTTACACGTATTTTAGCTAAAAAATAGAAAATCATTCCCCTCCCTTTCTGTTGCTTCATTCATCAGACACTTTTTGGCAGTCTTCTTGAACTGGTTCAAGCTATGACTGACCTTGACATTTGTGGGTAGTCTGTTCCATTCCTTTATTGCTGTACAATAAAAGGTGTTTGAAGCCTGGCCACTGACTGTGGGTACTACAAAGTTGTGCTCTCTCCCCCTAGTACTATGATTGCTTTGGTTCCCAACCTTGACAAAATTGACAGCAAGATATTCTGGAAAAAATTCCAAAAAATATATGGGCTGTGAGCAGACTCGCTACCCACATCGCCGTCACCATACCTGATATAAATGACTATAATTTCTTGTGGAAACGTCATAGAACATTCATTCTGGTACCATTGTTTTGCCAAAGAGTTAAGCTATTTTTCGTTATATATAACTCAATTTCCATAATTTTTCGATTTTTTTTGGAGCGCGCGCGGAAATTTGCCCTACAGCCCCCTTCAGTCTTGTACCCTACGATGCGACCCACACCAGTACTCACCTATTTGTAGTTGCAGGGGTCGAGTCATAGCTCCTGGCCCCTGGCTCTTCAATGATCGCTACTGGGTCCCCTTTCTCCCTGCTCCATGAGCTTTATCATACCTCGTCTTAAAAATATGTATGGTTCCTGCCTCCACTACGTCACTTGCCAGACTATTCCACTTCCTGACAACTCTATGACTAAAGAAATACTTCCTAACATCTCTTTGACTCATCGGAGCCCTCTCCTTCCAATTGTGACCCCTTGTTTCTGTGTCCCATCTCTGGAACATCCTGTCTCTCTCCACCCTGTCAATTCCTCGCAGTATTTTGTATGTCGTTATCATGTTTCTCCTAACTCTCCTGTTCTCCAGTGTCGTCAGGCCGATTTCCCTTAACCTTTCTTCGTAGGACATTCCCCTTAGGTCTGGAACTAGTCTTGCTGCAAACCTTTGCACTTTCTCTAGTTTCTTGGCGTGCTTGACCAGGTGTAGGTTCCAAACTGGTGCTACATACTTCAATATGGGCCTGACGTACACGGTATACAGTCTTGAACGTTTTCTTACTGAGGTATCGGAACGCTATTCTCAGGTTTGGCAGGCGCCCATATGCTACAGCAGTTATCTGGTTGATTTGCGCCAGGTACCTACTTGCTGCTATGTGAACAAGGACAGCAGGTGTAAAGAAACATGACCAATGTTTCCACCCATGCCGTGGATTCAACCACGGACACTCGGGACACCACGGGACCTGATGCTTATTTAAACTTCAATCACTGATAAAATTGTTTTACATATAAATAATTTAAATTCTTGTTTCTTATATTTCCTCAGTAGATTATACACCTACAATATTGTTCAATATTTTAATGAAAAGGTAATCACTCCTAAGCTTTCAAGTTGTCGCACTTAGTAGTTTCTACTGAGAATAATCACTATGTCATGTTCCTACCTCTTTGTAAATCTCATGAACGTCCATGTAATATGTTTTTTTATGACTAGTGTATTGTAAGTCTAATATTAACTGTCCGAAATATATTGCATAACTATGGGCTTTCCATATCTTCCAGCATACATTAAGAGGATTGCCGATAGATCTCTATCTGTCTTCAAGAGGGAGCTGGACAGGCACCTACAGTAAGTACCTGACCAGCCGTGCTGTGGCTTGTACGTTGGTTTGCATGCGGCCGGCATTAACAGCTTGGTTGATCAGCCCCTGATCCTCTACGAGCCCTGGCCATGAACCGGGCAGCGGAGGCGTTGGCTCCCGGAACACCTTTCAGGTATATATACGTATACATCGTACCGAATAGGCAAAACGCGACTTTGGCTTTAACAGCAACGCTTTTCTTGCCGAATAAGGCAAGGGAAAATCTGTATATGCAATAATTTCGCAAACATCATTCTGAACCTAACGAAAAAAAATATATTCCATTGTGTTTGTTTATTAATAAATTATTGCAAACTTATCTAAAATACATTTTGTTGGATTAGGCTAAATTTAATTGCGCTTGTTATAATAAGATTCGGTAAGTTTTCTAAGGTTCTTCTGGCACAAAATTATTAATTTTTACAATAAGATAAATGAAAAAATATATGTTTAAAAGTATAAGAGAAAATTTTAGAAAGGACTTAATTTTCAATGAGTTCTTGCTAATTGAACAGTTTCACCTATTCGACACGATATTATATGTATATATATATATATATAATATATATATATATATATATATATATATATATATATATATATATATATATATATATATATATATATATATATATATATATAAAATATATACATATATATATATATATAATATAAATATATAATATATATACATATATATATAATATATATATACATATACATATATAATATATATATACATATACATATATATATATATACATATATATATATATAAATATATATATATATATATACAGATATATATATATATATATATATATATATATATATATATATATATATATATATATATATACTGGAGGCGGCTGTATGGCTCGGAAGTAACACCTAGGTGTTACTTCCGGTCTCCTCCAGAAAGGGCTGCGGCTGAGCGGTCCCTTTTTCACACCTATGTGCTAATGACCTTTTTCACACCTATGTGCTAATGACCTTTTACACACCTATGTGCTAATGACCTTGACCCCGCCCACGACCCCCGCCCACGACCCCCGCCCACGACCTCCCCCCCGCGCCCCCCGCGCCCCCACCTGCGCCCCCCGCGCCCCCCGCGCCCCCCGCGCCCCCCGCGCCCCCCGCGCCCCCAACCGCGCCCCCGCGCCCCCAACCGCGCCCCCCGCGCCCCCACCCGCGCCCCCCGCGCCCCCACGCGCGCCCCCGGCGCCCCCCCGCCCCCCGCGCCGACCCACCGGCCCCGCCGCGCCCTCGCGCCCCGCCCGCGCCCCTCGCGCCCCTCGGGTCCCGCCCCGCGCCTTCTGCTGCGCCTTCTGCAGCGTCGTCCGGATCGCCCCCGCGCCCCCAAGACTCCAATTCCTCGGATCAAATTTTTCTCGAAATCAAAGTCTCCATCTCCTTGGATCAAGCTTTTCTCGATAATACAAAGACTCCATCTCCATGGATCAAGTTTTCTCGATAATACAAAGACTCCATCTCCTCGGATCAAAGTTTTTTGGATTCCCCCCTCTGGGGGTAAGCATTCAAATGAACTCCTCCCATGGGGCATGGTACTTTCTCTTACTACAGGTCTAAACAAGTGTGACGTCAGTATTCCTCTCATTAAGTTAAATGAACTAAAAAGTGTGTTTACTCGGCGGTCAGTGACGTCACGTGATGACCTCACACATACAGGCTGAATCTTGTCGACTTCCCTCTATGTCAGTGACGTCACGTGATGACCTCACACATACAGGCTGAATCTTGTCGACTTCCCCCTATGTCAGTGACGTCACGCGATGACCTCACACATACAGGCTGAATCTTGTCGACTTCCCCCTATGTCAGTGACGTCACGCGATGACCCCACACACAGACTGAATCTTGTCGACTTCCCCCTACACATTTCATATACAACATAGTGAAAACATTTTCACTCTTAACCCAGGATAATCCAAATAATTTCACATTTTTTTCGTTAATACCCACAACATTCCACAATTTCTTTACAAAATACAACACAAGTCTAGACATTTTTCTCGTTTTAACTATTTCATCTCAGGTCACTCCCCACTAAGAAACCTTATCTCTCTCCTCCTCCCCACCCTCCCGAACCCTCACACTCCAACCAACACCTCACAATTTTCACTCATAATCCCCAATTTTTTCTCGTTTTAACTATTTCATCAGAAAGTCACCACAACACTTATAACCACTTTTCGATAAATTCACTAGACACAATTTTACATATTACGAAGTTAATACGCACACACACCTCACTTTACTTTGAACACCTTCAAAACACTCTCATAAATCATTTGAATACTCACAAAAATACCTTTGAACATTTCCAAACAACACTGAAACACTTCCAAAATATCATTTTGAATACTCCCAAATAAGATTTGACAGCTCTAATTTATCTGCACTTACACATTTCATTAAATTACAACTCATCCCCCCCAAACACCTCCCTCAGTCTCCAGACTTCACAACATTATCACAAAAACTAACTCAAACACTTTACTTTGAACATCACCAAAAAACACCATCAATTACCTTTAAATACTCCAAAAACATCATTCGAACACCCCCAAATCACCTCTGAATACTCCCAGAACACCTTCATAAGTACTCTCATAAATCATTTGAACACCTTCAAAAACACCTTTGAATAACCTCAAAACACCATTTGAGTACTCCCAAATACACCACTGAATACTACTAAAACACCACTGAATACACTCAAAACACCACCAAAATCACCATAAACTAAGATCAACACCCACATCCCACAACCCACATCGCCCACAACCCTCATCACCCACATCACCCACACCCAACAATTTTTTCTCGTTTTAACTAATTTCATCAGAAAAAGTCACAACAACAACCCACAACTTATAACCACTTTTCAACAACTCTAGTTCGACAACAACACCCACAACCCACAACACCCACAACACCCACACCCCACAATTTTTTTTCTCGTTTTAACTAATTTCATCAGAAAAAGGCACAACAACAACCCACTTATAACATCTTTTTCGGTATCTCTAGTTCGACAACAACACCCACAACACCCACATCCCACAACACCCACAACCCACATCACCCACACCCCACAACACACACAACCCACATCACCCACACCCCACAACACACACAACCCACATCACCCACACCCCACAATTTTTTTCTCGTTTTAACTAATTTCATCAGAAAGTCACAACAACAACAACCCACAACTTATAATCACACCTTTGAATAACCTCAAAACACCATTTGAGTACTCCCAAATACACCACTGAATACTACTAAAACACCACTGAATACACTCAAAACACCACCAAAATCACCATAAACTAAGATCAACACCCACATCCCACAACACCCACAACCCACAACACCCACATCCCACATCACCCACAACCCACATCACCAACAACCCACAATTTTTTCTCGTTTAACTAATTTCATCAGAAAAAGTCACAAAAACAACCCACTTATATCATCTTTTTTTTTGGTATCTCTAGTTCGACTACATTACCCATAACCCTCATCAATTACCAATTTATTCACAATTTTTTCCCCTTCTTTTTACTGAATCTTAAGTGTAATACACATTCCTCTTTACATTACTAAAATTCTAATAAAATCCTCTCCATACCCATGTCCTTGTATCCACATAAATTGATATTATACTCGCATCAACTAATCTCACTACCCAACTATTGCGACATGTTTCAACACCATCCATTCTTTTCCAATATATCATAACTTTTCAATTCTATAATTTCTTTTTAAAATATTCACACATTACTTTTATTTTCAGTAAAATCTCCCCATATTTCATTAAATTTCTAATACAACCCTCCCCATACCCCTCTCCATCTGACCCGCATTTCTTCACATCCACTCACCCATCTCCCAACACACCTCTCCATCTCACCCACATTTCTTCACATCCACTCACCCATCTCCCAACACACCTCTCCATCTCACCCGCATTTCTTCACATCCACTCACCCATCTCCCAACACACCTCTCCATCTCACCCGCATTTCTTCACATCCACTCACCCATCTCCCAACACACCTCTTCTGAACACACACAAAAATCACATTTCACATCCACAAATGCATCTCATCTCCCTTCTCAAATCCACTAAAATCACTGTAACCAAGATATTCACAAAACTCTATGACCACCTAACACACACACACACACACACACACACACACACCTCACTTTACTTTGAACACTTTCAAAACACTCTCATACATCATTTGAGACCACCTTTTCTCAATATCTCTCATCCACAACCTTTATCATCTCACTACAGAACAACCCCAAGATTACTTCGAACACTCTCATAAATCATTTGAATACTCACATAAACACCTTTGAACATTTCCAAACAACACTGAAGCACTTCCAAAATATCATTTTTGATTACTCCCAAATAAGATTTATCATCTCTAATTTATCTACACTTACACATTTCATTAACTGAAATTACAACACATCCACCATACTACTCCCTCAGTCTCCAGACTTTACAACATTAACACAAAAACTAACTCAGACACTTGTGACATGAGACATTTTACCAAAACTAACACAAACACATATCTGTTATATCTCCAATATCTAAGATCACCACAATCAAGACGTTTGCCAAATTCTATAACCCCACCACTAAGACCACACATTTTTTTTTGTACACATTCTCTTAAAACATCATCATAACGAAGATCACTAAAACTATCTATACTTTTACTAAGATCACATAACATTTTGTCTTCTCTAACTCACCCACCAATTCACATTCTCATTCACACTTACACATTTCATTAAATTACAACTCATCCCCCCCAAACTCCTCCCTCATTCTCCAGACTTTACAACATTAGCACAAAAAAAAAACTAACTTATACACTTATGACATGAGACATTACCATATCTAACACACTGACTAACTTTGAACCAACTCTGAACACCACTGATCATCTTCAAAAAATACTCTGCACATCATTTGAACACCTTCAAAAAACACCATCAAACACCTCCGAATACTCCCAAAACACTTCTGATTACTACCAAATCACCACTGAATACTACCAAATCACCGTCAAAATCACCAGAAACTAAGTTTAACATCACCATCTAACATCCTTTTAATAGAAATCCCCTCAAATCACTATAACCAAGAACTCCCTCCCCATTTGGCGCTTAAAAAAAAAAATGCATGAACACAAACCTAATACGCAAACACTTAGTACATGATCACCATCAACTGAAAACATATCTTGTACACACACATAATCTAAGACAACCACCAACTACAATCACCCATGTTCACTTACCTCAAAAATCACTAATATCACAGAAAACACTCATTTTTATAAACATTTCACACAAAAAAATCATATTTGACAATATCTAAGCGCACTCACCTCACTACCACCAACACACAATGTCACACCTCACAGGACCGACGAGCTCACCTCCAGTGACGTCACACTCCCATTGTGTTACTTGGTGGTTGGTAACATCACACCTAACCCCCCTTGTTTCAACCTGTTGTACCCTACATTATCTAAGAACACTATATCCAAGACGATTACCAGATTTTATGATCCCCAACACCAAGATCACAGAAAACACACATTTTTATAATTATTCACACAAAAATCACGATCACCAATTCCATATCATGTTTACCGTCATCTATCATCACTCATCACCAAGATCACCAAAAATCTAAGATCATGCATCTCAAAACTACTATGATCACTGAAAACACTCATTTTTTAAACATTCGCACAAAAATAAGACATACACAAAAATACCACAACACTTCCACCAACATCTATAACATAACATGAGCACTACAACATATCACTATCACAAAACTCTATGACCACCTAACACCCACATCTTATACATTTCAATCACAAATTTAAAACATGAGACATACACACCAAATCTAAGACATTCACCTCCAACTAAGACATACACATCTTAACTAAGACATACACCAAAAACCTATACTTGACATATTGCGGTATGAATATTCATACCGCATTTATGTTGCATATCACATTTCCTCATCCACATCATCCCTAAAACATCCTTCCTTATTCATTGCGTATATTTCCTAGAGTTGTTTTAACCCCGACGGCCCATCACGAAGTAGGAGCCAGAGCAACCATCACCACTCCAACACCACCTACTACACTCTGGCTCCTAATGTCGTGATGGGCCGTCGGGGTTAAAACAACTCTAGGAGATATACGGAATGAATAAGGAAGGATGTTTTAGGGATGATGTGGATGAGGAAATGTGATATGCAACATAGATGCGGTATGAATATTCATACCGCAATATGTCAAGTATAGCTTTTTGGTGTATGTCTTAGTTAAGATGTGTATGTCTTAGTTGGAGGTGAATGTCTTAGATTTGGTGTGTATGTCTCATGTCTTAAATTTGTGATTGAAATGTATAAGATGTGGGTGTTAGGTGGTCATAGAGTTTTGTGATAGTGATATGTTATAGTGCTCATGTTATGTTATAGATGTTGGTGGAAGTGTTGTGGTATTTTTGTGTATGTCTTATTTTTGTGCAAATTTTTAAAAAATAAGTGTTTTCAGTGAACATAGTAGTTTTGAGATGCATGATCTTAGATTTTTGGTGATCTTGGTGATGAGTGATGATAGATGACGGTAAACATGATATGGAACTGATAAATTAGAGATGATAAATCTTATTTGGGAGTAATCAAAATGATATTTTGGAAGTGCTTCAGTGTTGTTTGGAAATGTTCAAAGGTGTTTATGTGAGTATTCAAATGATTTATGAGAGTGTTCGAAGTAATCTTGGGGTTGTTCTGTAGTGAGATGATAAAGGTTGTGGATGAGAGATATTGAGAAAAGGTGGTCTCAAATGATGTATGAGAGTGTTTTGAAGGTGTTCAAAGTAAAGTGAGGTGTGTGTGTGTGTGTGTGTGTGTGTGTGTGTGTGTGTGTGTGTGTGTGTGTGTGTTAGGTGGTCATAGAGTTTTGTGAATATCTTGGTTACAGTGATTTTAGTGGATTTGAGTAGAATAAGTTAGGTTAGGTTAGGTTAGGTTAGGTTAGGATAAGTTAGGTTAGGTTAGGTTAGGTTAGGTTAGGATAAGTTAAGTTAGGTTAGGTTAGGTTAGGTTAGGTTAGGATAGGTTAGGTTAGGTTCGGTTAGGTTAGGTTAGGTTAGGTTAGGTTAGATTAGGTTAGGTTGGTTCGGTTAGGTTGGGTTGGTTCGGTTAGGTTAGGTTAGGTTAGGTTAGGTTAAGTTAGGTTAGGATAGGTTAGGATAGGTTAGGTTAGGTTAGGTTAGGTTAGGTTAGGTTAGGTTAGGTTCGGTTAGGTTAGGTTAGGTTAGGTTAGGTTAGGTTAGGTTAGGTTAGGTTATGTGTGTGTGTGTGTGTGTGTGTGTGTGTGTGTGTGTGTGTGTGTGTTAGGTGGTCATAGAGTTTTGTGAATATCTTGGTTACAGTGATTTTAGTGGATTTGAGAAGGGAGATGAGATGCATTTGTGGATGTGAAATGTGATTTTTGTGTGTGTTCAGAAAAGGTGTGTTGGGAGATGGGTGAGTGGATGTGAAGAAATGCGGGTGAGATGGAGAGGTGTGTTGGGAGATGGGTGAGTGGATGTGAAGAAATGCAGGTGAGATGGAGAGGTGTGTTGGGAGATGGGTAAGTGGATGTGAAGAAATGCGGGTGAGATGGAGAGGGGTATGGGGAGGGTTGTATTAGAAATTTAATGAAATATGGGGAGATTTTACTGAAAATAAAGGTAATGTGTGAATATTTTAAAAAGAAATTATAGAATTGAAAAGTTATGATATATTGGAAAAGAATGGATGGTGTTGAAACATGTCGCAGTAGTTGGGTAGTGAGATTAGTTGATGCGAGTATAATATCAATTTATGTGGATACAAGGACATGGGTATGGAGAGGATTTTATTAGAATTTTAGTAATGTAAAGAGGAATGTGTATTACATTTAAGATTCAGTAAAAAGAAAGGGAAAAAAATTGTGAATAAATTGGTAATTGATGAGGGTTATGGGTAATATAGTCGAACTAGAGATACCAAAAAAAGATGATATAAGTGGGTTGTTTTTGTGACTTTTTCTGATGAAATTAGTTAAACGAGAAAAAATTGTGGGTTGTTGGTGATGTGGGTTGTGGGTGATGTGGGATGTGGGTGTTGTGGGTTGTGGGTGTTGTGGGATGTGGGTGTTGATCTTAGTTTATGGTGATTTTGGTGGTGTTTTGAGTGTATTCAGTGGTGTTTTAGTAGTATTCAGAGGTGTATTTGGGAGTACTCAAATGGTGTTTTGAGGTTATTCAAAGGTGTGATTATAAGTTGTGGGTTGTTGTTGTTGTGACTTTCTGATGAAATTAGTTAAAACGAGAAAAAAATTGTGGGGTGTGGGTGATGTGGGTTGTGTGTGTTGTGGGGTGTGGGTGATGTGGGTTGTGTGTGTTGTGGGGTGTGGGTGATGTGGGTTGTGGGTGTTGTGGGATGTGGGTGTTGTGGGTGTTGTTGTCGAACTAGAGATACCGAAAAAGATGTTATAAGTGGGTTGTTGTTGTGCCTTTTTCTGATGAAATTAGTTAAAACGAGAAAAAAAAATTGTGGGGTGTGGGTGTTGTGGGTTGTGGGTGTTGTGGGTGTTGTGGGTTGTGGGTGTTGTTGTCGAACTAGAGTTGTTGAAAAGTGGTTATAAGTTGTGGGTTGTTGTTGTGACTTTTTCTGATGAAATTAGTTAAAACGAGAAAAAATTGGGGGGTGTGGGTGATGTGGGTGATGAGGGTTGTGGGCAATGTGGGTTGTGGGATGTGGGTGTTGATCTTAGTTTATGGTGATTTTGGTGGTGTTTTGAGTGTATTCAGTGGTGTTTTAGTAGTATTCAGTGGTGTATTTGGGAGTACTCAAATGGTGTTTTGAGGTTATTCAAAGGTGTTTTTGAAGGTGTTCAAATGATTTATGAGAGTACTTATGAAGGTGTTCTGGGAGTATTCAGAGGTGATTTGGGGGTGTTCGAATGATGTTTTTGGAGTATTTAAAGGTAATTGATGGTGTTTTTTGGTGATGTTCAAAGTAAAGTGTTTGAGTTAGTTTTTGTGATAATGTTGTGAAGTCTGGAGACTGAGGGAGGTGTTTGGGGGGGATGAGTTGTAATTTAATGAAATGTGTAAGTGCAGATAAATTAGAGCTGTCAAATCTTATTTGGGAGTATTCAAAATGATATTTTGGAAGTGTTTCAGTGTTGTTTGGAAATGTTCAAAGGTATTTTTGTGAGTATTCAAATGATTTATGAGAGTGTTTTGAAGGTGTTCAAAGTAAAGTGAGGTGTGTGTGTGTATTAACTTCGTAAAATGTAAAATTGTGACTAGTGAATTTATCGAAAAGTGGTTATAAGTGTTGTGGTGACTTTCTGATGAAATAGTTAAAACGAGAAAAAATTGGGGATTATGAGTGAAAATTGTGAGGTGTTGGTTGGAGTGTGAGGGTTCGGGAGGGTGGGGAGGAGGAGAGAGAGAAGGTTACTTAGTGGGGAGTGACCTGAGATGAAATAGTTAAAACGAGAAAAATGTCTAGACTTGTGTTGTATTTTGTAAAGAAATTGTGGAATGTTGTGGGTATTAACGAAAAAAATGTGAAATTATTTGGATTATCCTGGGTTAAGAGTGAAAATGTTTTCCCTATGTTGTATATGAAATGTGTAGGGGGAAGTCGACAAGATTCAGTCTGTGTGTGTGGGGTCATCGCGTGACGTCACTGACATAGGGGGAAGTCGACAAGATTCAGCCTGTATGTGTGAGGTCATCGCGTGACGTCACTGACATAGGGGGAAGTCGACAAGATTCAGCCTGTATGTGTGAGGTCATCACGTGACGTCACTGACCGCCGAGTAAACACACTTTTTAGTTCATTTAACTTAATGAGAGGAATACTGACGTCACACTTGTTTAGACCTGTAGTAAGAGAAAGTACCATGCCCCATGGGAGGAGTTCATTTGAATGCTTACCCCCAGAGGAGGGAATCCAAAAAACTTTGATCCGAGGAGATGGAGTCTTTGTATTATCGAGAAAACTTGATCCATGGAGATGGAGTCTTTGTATTATCGAGAAAAGCTTGATCCAAGGAGATGGAGACTTTGATTTCGAGAAAAATTTAATCCGAGGAATTGGAGTCTTTGTATTATCGAGAAAACTTGATCCAAGGAGATGGAGACATTGATTTCGAGAAAAATTGGATCCGAGGAATTGGAGTCTTTGATATCTAGAAAACTTGATCCGAGGAGATGGAGTCTTTGATATCGAGAAAAACTTGATCCGAGGAGATGGAGACTTTGATATGGGGGCGGGGGGGGGGGGGCGCGGGGGGGGCGGGGGGGGGGGGGGCGCGGGGGCGGGGGTCGTGGGCGGGGGTCGTGGGCGGGGGTCGTGGGTGGGGGCCGTGGGCGGGGGTCGTGGGCGGGGGTCGTGGGCGGGGTTAAGGTCATTAGCACATAGGTGTGAAAAAGGTCATTAGCACATAGGTGTGAAAAAGGGACCGCTCAGCCGCAGCCCTTTCGGGAGGAGTCCGGAAGTAACACCTAGGTGTTACTTCCGAGCCATACAGCCGCCTGCAGTACTACTTATATATATACACACAAACCGGCCGTCTAACTGAGGCAGAATGACCTAAAAAGAAAAGCCAAAGATTTTCTTTTTAAATTTAGTAATTTATACAGGATAAGGGGTTACTAGACCCTTGCTCGGAGTATTTTAGTCGACTCTTACGACACACATGGCTTATAGAGGAACAATTTTGTTCTACTTTCCTATGGAGATAAGAGGAAATAAAGAAGAACTATTAAGAAAATGGAAGAATACCTAGATGGATATATATATATATATATATACTTCCAGTG
Source organism: Cherax quadricarinatus (assembly GCF_038502225.1). Classification (NCBI taxonomy): domain Eukaryota; kingdom Metazoa; phylum Arthropoda; class Malacostraca; order Decapoda; family Parastacidae; genus Cherax; species Cherax quadricarinatus. The sequence goes on along the minus strand of NC_091311.1, from coordinate 32,712,534 downwards.
TGACTAGGAGGCATTGGCGTCCGCAAGTCATCACAGATTGCGTTATCTGCTTTTCTGTCCTCGTGTATTGCATCCAGAGAGCTTGTAGCAGCAATTCTCCCTGAACATTTTAGGGACAAGATTGGAGTCCAGGACCAAAAATTCATTGACGGAGCCATGATCTGGGATGATCTAACGGGCTCTGAAACCAGACCTGCTCCCCCCAACAACTACAAACAATCGCACTGGGATGGTCCAATAGTGGAAAATATAGCCTCAACAGTGCTTCAGTGTGTGTCAGGGAAGGATAGAGCCCGCCTCCTGGCAGTGAGAGCCCCTCTTGCTGGGGACTTTCTGTTGGCTGTTCCCAACTTAAGCCTTGGCACACGCCCCGACCCACAGACCATCCGCATCGGTGTTGCCCTTCGACTTGCCGCCCCTATTCTTGCCGAACACAGGTGTATTTGTGGCAGTGAAGCAGCAGACCGATGCGGGTACCATGGTCTTGTGTGCCGTAAATCCGAGGGAAAGATTGCAAGACATGAGGCAGTTAATAACATTATCAAGAGGAGCCTCACAACAGCTGGATGCCCAGCAGTAAGGGAGCCACCCCAACTATGCAGATCTGATGGCAGCCAGAAGCATCCAGATGGTATCACCCTTCAAGCCTGGACAGATGGGAAGCAGGTGGTGTGGGACTATACATGTGCATCTACCTTGGCTGATACCTATCTCCAATACACCAGGGAGGAAGGAGGGGCAGCTGCCAGCTTCAGGGAGTCCCAAAAGTCTAGAAAATATGGAGAACTTGCCCATCATTATGTTTGTTCCCATAGGCTCAGAGACCCTTGGCTCATGGGGAAAGAATGCATCTAAATTTTTTAAGGAGCTGGGAAAAAGACTAATCAGGGTAACTAGGGATCCCACGGCAGCTAGTTTTCTGTTCCAGCGGCTCAGTGCGGCTGTTCAAAGGGGTAATGCCTGCTGTATTTTGGGCACACGCCCCAGCTCTCAGGAGCTGGATGAGATTTTCGCCTTATAATCGGTGATACACACGTAACAACATGTACCTTATATGCCACCCTTATATCAACAATGTATCTCTTAAATCTTCTGTACCATATTATGTAATAAAATATTCCTACTGGTAAAAAAAAATATATGAGAAGATGGGGTGGTAGGGGAAGTGGAATATTCAAACGGCTTCAGGAAGAAATCCAAATATTCTTCCTTGAAGCCTTTTTATCCACTTCTCCGAGGCTATGGGTCTCACAATTTACACCAGAGGTGGACCCCATCCTATATATATATATATATATATATATATATATATATATATATATATATATATATATATATATATATATATATATATATATATATATATATATATATATATATATATCAGTAGTAGTACCAGTTTCTAGTAACCAGTTACCAGTAACCAGTGTACCAGTAGATGACTCACTACCAACCATCTCTGTGAATCACTGACTGTTATATGTTGCTGCTGACCATAGCAGGATTTCCACACATGACATATATATATATATATATATATATATATATATATATATATATATATATATATATATATATATATATATATATATATATATATGCGAGTACATGCATGTGTAGTGTAACCTAAGTGTTTATGAGACAATAAAAGACACCAGCAATCCTACCATCATATAAAACAATTACAGGTTTCCGTTTCATACACACTTGGCAGGACGGTAGTACCTCCCTGGGCGGTTGCTGTCTACCATCCTACTACAGTGCGCCGTGGCCTGGTGGCTAAAGCTCTTGCTTCACACGGTTAGGGTCCAGGTTCGATTCCCGGCGAGAGTAGAAACATTGGGCGTGTTTCCTTACACCGGTTGTTTATGTTCGCCCATCAGTAAAATGGGTACCTGAGTGTTGGTCTCATCCAGGAAGAAAGCTGACCTAATTTGATCGAAATGCTCTGCATAACAAGGAGCTTTCTGTATAGTAGCATGTCATTGATGTCAGCTAGGCCTGTATACCTGGTACACGTACTTGTATAAATAAAGATATATTATTATTATTATTACATACCTAGGATATATACATATATTTTTTTTTCAATAAGTCGGCCGTCTCCCACCGAGGCAGGGTGACCCAAAATGAAAAAAAATCCCCAAAAAGAAAATACTTTCATCATCACTCAACACTTCCACCTCACTCGCACATAATCACTGTTTTTTCAGAGGTGCCCAGAATACAACAGTTTAGACGTATATACGTATAAAAATACACAATATATCCCTCCAAACTGCCAATATCCCAAACCCCCCTCCTTATATATATATATATATATATATATATATATATATATATATATATATATATATATATATATATTACTGTGACCACGAACGAGTGGTATTGATCAAAAACAACACTGCGCTAGCAAAGGACTCGAACCCATGCTGCTTTGGCCTGCCACATGGTGGGTGAAAACACATGATGCCCTTATCCACTGAACCACTGAACACAGCTGTCATGGGGGTCATCAACCGGACTTAGAGAGCCAGCAGACTCCCTGCTGTATGGAAGGAGGCCGACATCATACCGATTCCTAAGCCCGGGGATCCTGGCAGTATGAGACTCATCTCCCTCACCAGTTACATCTCGAAGGTGTCTGAGAGGATGGTGTTGGAGTGACTGAGGTGGAAGCTTGGCCCTACTCATAAACATTTCTATGGATTCACCAGAGGAGTGGGCACTTTCGAAAGCCTTGTTACCCTATTGGCCAGCATTGGGTTGGATGCCCAAGCCCACATTGTTGTCTTCCTCGACCTCGAAAAAAGCTTTTGAGCTAGCCAGTGCACCTGTCATCCTTACACTCTTGACCCACAGGGGATTAAGGGCAGGCTGCTTGCACGGCTTTGATCCCATCTCCAGGACAGGCGTTCCCGGGTACGTTTCCAGGGGCATGCCTCTTCTCTTAAGACCCTGGAAAAAAGCACTCCTCAGGGCAGGGTGCTTAGTCCCGCCCTGTTCAATGTACTGATGCACCAGCTCGTGCGCCTTCCACAGGCACCTTCCTGCTCAGCTACGCCGATGACCTGGCACTTGCCATATCCAGGGAGCACCGGCGATTGCAGCGTGCCCAGGAGGACCTCAATCTGCTGGCTTCCACTTGCCATCACCTGGGGCTCCAGAGACCCAGTGGCAGGCCACACAGCTGCTGGGATGTTCCACAGCAATCTGATAGCAGATTGGCGCCTCCCAGACCATTGCACTATACTCCAGACTGAACTCTTTGCCATCCAACAAGCTCTGCAGCATACAATTGCAGACCATCAGTATCCCCCCGTCATCCATGTTGATTCCAAGTCAGAGATCCAGGCAATTATGCACAGAGAGCCAAGGGACAACATACACTTAATCACATCCATCTGGGGCGACCTGCAGACGCTCATGGCCCAGGGTCGCAGAGCCACCATCAACTGGATCCCGAGCCATGTGGGTATCCCAGGCAATGATGCAGCAGATGAGGCTTCTAAGACTGCAATGCTCGAGGCACAGCCACATGCTGTAATCTCTATCAGCCACAGCCAGATTATGCTGTGGGCTACCAGTGCGGCCAGGCGCCCACTCCCTGACCCTGGGGATTCTCTGAGCCTCCGCTGGTATGACAGGGCAACTCACAGGGCACCCCTCCAAGTATTCGAACGCAGACCAGGGAACTGTGGGTGAATATCCACCGCCTATGCTTAGGGTATCCCACCACTGCATGGATCGTTGAACAGGCAGGAGAGGAGCTCTGTGCCTACTGTGACCGGATGGTTCCGAAACCCCTGGTGCACTACCTGTTAGACTGCCCAGCTATGATGCCTCTTCGCCACAGACACTTCCCAATGACCCCCGTGGGGAAGGCCCGGGAGGATGAGGCGGCACATCTTAGTGTACTTAGCCATCAGACACTTGGAGACCTTACTCCCAGTCATTGTGCACCACCTGCCCCTCCCCTGACGTCGCTGTGAAGGCCTGCTGAGGGCCTCCATTGCACCCCACACCACACCAACCAACGGTGGGAAGACGGGTTCCTCTCCAAAGAACCGGAGAGGAACCCCTCTTCCCACCGAATTGTCATGTGGGTTTCGATAACATGGATGGGGTAAAAATACTCACGTAGGCTGGTTTGTACGTATAATATATAATGGGAAGTATGGGAAGCGCCAACAGCCGACCTGCCTCTCTCTGCTCCCTATCTTCGACTGACCCACAAGTGCCTACAGGGTGAGGGGTGTTTGAAATCCTGCTATGGTCAGCAGCAACATATAACAGTCAGTGATTCACAGAGATGGTTGGTAGTGAGTCATCTACTGGTACACTGGTTACTGGTAACTGGTTACTAGGAAATGGTACTACTACTGAGAGCTCGGCGACACTAACGTATGTCGTCCCGACATACAGCTACTACAAACTAGAGATGGCAGGTGTACGGCTTGGGCTGGTTCTATACAATGTCAAAGTACACAACAATTGAACATTATAACATACATAAGTAGAATATTGGAATGGAAGCTTATGTAATTGAAACTGTAATAAAACTGTAACGCATTACAAGGTATGATATAGCACAACTCATCGAATGAAACTCAACATTGGGATTACACAATAGAAATGATAAAAAAAATTTGATGGATCGATCTGTATTCATGTAATCTACGGATTCTGAGGAAGGAATATATACAAAGAAAGAAGTGTTTAACAGAAAGGCAGATTCGGTGCATGCAAATCTAGACTGTTAACTCTCAGAATTCGGAGAGAACATGAACACACAAAAAAAAATCTTGAATACTGATAAGTTGATACTGTAATTATTCATCTATACAGGTTATTTACATTTAACCCCAACTCTGCTAGGGTGAGATTGATATATGCAGAATGGGTGTCATCTCTGGGAGGATCAAACTCTGTTGCACTGGCTAACTCATGCTGTATTTGAGGCAAATCTGAATTGGTAGTTACAAATGATACTTGAGGATTTCTCAATATCTGTCGTGTATGTAGGGAATAACGACATTCAGGTTGATCGTCTGACTGAGTATCAGAGGTAGAGAGTACAGGATCAGGAGGATTGTCAGAGTCTGTCACATTAGTCTGGGTTGGAACATCATTATCATCACATACTAACTTCTGGTGGCCTGGTGGCCTGGTGGTTAACGCTCTCGCTTCACACGGTGAGGGCCTGGGTTCGATTCCCAGCCAGAGTAGAAACATTGGACGTGTTTCTTTCCACCTGTTGTCTATGTTCCCCATCAGTAAAATGGGTACCTGGGTGTTAGTCGACTGGTGTGGGTCGCATCCTGGGACACTGACCTAAGGAGGCCTGGTCACAGACCGGGCCGCGGGGGCGTTGACCCCCGGAACTCTCTCCAGATCTCCAGATATGATCTAAATGCGATTCTTTATACTGACCAGTACTAATTTCTCTAACCTTATACTTATTACCAGTGATATGTTCAACTACTCGATAAGGACCAACAAACTTTTGATCAAGCTTAGGCATTGCAGACGTTTTGTTAAAGTTAGTCAGCATAACTCTCGAACCTACTTTGATTTTGGACGGCTTTGCTCGAGAGTTAGCGACTCTTGTAAATTCTGCTGTTGATTTATGAAGTGTTTCACGGATTCTTCTAAAGACACTTTGAGCTAAGCTGGTACGAGTTGCTATGAAATCATAAGGCAAACGTTTATCTACACCGTACAATGCATAATGTGGAGTGTCACCTATGGAAACATTGTAAGCAGAATTTATAGCACACTGCACATCAGGTATAACTTCATCCCAAGTTTCACTGTTGGGATTGATAGTGGCTCTCAAGACATCAAGTACTTTCTTATTGGTTCGTTCTGCTAACCCATTGCTGGCAGGATGATGAGGAACAATGGTGGATTTAGAGATCTTGTACAAGGTACACAAATTTTCGAGAATCTCATTACAGAATTCACCTCCATAATCTGTTACTAGGGACTTAGGGGTGGTATGCCTGTAGATAATGCGTTCTTTAAACGCTTTAGCTACTGTCTCGGCAGTCTTATCTGCAATAGGAACTAACGCACAATATCTGGTAAAATGGCCTACCATAACACACAGATGTTTGTTACCCTGAAGGGAACATTGAAAATTAGTTAACAGATCTAGCGCAACTGTTTCCCACGGTTCGCTAGTAGTTGGATACACTTGGATTGGATTAGGACCATTAGCATTACCTTTATGTTGCATGCAGACACTACATTTCTTAACATACTCAGAAATATCAGTTGCCATACGAGGCCAAAAGTATTTCAATCTGGCTTGTTTTACTGAACGATCCATACCAGGGTGCGCAACACCTGGTACATCGTGAACTAGCTGTAGAGCTACATTCACTAGTGACTGTGGAATTACTAACTGGTAAACTCTTCTGCTAGGAGTACCCAACTCGGCTGTTCGATACAGTAATTCTTGGTTCATGACAAAGTCACTGATGGGTGCTTGTGGCTTCACAGTCAGAATAAGATCTTCCTGGAGCAGGAATCGAATCACACCAGACCACATGGGATCTGCTCGTTGAGCATTCTTTACATCTTCGGCAGTAAATGGAGGGTCTGCAGTTACTATACTAACATGTCACGATAAAGCATCTGCGACTACATTTGACTTGCCAGGTAAGTGTTCAAAGGTAGGATTGAACTCTTGGATAGTCAAGGTCCACCTGGCTAACCTTCCAGTAGGTTGTTTGTTCTGGAATAAAGGTATCAGTGGAGCATGGTCTGTCAAGACATGAACAGAGTACTGATAAATAATGTCTCGGAAGTGCTTTAAAGAACATACTATTGCTAAAGCTTCTTGCTCAGTTACTGTATAATTACGTTCAGCCTTCGTAAGGACTCGGCTAGCAAATGCAACTGCGTTGTACTTGCCATCAGTCTTCTGAGCTAGTATGGCACCTATGCCAATAAAACTAGCATCAGTTGTCAGATAGAAGGGCTTAGAAAAATCTGGAAATTTCAAAATTGGAGCAGATGTTAGCTTTTCTTTTAGAGTTTGGAATGCTCTTTCTTGACAGAAGGTCCAAACAAAAGGAGCATCTTTCTTAAGCAACTCAGTTAGAGGAGCAGCTATGGAAGAAAAATTGGCAATGAAAGATCTATAAAAACCTGCTAAGCCCACAAAGGATCTTACGGCATCAGCAGTTTTGGGAGTTGGAAAATTTAGTACTGCAGTTACTTTACTTTGGTCAGTCGTAACCCCTCTAGGAGTGACTACGTGACCAAGAAACTTAATTTCTGATCTGAAAAATTGACATTTAGACAGTTTGATCTTTAAATTGGCTTCTTTAAGCTTACCAAGTACTACATCAAGTCTTTTGAAGAAGTCTTTTCAAGTGTGTATCCACGTCTTTAGACATGATGATTACGTCAACTAAGTACACCATAAGTGCATTACCTATGAGACCTCTAAAGATATTAGTCATGAGCCTTGAGAATGTGATAGGGGAGGATCATAATCCAAATGCCATACAGAGGAAGTGATAATGACCTTTAGGAGTGGAGAATGCAGTTAGCTCTTGGCTGTCCTGGTGAAGAGGGACTTGCCAAAACCCTTGTAACAAGTCCAGGGTTGAAAAGACTTTGTTATCTCCGATGTTACGTAAAAGATCACCCAGTACAGGAAGTGGGAAGCGATCTGGAATAGTTTTCGCATTTAACTTCCTAAAGTCAATCACTGGGCGCCAAGTACCATCCTTCTTAGGCACTAGGATCAATGGCGCATTCCAAGGTGAATTGCTAGGTGCAATAACTCCATCATCAAGCATTTGATTGATCAATTCTTCTGCGACAGCAACTTGTGAATGAGGCATTCTGTACGCAGGTATATAGATAGGTCTAGTACCAGGTTCAAGTGGAATACGATGGGACAATAAGTTCGTTATACCCATCTTCTCACCTGGTAAGGCAATGGCTTTACGACGTTTGTTCAACAGAGTCAACAAACGCTTGACTTCATCTGGGAAGTCTGTGGGAGCTAAGTCTTTCTCCTCAACTGGTGGAACAGATTGATCCAGTGAAGTGGATGAGGTCTCCCACTGGTCAGGTGACAACTCATCCTCTACCTGAACAGGGTAAGGATAGTGAACAAGGTCAACAAGATTGGTATTTGCTCTGAGATGAACACTGTGACCAGAAGTGTTAGCTAGGAAGAAATGGATCTTGCTATCTCTTACAACATGTAAGGATGGTTCAACAAATAGACATTTTACTTTGCAAGAATCACTGTCAACTAGGACGTTATCACCATCTGGAACACTAGGAACAACAACAGACACTCTAGTGAGGGCACTAGCTGCGACAGAAACGTCTTTCTGCAGACGACATGTGACATCAACAAGAGATGGCATTACTAGTTGCAGGTAATCGTTTTCTGACAAAGCGTCCCCTGTGGAGAAACTACTACTTGAACTAGCAGACATTGCAGGGATAGGCTCAGCACTCAAGGTAGTCAGAGCGTCCTCGGACACTTGAGGTAACTGGACACTATCTTGCAAGTCTGAAGTTGCAGGAACACAGACAGGAGTGACAGGATCACCAGTGCCTGACCGCTTGGGTACGCTACTGGAAAATGCACTAGCCTGTAAGGACTTAATTCGAATGTCGTACTCTGCGGCAGTATGGCAGATCTCGGATCCTAGCTGGTAACCCCAAAATGGTACGATCAAGTCATCAATTTGGGCATGCCATCGATAAGGGTCGAGCACAATGCGTAAGTCTCGCATGGAAGCAAATCCCAGTAGAAGGTCACCAGGGAAAGTAATCTGGTCGACTACAAGGAAGGAAGCAGTGAAGTCTCTACCTTGGATAGAAAAAGTGAGGGAAGTCCGACCTCGGACACGCAGGTGAGAACCAGCTACTCCACTAAGGGAGGACACATGAGTCGGTTCTACGAGAAGGACATGTCGTAACTGCTTATCCCTAAACAAACTAGACCTGATAATATTGACTTGCGCACCAAAGTCCATGAACAAATGAACGGGCGCATTATGAACAGATGCTTGCACTATAGGGCCAATGGTTGCATTGGAAGTTATGTGCAAACAAAAAGGTGGATTGTCATCAGAAAAGATTTGTTCCACTTCATCCCCAAAATCATCTACGTCAGAGACGTGTGAAGCAACATCATCAGCAGGATTGTCATTCTCGAGACTGCTTAAGGCTTCAAAGGAATTGTGAACGGGGATGGTGTACTCATTATCACCTACTGTCACCATGAGACGGTTTGACTGGGGCGCTCGAATTCCCCCGAATTGGAAGAATGAGCCTGGTTCTGGTTAGTTTGAGAACCACGACGTCTGTTTCACACACACACACACACACACACACACACACACATATATATATATATAAATATATATATACATATATATATATATATATATATATATATATATATATATATATATATATATATATATATATATATATATATATATATATAATGCATTGGAACTTTTGGCTCATAACTGAAGTACCCCTATTCAATCCTGGGAGGTGACGTGAGCATGTTTCTTCACACCTGCAGCACTTAGTCACCTAGCAGTAAGTAGGTACCTGGGTGTTAGTAGACTGATTCGGGTCGCATCTTGGGGGAGGGGAATCACAAGAGCACAATTCTAATAATCCACAATGAGTGGTTTTCTTGAGTTATCCTGGGATACTGTCCCTTCCCTTCCCTGGGCCAATAATCCCAATGAATTCTTAGGCTTTTTAACCTTCCAATACGATCTATATTGGAAAGTTAAATCCTTTATATCCAGTTCCCACCTGATTCTGCATCTTCATCACCCTATTTATATGGACTTTGCGTCTGTCGAATGTTATAATTATAACAATAATTTTTAAAGGGTTGGACCAGTAAGCCAGCGGAAGGCCTCGATCAGATGACCAAAAGCTCCAGCTGCAGGTCATCATATGACTAAAACCCGTGTCAAGAAACTCTTGTCTACTTTCCTGACAAACCATACCTAACCTAAGACTGGAAGGAGGGAGTATAGAAGAAGTAAATAGGTTCAGATGCATGGGAGTGGACTTGCCGGCAGATAATAATAATAACAATAATAATAATAATTATTATTATTATTACTATTATTATAATTATTGGGAAGTGCAAAACTCTGTAATGCCCATATTATGCCTAAACGAATGGGTTTGATTCAATGAAGTGGAGGGGTAACACCAGTTCCGCGAATCAGAAGCCTTGTGACCGGCGTACTGGCACCCTCTCCCCCTGAAGAGTACCACGATGCAGATCCAGTACTCTCTGAGAAGCAATTATTATATCAGATCAATAGAGCCGAATAATTTATTGACCAACGTGTTTGGCCTCATTCCTCTCTTGGAGTGGTGCCTGGGACGAGTCTTGGAGTAGTGGTGCCTGGGACGAGTCTTGGAGTAGTGGTGCTTTGGACGAGTCTTGGAGTAGTGGTGCCTGGGACGAGTCTTGTAGTGGTGCCTGGGACGAGTCTTGGAGTAGTGGTGCCTGGGACGAGTCTTGGAGTAGTGGTGCTTTGGACGAGTCTTGGAGTAGTGGTGCCTGAGACGAGTCTTGTAGTGGTGCCTGGGACGAGTTTTGGAGTGGTGCCTGGGACGAGTCTTGTAGTAGTGGTGCCTGGAACGAGTCTTGGAGTAGTGGTGCCTGGGACGAGTCTTGGAGTAGTGGTGCCTGGGACGAGTATTGGAGTAGTGGTGCCTGGGACGAGTCTTGGAGTAGTGGTGCCTGGGACGAGTCTTGCAGTGGTGCCTGGGACGAGTCTTGTAGTGGCGCCTGGGACGAGTCTTGGAGTGGTGCCTGAGACGAGTCTTGTAGTAGTGGTGCCTGGAACGAGTCTTGGAGTAGTGGCGCCTGGGACGAGTCTTGGAGTGGTGCCTGAGACGAGTCTTGTAGTAGTGGTGCCTGGAACGAGTCTTGGAGTAGTGGTGCCTGGGACGAGTCTTCGAGTAGTGGTGCCTGGGACGAGTCTTGGAGTAGTGGTGCCTGGGACGAGTCTTGGAGTAGTGGTGCCGGGGACGAGTCTTGGAGTAGTGGTGCCTGGGATGAATCTTGGAGTAGTGGTGCCTGGGACGAGCTTTGGAGAAGTGATGCCTGGGACGAGTCTTGGAGTAGTGGTGCTTTGGACGAGTCTTGGAGTAGTGGTGCCTGGGACGAGTATTGGAGTAGTGGTGCCTGGGACGAGTCTTGGAGTAGTGGTGCTTTGGACGAGTCTTGGAGTAGTGGTGCCTGGGACGAGTCTTGGAGTAGTGGTGCCTGGGATGAATCTTGGAGTATTGGTGCTTTGGACGAGCTTTGGAGTAGCGGTGCCTGGGACGAGTCTTGGAGTACTGGTGCCTGGGACGAATCTTGGAGCAGTGGTGCCTGGGACTAGTCTTGGAGTAGTGGTGCCTGGGACGAGTCTTAGAGTAGTGGTGCCTGGGATGAATCTTGGAGTAGTGGTGCCTGGGACGAGCTTTGGAGTAGTGATGCCTGGGACGAGTCTTGGAGTAGTGGTGCCTGGGACGAGTCTTGGAGCAGTGGTGCCTGGGACTAGTCTTGGAGTAGTGGTGCCTGGGACGAGTCTTGGAGTAGTGGTGCCTGGGACTAGTCTTGGATCAGTGGTGCCTGGGACGAGTCTTGGAGTGGTACCTGGGACGAGTATTGGAGTGGTGCCTGGGACAAATCTTGGAGTAGTGGTGCCTGGGATGAGTCTTGGAGTGGTGCCTCGGACGAGTCTTGGAGTGGTGCCTTGGACGAGTCTTGGAGTTGTGCCTGGGACGAGTCTTACAGTGGTACCCGTGACGAGTCTTGGAGTGGTGCCTGGGACGAGTCTTGGAGTGGTGCCTGGGACGAGTCTTGGAGTGATGCCTGGGACGAGTCTTGGAGTGATGCCTGGGACGAGTCTTACAGTGGTACCCGTGACGAGTCTTGGAGTGGTGCCTGAGACGAGTCTTGGAGTGGTGCCTGGGACGAGTATTGGAGTGGTGCCTAGGACGAGTCTTGGAGTGGTGCCTGAGACGAGTCTTGGAGTGGTACCTGGGACGAATCTTGGAGTAGTGGTGCCTGGGACTAGTCTTGGAGTGGTGCCTGGGATGAGTCTTGGAGTGGCGCCTGGGACGAGTCTTGGAGTAGTGCCTGGGACGAGTCTTGGAGTGGTGCCTGGGACGAGTCTTTGAGTAGCGCTTGGGACGAGTCTTGGAGTGGTGTCCTGGACGAGTCTTTGAGTAGCGCTTGGGACGAGTCTTGGAATAGTGTCTGGGACGAGTGTTGGAGTAGTGCCTGGGACGAATCTTGGAGTAGAGTCTTGGACGAGTCTTGGAGTGGTGCCTGGAACGAGTCTTGGAGTGGTGTCTGGGACGAGTCTTGGAGTGCTGCCTGGGACGAGTCTTGGAGTGGTGAATGGGATGAGTCTTGGAGTGGTGCCTGGGACGAGTCTTGGAGTAGCGCCTGGGACGAGTCTTGGAGTGGTGCCTGGGACGAGTCTTGGAGTGGTGCCCTGGACGAGTCTTGGAGCAGCGCTTGGGACGAGTCTTGGAATAGTGCCTGGGACGAGTCTTGGAGTAGTGCCTGGGACAAATCTTGGAATAGTGCCTTGGACGAGTGTTGGAGTAGTGCCTGGGACGAGTCTTGGAGTAGTGGTGCCTGGGATGAGTCTTGGAGTAGTGGTGCCTGGGATGAGTCTTGGAGTGGTGCCTCGGACGAGTCTTGGAGTGGTGCCTGGGACGAGTCTTGGAGTGGTGCCTGGGACGAGTCTTACAATGGTACCCGGGACGAGTCTTGGAGTGGTGCCTGGGACGAGTCTTGGAGTGGTGCCTGGGACGAGTCTTGGAGTGATGCCTGGGACGAGTCTTGGAATGATTGGAGTGTGCCTGACCTTGGAGTGGTGCCTGGGACGAGTCTTGGAGTGGTGCCTGAGACGAGTCTTGGAGTGGTGCCTGGGACGAGTCTTGGAGTGGTGCCTGAGACGAGTCTTGGAGTGGTGCCTGGGACGAGCCTTGGAATGATGCCTGGGACGAGTCTTGGAGTGGTGCCTGAGACGAGTCTTGGAGTGGTGCCTAGGACGAGTCTTGGAGTGGTGCCTGAGACGAGTCTTGGAGTGGTACCTGGGACGAATCTTGAAGTAGTGGTGCCTGGGACTAGTCTTGGAGTGGTGCCTGGGATGAGTCTTGGAGTGGTGCCTGGGACGAGTCTTGGAGTAGTGCCTGGGACGAGTCTTGGAGTGGTGCCTGGGACAAGTCTTGGAGTGGTGCCCTGGACGAGTCTTGGAGTAGCGCTTGGGACGAGTCTTGGAATAGTGCCTTGGACGAGTCTTGGAGTAGTGCCTGTGACAAGTCTTGGAATAGTGCCTGTGACAAGTCTTGGAATAGTGCCCAAATGGAAATAAGTCACTTTGTCTGACTTTTATGGGTTATCCTAGGACCTAGGTTCTCTACACATATGCTGCTATGTATGATAATCTATTTAACTGTATTTGTGTATACCTGAATAAACTTACTTAGCACCATGCTAGAACTGCTCAAATACTTGCATCAGATACGCTAAGGAAATATAAATACTGCGATATCTGTAATGAGTTCTCGGTAATGTTTGATAGACGTGAAGATGTGTCAGCCAGAGTACATGAAAGACAGCGGCCAGTTGGTGGAAGCAGTTGTGCTTCATACACTCTCACCACAAGAACATCTCTTACCATCAAGAAGGTAATTGCAAGAAATACCGAAAACAATAACAAAACAATAAGGATTTTCTGTGGTTGCATTATGGGTGACAATATATGAGCAATCCAGATCAGTGTATTCTTTCAGATTTCCCCATTGTTAATTACACGCTTAAAGCCATTGGTGATGGTAAAATAATTATTATTTGGTGTTGGAGAAAAAACAACCCATTGCTAAATTAAAAAAAAATACCTAGCGCTGTATGACCCTTGTAGGTTTAGCGCTTCTTTTTTATTATAATATAATAAAAATACCCACCTGGGCAACAGCTGGGTATTTTTATAATATATTGCGTAAAAGTTTAGCCAACCAGTGGTTTTGTCAATCCAATACAGAGAATAAACAGTGAGAGACGTGAGGAGGCAATTTGAGGTGGTCAGTCCCTCAACCTTGATAACTCTGGAGTATGAACAACAGCAGACAGCCGTATGTACAGGAGACAGGGAAGGTGAAGCAGGTTAGACAAGCACTGGTGTTGTAGACAGCTTTTCTGTACCAGGATTACAAGATGATCTTGTGTTAAACAAGTATTATTAAATTATTATATTACATAGAGCGATATACAAAATATATGTATATATAATATTATATATACTTGCAGATATATGTCACTATTTACACATACAGTTGTGTATCGCAGTGACTCATAGATGTGTATCAGTGTATATAGACAGATATGTGCATCTTTCAGTGTATATAGGCTACACTTATAATTTATTCTAATCTCTCTTGTAGGGATTTATATAAATTTCAGCATTAGTGACCCAAGTGCATTTAACGTACCTTCAATTTAACAAGTAAACTGTACGTGAACATATCTGAGTGTGGAGTCACTACTTGGCTGGCATGAGAGCGCTCCTCCAGCCAAAATGTAGTGTAGCAGGCAACACCTGCCTGCTACACTACATGTCTCATGCTCATCAACTACACTCCTTAACAACACAGTTGTCCTCACGTCGGCTAGTTTATTAAGTTTAAAGCCTATCGATTACACGAGGCTCCAAGTAATCTGCACAACACTAGTCACGGATGTTACAGTTCCTAAAATATGGATTAATATAAGTATTCTGAATACAACACTGAGAGAAATGTATATAGAGCTCGGGGTGTATATAATATAAACATTGAGTTATATAGAACTAGGTGTATGTAATAAAAACAATGGGACATAGAGAGCTCTCAGTGTATATAATATAAACAATGGGATATATAGAGCTATCTGTGTATATAATAAAAACAATAACAGATAAAAAGCTCTAGGTGTATATAATATAAGCACAGCTATATAGAGCACCCAGTGTATATAATCTTCCCCCCCATTAATGTTAGTATAATGGCGTTAGCGCTACACATGATCATAAAATCAATGTATATAGTATAAATGCAGATATATAGAGTACTCGGTGTATATAAACACTGATGTATTTAGAGCTCTAGATGAATATAAGATTCAAGTCCTCAAATCAGATTTCCACTTTATTAATGTTTAAACTTGTAGTGTCACTCAGAACATGGAGAGTGCGAGGCAACCAGGATTAGTTCAAAGAAGGTTAGAGTAGCTGGTATTCCTGGGAACAAGAACCCTTCTCCAACATTAAGGCAACCCCCACCCACTTCTCTCCCTTGAAGACTCCTGCACAGTCTCATGTGTCAAGAAATGTTAGTCAGGACGCTGTTGTGCAGTAGTTGTGTGTAGTGCATACACAATGATGCCTGTGTTGTGTCTACCACATTATGCAACCCAGGCTGTGGTCTGCACCTCCTACTAGCCAGGCTGTGGTCTGCACCTCCTACTAGCCCAGGCTGTGGTATACACCTCCTACTAGCCCAGGCTGTGGTGTGCACCTCCTACTAGCCCAGTGTGTGGCATGCACCTCCTACTAGCCCAGGCTGTGGCCTGCACCTCCTACTAGCCCAGGCTGTGGCCTGCACCTCCTAGCCAAGGCTGTGGTCTGCACCTCCTACTAGCCCAGGCTGTGGCATGAACCTCCTACTAGCCCAGGCTGTGGTCTGCACCTCCTAGCCAAGGCTGTGGTCTGCACCTCCTACTAGCCCAGGCTGTGGTATACACCTCCTACTAGCCCAGTGTGTGGCATGCACCTCCTACTAGCCCAGTGTGTGGCATGCACCTTCTACTAGCCCAGGCTGTGGCCTGCACCTCCTACTAGCCCAGGCTGTGGCCTGCACCTACTAGCCAAGGCTGTGGTCTGCACCTCCTACTAGCCCAGGCTGTGGCATGAACCTCCTACTAGCCCAGGCTGTGGTCTGCACCTCCTACTAGCCCAGGCTCTGGCATGCACCTCCTACTAGCCCAGGCTGTGGCCTGCACTTCCTACTGGCCAAGACTATGGCCTGCACCTCCTACAAGCCCAGGCTGTGGCCTGCACCTCCTACAAGCCCAGGCTGTGGCCTGCACCTCCTACTAGCCCAGACTATGACATGCAACTTTTACTGGCCAGGCTGTGGCCTGCACTTTCTACTAGCCCAGACTGTGGCCTGCACCTCCTACTAGCCCAGACTGTGGCATGCGCCTCCCACTAGCCCAGGCTGTGGCATGCACCTCCTACTTGCCCAATGTGTGGCCTGCACCTCCTAGTAGCACCTGTTACTAGCCCAATTTTGGCCTGCACCTCCTACTAGCCCAGGCTGTGGCCTGCACCTCCCACTAGCCCAGGCTGTGGCATGCGCCTCCTACTAGTCCAGATTATGGCCTGCAAATTCTACTAGCCCAGAATGTGGTATGCACCTCCTACTAGCCCAGGCTGTGGCCTGCACCTCCTACTAGCCAAGGCTGTGGCATGCACCTCCTACTAGTCCAGATTATGGCATGCACCTCCTACTAGTTCAGATTATGGCCTACACCTCCTACTAGCCCAAGCTGTGGTATGCAACTCCTACTAACCCAAGCTGTGGCCTGCACCTCCTACTAGCCCAGGCTGTGGCCTGCACCTGATACTAGCCCAATTTTGGCCTGCACCTCCTACTAACCCAGGCTGTGGCCTGCATCTCCCACTAACCCAGGCTGTGGCATGCGCCTCCTACTAGTCCAGATTATGGCCTGCACCTCCTACTAGCCCAGGATGTGGTATGCACCTCCTACTAGCCCAGGTTGTGGCCTGCACTTCCTACTAGTCCAGATTATAGCTTGCACCTCCTACTAGCCCAGGATGTGGTATGCACCTCCTACTAGCCCAGGCTGTGGCCTGCACCTCCTACTAGTCCAGATTATGGCCAGCACCTGCTACTAGCCCAGGCTGTGGCCTGCACCTCCTACTAGCCCAGGCTGTGGCCTGCACCTCCTACTAGCCCAAGCTGTGGCCTGCACCTCCCACTAGCCCAGGCTGTGGCCTGCACTTTCTACTAGCCCAGACTGTGGCCTGCACCTCCTACTAGCCCAGACTGTGGCATGCACCTCCCACTAGCCCAGGCTGTGGCATGCACCTCCTACTAGCCCAGTGTGTGGCATGCACCTCCCACTAGCCCAGGCTGTGGACTGCACCTCCTAGCCAAGGCTGTGGTCTGCACCTCCTACTAGCCCAGGCTGTGGCATGCACCTCCTATTAGCCCAGGCTGTGGTCTGCACCTCCTACTAGCCCAGGCTGTGGCCTGCACCTCCTAGCCAAGGCTGTGGTCTGCACCTCCTACTAGCCCAGGCTGTGGCATGAACCTCCTACTAGCCCAGGATGTGGCATGCACCTCCAACTAGCCCAGGTTGTGGCCTGCACCTCCTATTAGTCCAGATTATGGCCTGCACCTCCTACTAGCCCAGGATGTGGTATGCACCTCCTACTTGCCCAGGCTGTGGCCTGCACCTCCTACTAGTCCAGATTATGGCCAGCACCTCCTACTAGCCCAGGTTGTGGTATGCACCTCCTACTAGCCCAAGCTGTGGTATGCACCACCTACTAGCCCAGGCTGTGGCCTGCACCTCCTACTAGCCAAGGCTGTGAACTGCACTTCCTACTAGCCCAGGCGGTGGCCTGCACTTCCTACTGGCCAAGACTATGGCCTGCACCTCCTACAAGCCCAGGCTGTGGCCTGCACCTCCTACAAACCCAGGCTGTGGCCTGCACCTCCTACTAGCCCAGACTATGACATGCAACTTTTACTGGCCAGGCTGTGGCCTGCACTTTCTACTAGCCCAGACTGTGGCCTGCACCTCCTACTAGCCCAGACTGTGGCATGCGCCTTCCACTAGCCCAATGTGTGGCCTGCACCTCCTAGTAGCCCAGACTGTGGTATGAACCTCCTACTAGCCCAGGCTGTGGTCTGAACCTCCTACTAGCCCAGGCTGTGGCATGCGCCTCCTACTAGTCCAGATTATGGCCTGCACCTCTTACTAGCCCAAGCTGTGGTATGCAAATCCCACTAGCCCAGGCTGTGGCCTGCACCTCCTACTAGCCAAGGCTGTGGCCTGCACCTCCTCCTAGCCCAGGCTGTGGTCTGCACCTTCTACTAGCCCAGGCTGTGGTATGCACCTCCTACTAGCCCAGGCTGTGGCCTGCACCTCCTACTAGTCTAGATTATGGCCTGCACTTCCTACTAGCCCAGGTTGTGGTCTTCACCTCCTACTAGCCCAGGCTGTGGTATGCACCTCCTACTAGCCCAGGCTCTGGCATGCACTTCCTACTAGCCAAGGCTGTGAACTGCACCTCCTACTAGCCCAGGCGGTGGCCTGCACCTCCTACTGGCCCAGACTATGGCCTGCACCTCCTACAAGCCCAGGCTGTGGCCTGCACCTCCTACAAGCCCAGGCTGTGGCCTGCACCTCCTACTAGCCCAGACTACGACCTGCAACGTTTACTGGCCAGGCTGTGGCCTGCACTTTCTACTAGCCCAGACTGTTACCTGCACCTCCTACTAGCCCAGACTGTGGCATGCACCTCCCACTAGCCCAGGCTGTGGCATGCACCTCCTACTTGCCCAATGTGTGGCCTGCACCTCCTAGTAACCCAGACTGTGGCCTGCACCTCCTACTTGCCCAATGTGTGGCGTGCACCGCCTACTAGCCCAGGCTGTGGCCTGTACCTCCTACTAGCCCAGGTTGTGGTCTGCACCTCCTACTAGCCCAGGCTGTGGCATGCACCTCCTACTAGCCAAGGTTGTGGTCTGCACCTCCTACTAGCCCAGGCTGTGGCATGCACCGCCTACTAGCGCAGGCTGTGGTATGCACCTCCTACTAGCCCAGGCTGTGGTATGCACCTCCTACTAGCCCAGGCTGTGGTCTGCACCTCCTACTAGCCCAGGCTGTGGCATGCACCTCCTACTAGTTCAGATTATGGTCTGCACCTCCTAGTAGCCCAAGCTGTGGTATGCAACTCCTACTAACCCAAGCTGTGGCCTGCACCTCCTACTAGCCCAGGCTGAGGCCTGCACCTGTTCCTAGCCCAATTTTGGCCTGCACCTCCTACTAGCCCAGGCTGTGGCCTGCACCTCCCACTAGCCCAGCCTGTGGCATACGCCTCCTACTAGTCCAGATTATGGCCTGCAAATCCTACTAGCCCAGAATGTGGTATGCACCTCCTACTCGCCCAGGCTGTGGCCTGCACCTCCTACTAGCCAAGGCTGTAGCATGCACCTCCTACTAGTCCAGATTATGGCCTTCACCTCCTACTAGCCCAGGATGTGGTATGCACCTCCTACTAGCCCCGGCTGTGGTCCGCACCTCCTACTAGCCCAGGCTGTGGTATACACCTGCTACTAGCCCAGGCTGTGGCCTGCACCTCCTACTAGCCCAGGCTGTGGCCTGCACCTCCTACTAGCCCAAGCTGTGGCCTGCACCTCCCACTAGCCCAGGCCGTGGCCTGCACTGTCTAATTTATCAACCTGCAACTTTTACTGGCCAGGCTGTGGCCTGTACTTTCTACTAGCCCAGACTGTGGCCTGCACCTCCTACCAGCCCAGACTGTGGCATGCACCTCCCACTAGCCCAGGCTGTGGCATGCACATCCTACTTGCCCAATGTGTGGCCTGCGCCTCCTAGTAGCCCAGACTGTGGCCTGCACCTCCTACTTGCCCAATGTGTGGCCTGCACCTCCTACTAGCCCAGGCTGTGGCCTGCACCTCCTACTAGCCCAGGTTGTGGTCTGCACCTCCTACTAGCCCCGGCTGTGGCATGCACCTCCTACTAGCCAAGGCTGTGGTCTGCACCTCCTACTAGCCCAGGTTGTGGCATGCACCGCCTACTAGCCCAGACTAGTCCAGATTATGGCCTGCACCTCTTACTAGCCCAAGCTGTGGCATGCAAATCCCACTAGCCCAGGCTGTGGCCTGCACCTCCTACTAGCCAAGGCTGTGGCCTGCACCTCCTACTAGCCCTTGCTGTGGTCTGCACCTTCTACTAGCCCAGGCTGTGGTATGCACCTCCTACTAGCCCAGGCTGTGGCCTGCACCTCCTACTAGTCCAGATTATGGCCTGCACCTCCTACTAGCCCAGGTTGTGGTCTGCACCTCCTACTAGCCCAGGCTGTGGTATGCACCTCCTACTAGCCCAGGCTGTGGCCTGCACCTCCTACTAGCCAAGGCTGTGAACTGCACCTCCTACTAGCCCAGGCGGTGGCCTGCACCTCCTACAAGCCCAGGCTGTGGCCTGCACCTCCTACTAGCCCAGACTATGACCTGCAACTTTTACTGGCCAGGCTGTGGCCTGCACTTTCTACTAGCCCAGACTGTGGCCTGCACCTCCTACCAGCCCAGACTGTGGCATGCACCTCCCACTAGCCCAGGCTGTGGCATGCACCTCCTACTTGCCCAATGTGTGGCCTGCACCTCCTAGTAGCCCAGACTGTGGCCTGCACCTCCTACTTGCCCAATATGTGGCCTGCACCTCCTACTAGCCCAGGCTGTGGCCTGCACCTCCTAAGAGCCCAGGCTGTGGCCTGCACCTCCTACTAGCCCAGACTATGACCTGCAACTTTTGTAGATGAATGGTTCAGAGAACCGACATGTTGATAAATTAGACACATGTGCAACTCTTGGGTATCTTTATTGAGGAAACGTTTCGCCACACAGTGGCTTCATCATTGTGGCATGCACCGCCTACTAGCCCAGGCTGTGGTATGCACCTCCTACTAGCCCAGGCTGTGGTATGCACCTCCTACTAGCCCAGGCTGTGGTCTGCACCTCCTACTAGCCCAGACTATGACCTGCAACTTTTACTGGCCAGGCTGTGGCCTGCACTTTCTACTAGCCCAGACTGTGGCCTGCACCTCCTACTAGCCCAGACTGTGGCATGCACCTCCCACTAGCCCAGGCTGTGGCATGCACCTCCCACTAGCCCAGGCTGTGGCATGCACCTCCTACTTACCCAATGTGTGGCCTGCACCTCCTTGTAGCCCAGACTGTGGCCTGCACCTCCTACTTGCCCAATGTGTGGCCTGCACCTCCTACTAGCCCAGGCTGTGGCCTGCACCTCCTACTAGCCCAGATTGTGGTCTGCACCTCCTACTAGCCCAGGCTGTGGCATGCACCTCCTACTAGCCAAGGCTGTGGTCTGCACCTCCTACTAGCCCAGGCTGTGGCATGCACCGCCTACTAGCCCAGGCTGTGGTATGCACCTTCTACTAGCCCAGGCTGTGGTATGCACCTCCTACTAGCCCAGGCTGTGGTCTGCACCTCCTACTAGCCCAGGCTGTGGCATGTACCTCCTACTTTTCCAGATTATGGCCTGCACCTCCTACTAGCCCAAGCTGTGGTATGCAACTCCTACTAACCCAAGCTGTGGCCTGCACCTCCTACTAGCCAAGGCTGTGGCCTGCACCTGTTACTAGCCCAATTTTGGCCTGCAAATCCTACTAGCCCAGGCTGTGGCCTGCACCTCCTACTAGCCCAGGCTGTGGCCTGCACCTCCCACTAGCCCAGGCTGTGGCATGCGCCTCTTACTAGTCCAGATTATGGCCTGCACCTCCTACTAGCCCAGGATGTGGTATGCACCTCCTAGTAGCCCAGGCTGTGGCCTGCACCTCCTACTAGCCAAGGCTGTGGCATGCACCTCCTACTAGTCCAGATTATGGCCTGCACCTCCTACTAGCCCAGGCTGTGGTATGCACCTCCTACTAGCCCAGGCTGTGGCCTGCACCTCCTACTAGCCCAGGCTGTGGCCTGCACCTCCTACTAGCCCAAGCTATGGCCTGCACCTCCCACTAGCCCAGGCTGTGGCATACACCTCCTACTAGCCCAGGCTGTTGTCTGTACTTCCTACTAGCCCAGGCTGTGGCATGCACCTCCTACTAGCCCAGGCTGTGGCCTGCACCTCCTACTAGTCCAGGCTGTGGTATGCACCTCCTACTAGTCCAGGCTGTGGTCTGCACCTCCTACTAGCCCAGGCTGTGGCATGCACCTCCTACTAGTCCAGATTATGACCTGCACCTCCTACTAACCCAAGCTGTGGCATGCACCTCCTACTAGCCCAGGCTGTGGCATGCACCTCCTACTAGTCCAGATTATGGCCTGCACCTCCTACTAGCCAAGGCTGTGGCATGCACCTCCTACTAGCCCAGGCTGTGGTCTGCACCTCCGACTAGCCCAGGCTGTGGCATGCACCTCCTACTAGCCCAGACTGTGGTATGCACCTCCTACTAGCCCAGGCTGTGGTATACACCTCCTACTAGCCCAGGCTGTGGTCTGCACCTCCTACTAGCCCAGGCTGTGGGATGCACCTCCTACTAGTAAAGATTATGACCTGCACCTCCTACTAACCCAAGCTGTGGTATGCCCCTCCTACTAGCCCAGGCTGTGGCATGCACCTCCTACTAGTCCAGATTATGGCCTGCACCTCGTACTAACCCAAGCTGTGGTATGCACCTCCTACTAGCCCAGGCTGTGGCTTCCACCTCCTACTAGCCCAGGCTGTGGTATGCACCTGCTACTAGTCCAGATTATGGCCTGCACCTCCTACTAGCCCAGGTTGTGGTCTGCACCTCCTACTACCCCAGGCTGTGGCATGCACCTCCTACTAGTCCAGGCTATGGTATGCACCTCCTTCTAGTCCAGGCTGTGGTCTGCACCTCCTACTAGCCCAGGCTGTGGCATGAACCTCCTACTAGTCCAGATTATGACCTGCACCTCCTACTAACCCAAGCTGTGGCATGCACCTCCTACTAGCCCAGGCTGTGGCATGCACCTCCTACTAGTCCAGATTATGGCCTGCACCTCCTACTAGCCCAGGTTGTGGTCTGCACCTCCTAGTAGCCAAGGCTGTGGCATGCACCTCCTACTAGCCCAGTCTGTGGTATGCACCTCCTACTAGCCCAGGCTGTGGTATGCACCTCCTACTAGCCCAGGCTGTGGCATGCACCTCCTACTAGTAAAGATTATGAACTGCACCTCCTACTAACCCAAGCTGTGGTATGCCCCTCCTGCTAGCCCAGGCTGTGGCATGCACCTCCTACTAGCCCAGATTATGGCCTGCACTTCGTACTAGCCCAAGCTGTGGTATGCACCTCCTACTAGCCCAGGCTGTGGCCTGCACATTTTACTAGCCCAGGCTGTGGTATGCACCTCCTACTAGTCCAGATTATGGCCTGCACCTCCTACTAGCCCAGGTTCTGGTCTGCACCTCCTACTAGCCCAGGCTGTGGCATGCACCTCCTACTAGCCCAGGCTGTGGTATGCATCTCCTACTAGCCAGGCTGTGGTATGCACCTCCTACTAGCCCAGGCTGTGGTATGCACCTCCTACCAGCCCAGGCTGTGGTCTGCACCTACTACTAGCCCAGGCTGTGGCATGCACCTCCTACTAGTCCAGATTATGACCTGCACCTCCTACTAACCCAAGCTGTGGTATGCCCCTCCTACTAGCCCAGGCTGTGGCATGCACCTCCTACTAGTCCAGATGATGGCCTGCACCTCGTACTAACCCAAGCTGTGGTATGCACCTCCTACTAGCCCAGGCTGTGGCCTGCACCTCCTACTAACCCAGGCTGTGGCATGCACCTCCTACTAGTCCAGATTATGGCCTGCACCTCCTACTAGCCCAGGTTGTGGTCTGCACCTCCTACTAGTCCAGGCTGGGGCATGCACCTCCTACTAGCCCTGGCTGTGGCCTGCACCTCCTACTAACCAAGGCTGTGAACTTCACCTCCTACTAGTATCATGTGGGAGTTCGACACGTGGATTGGGTAAATTAATACTCACGTAGGCTGGTAGTACGTATAATTACAGATAATGTGGAGAGCGCCCTTACAGCCGTGACCTAGTCTCCTTGCTCCTCTCGTAACACTGACTGCCTGGCCGCCCACAGTACCCATATGTGAGGGGGTCTTTGAATACTGCCAGGTCAGCACAATATGAGTTCAGACAGTGACTCAGGCAGAGACGGTTGGTCGTGAGTCAACTGGCACAGTGGTTACTGGTAACTGGTTACTACTACTGAGAGCTCGGCGACGCTAACGTATGTCGTCCCGACATACAACTAATACAAACTAGAGATGGCAGGTATACGACTTGGGCTGATTCTATACAATGTCAAAGTACACAACAATTAAACATTATAACATACATAAGTAGAACATTGGAATGGAAGCTTACGTAACTGAAACTGTAATGCAATACAAGGTATAATATAGCACAACTTAAAACTCAACGTTGAGATTACACAATAGAAGTGATAAAAAAAAAATATGATCGATCGATCTGTATTCGTGTCATCTACGGATTCTGAGGGAGGAATATATACAAAGAAAGAGTGTTTAACAGAAAGGCAGATTCGGTGCACTCAAATCTAGACTGTTAACTCTCAGAATGCGGAGAGAACATGAACACAAAAAAAAATTCTTGAATACTGATAAGTTGATACTGTAATTATTCATCTATACAGGTTATTTACATTTAACCCCAATTCTGCTAGGGTGAGATTGACATATGCAGAATGGGTGTCATCTCTGGGAGGATCAAACTCTGTTGTATTGGCTAACTCATCCTGTATTTGAGGCAAATCTGAATTGGAAGTTACAAATGATACTTGAGGATTTCTCAATACCTGTCGTGTACGTAGGGAATAACGACATTCAGGTTGATCGTCTGACTGAGTATCAGAGGAAGAGAGTACAGGATCAGGAGGATTGTCAGAGTCTGTCACATTAGTCTGGGTTGGAACATCATTATCATCACATACTAACTTCATATGATCTAAATGCGATTCTTTATACTGACCAGTACTAATCTCTCTAACCTTATACTTATTACCAGTGATATGTTCAACTACTCGATAAGGACCAACAAACTTTTGATCAAGCTTTGGCATTGCAGACGTTTTGTTAAAGTTAATCAGCATAACTCTCGAACCTACTTTGATTTTGGATGGCTTTGCTCGAGTGTTTGCGACTCTTGTAAATTCTGCTGTTGATTTATGAAGTGTTTCACGGATTCTTCTAAAAACACTTTGAGCTAAGCTGGTACGAGTTGCTATGAAATCAGGGTTGTAATTTGGTTTCGGATTAGAATATAACAGCTCATAAGGCAAACGTTTATCTACACCATACAATGCATAATGTGGAGTGTCACCTATAGAAACATTGTAAGCAGAATTTATAGCACACTGCACATCAGGTATAACTTCATCCCAAGTTTCACTGTTGGGATTGATAGTGGCTCTCAAGACATCAAGTACTTTCTTATTGGTTCGTTCCGCTAACCCGTTGCTGGCAGGATGATGAGGAACAATGGTGGATTTAGAGATCTTGTACAAGGTGCACAAATTTTCAAGAATCTCATTACAGAATTCACCTCCATTATCTGTTACTAGGGACTTAGGAGTGGTATGCCTGCAGATAATGCGTTCTTTAAACGCTTTAGCTACTGTCTCGGCAGTCTTGTCTGCAATAGGAACTAACTCACAATATCTGGTGAAATGGTCTACCATAACACACAGATGTTTGTTACCTTGGAGGGAACATTGGAAATTAGTTAACAAATCTAGCGCAACTCTTTCCCACGGTTCGCTAGTAGTTGGATATACTTGGATTGGATTAGGACCATTAGCATTACCTTTATGTTGCATGCAGACACTACATTTCTTAACATACTCAGAAATATCAGTTGCCATATGAGGCCAAAAGTATTTCAATCTGGCTTGTTTTACTGAACGATCCATACCAGGGTGTGCAACACCTGGTACATCGTGAACTAGCTGTAAGGCTACATTCACTAGTGACTGTGGAATTACTAACTGGTATACTCTTCTGCTAGGAGTACCCAACTCGGCTGTTCGATACAGTAATTCTTGGTTCATGACAAAGTCACTGATGGGTGCTGGTGGCTTCACAGTCAGAATAAGATCTTCCTGGAGCAGGAATCGAATCACACCAGACCACATGGGATCTGTTCGTTGAGCATTCTTTACATCTTCAGCACTAAATGGAGGGTCTGCAGTTACTATACTAACATGTCGCGATAAGGCATCTGCGACTACATTTGACTTGCCAGGTAAATGCTCAAAGGTGGGATTGAACTCTTGGATAGTC
Source organism: Cherax quadricarinatus (assembly GCF_038502225.1). Taxonomy (NCBI): domain Eukaryota; kingdom Metazoa; phylum Arthropoda; class Malacostraca; order Decapoda; family Parastacidae; genus Cherax; species Cherax quadricarinatus. The sequence continues at coordinate 32,686,328 of NC_091311.1, read as the reverse complement.
AAGGTCCATCTGGCTAACCTTCCAGTAGGTTGTTTGTTCTGGAATAAGGGTATCAGTGGAGCATGGTCTGTCAAGACATGAACAGAGTACTGATAAATAATGTCTCGGAAGTGCTTTAAAGACCATACTATTGCTAAAGCTTCTTGCTCAGTTACTGTATAATTACGTTCAGCCTTCGTAAGGACTCGGCTAGCAAATGCAACTGCGTTGTACTTGCCATCGGTCTTCTGAGCTAGTACGGCACCTATGCCAATTGAACTAGCATCAGTTGTCAGATAGAAGGGCTTAGAAAAATCTGGAAATTTCAAAATTGGAGCAGATGTTAGCTTTTCTTTTAGAGTTTGGAATGCTCTTTCTTGACAGAAGGTCCAAACAAAAGGAGCATCTTTCTTAAGCAACTCAGTTAGAGGAGCAGCTATGGAAGAAAAATTGGCAATGAAAGATCTATAAAAACCTGCTAAGCCCACAAAGGATCTTACGGCATCAGCAGTTTTGGGAGTTGGAAAATTTAGTACTGCAGTTACTTTACTTTGGTCAGTCGTAACCCCTCTAGGAGTGACTACGTGACCAAGAAACTTAATTTCTGATCTGAAAAATTGACATTTAGACAGTTTGATCTTTAAATTGGCTTCTTTAAGCTTACCAAGTACTACATCAAGTCTTTTGAAGAAGTCTTTTCAAGTGTGTATCCACGTCTTTAGACATGATGATTACGTCAACTAAGTACACCATAAGTGCATTACCTATGAGACCTCTAAAGATATTAGTCATGAGCCTTGAGAACGTGATAGGGGAAGATCGTAATCCAAACGCCATACGGAGGAAGTGATAATGACCTGTAGGAGTGGAGAATGCAGTTAGCTCTTGGCTGTCCTCGTGAAGAGGGACTTGCCAAAACCCTTGTAACAAATCCAGGGTTGAAAAGACTTTGTTATCTCCGATATTACGTAAAAGATCACCCAGTACAGGAAGTGGGAAGCGATCTGGAATGGTTTTCGCGTTTAACTTCCTAAAGTCAAACACTGGGCGCCAAGTACCATCCTTCTTAGGTACTAGTATCAAGGGTGCATTCCAAGGTGAATTGCTAGGTGCAATAACTCCATCATCAAGCATTTGATTGATCAATTCTTCTGCGACAGCAACTTGTGAATGAGGCATTCTGTACGCAGGTATGCAGATAGGTCTAGTACCAGGTTCAAGTGGAATACGATGGGACAATAAGTTCGTTATACCCATCTTCTCACCTGGTAAAGCAATGGCTTTACGACGTTTGTTCAACAGAGTCAACAAACGCTTGACTTCATCTCGGAAGTCAGTGGGAGCTAAGTCTTTCTCCTCAACTGGTGGAACAGATTGATCCAGTGAAGTGGATGAGGTCTCCCCTAGCCCTGGCTGTGGCCTGCACCTCCTACTATCCAAGGCTGTGAACTTCACCTCCTACTAGCCCAGGCTGTGGCCTTCACCTCCTACTAGCCCAGACAATGGCCTGCACCTCCTACTAGCCCAGGCTGTGGCCTGCACCTCCTACTAGCCCAGGTTGTGGCCTGCGCCTCCTACTAGCCCAGACTATGGCCTGCACCTCCTACTGGTCAGGCTGTGGCCTGCACTTTCTACTAGCCCAGACTGTGCCATGCACCTCCTACTAGCCCAGACTGTGGCATGCACCTCCCACTAGCCCAGGCTGTGGCATGCACCTCCTACTTGCCCAATGTGTGGACTGCACCTCCTAGTAGCCCAGACTGTGGCCTGCACCTCCTACTAGCCCGGACTTTGGCATGCACCTCCTACTAGCCCAGACTGTGACCTGCACCTCCTACTAGCCCAGGGTGTGGCCTACACTTCCTAGAAGCCCAGAGTGTGGCCTGTAGCTCCTAATAGCCCAAAGTGTGGCCTGCACCTCCTACTAGCCCAGACTGTGGTATGCATCTCATACTAGCCCAGACTGTGGCATGCACCTCCTACTATCCAAGGGTGTGGCCTGCATCTCCTAGTAGCCCAGGGTGTGGCCTTCATCTCCTACTAGCCCAGATTGTGGCATGTACCTCCTACTAGCCCAGACTGTGGCATGCATCTCATACTAGCCCAGACTGTGGCATGCACCTCCTACTATCCAAGGGTGTGGCCTGCACCTCCTAGTAGCCCAGGGTGTGGCCTGCATCTCCTACTAGCCCAGATTGTGCCATGTACCTCCTACTAGCCCAGACTGTGGCATGCACCTCCTACTAGCCCAGGGTGTGGCCTGCACCTCCTAGTAGCCCAGGGTGTGGCCTACACCTCCTACTAGCCCGGGATGTGGCATGCACCTCCTACTTGCCCAGGTTGTGGCCTGCACCTCCTACTAGCTCAGGGTGTGGTCTACACCTCCAACTAGTCAAGGGTGTGGCCTGCACCTCCTACTAGTCACGGTTGTGGCCTGCACCTCCTACTAGCCCATGCTGTGGCCTGCACCTCCTAGTAGTCAAGGGTGTGGCCTGCACCTCCTACTAGCCCATTTTGTGGCCTGCACCTCCTACTATCCTTGAGTGTTGCCTGCACCTCCTACTAGCCCAAGCTATGGCCTGCACTTCCTACTAGTCAAGGGTGTGGCCTGCACCTCCTACTAGCCCGGGGTGCGGCCTGCACCTCCTACTATCCTTGAGTGTTGCCTGCGCCTCCTACTAGCCCAAGCTATGGCCTGCACTTCCTACTAGTCAAGGGTGTGGCCTGCACCTCCTACTAGTCAAGGGTGTGGCCTGCACCACCTACTAGTCAAGGGTGTGGCCTGCAACTCTACTATCCCGGGGTGTGGCCTGCACCTCATACTAGTCAAGGGTGTGACCTGCACCTCCTACTAGCCCGGGGTGTGGCCTGCAACTCCTACTAGTCAAGGGTGTGGCCTGCACCTCCTACTTGCTCGCGGTGTGGCCTGCACGTCCTACTCGTCAAGAGTGTGGCCTGCACCTCCTCCTAGTCAAGGGAGTGGCCTGCATCTCTATTAGCTGGGGTGTGGCCTGCAACTCCTACTAGCTCAGGGTGTGGGCTACATCTCCTACTAGCCCAGGCTATGGGCTGCACTTCATACTAGTCAAGGACGTGGCCTGCACCCCCTACTAGCCCGGGGTGTGGCCTGCAACTCCTACTAGTCAAGGGTGTTTCCTGCACCTCCTACTATTCCAGATTATGGCCTGCACCTCCTACTAGCCCAGGTTGTGGTCTGCACCTCCTACTAGCCAAGGTTGTGGCATGCACCTCCTACTAGCCCAGACTGTGGTATGCACCTCCTACTAGCCCAGGCTGTGGTATGCACCTCCTACTAGCCCAGGCTGTGGCATGCACCTCCTACTAGTAAAGATTATGAACTGCACCTCCTACTAACCCAAGCTGTGGTATGCCCCTCCTGCTAGCCCAGGCTGTGGCATGCACCTCCTACTAGCCCAGATTATGGCCTGCACTTCGTACTAGCCCAAGCTGTGGTATGCACCTCCTACTAGCCCAGGCTGTGGCATGCACCTTTTACTAGCCCAGGCTGTGGTATGCACCTCCTACTAGTCCAGATTATGGCCTGCACCTCCTACTAGCCCAGGTTCTGGTCTGCACCTCCTACTAGCCCAGGCTGTGGCATGCACCTCCTACTAGCCCAGACTGTGGTCTGCACCACCTACTAGCCCAGGCTGTGGCATGCATCTCCTACTAGCCAGGCTGTGGTATGCACCTCCTACTAGCCCAGGCTGTGGTATGCACCTCCTACTAGCCCAGGCTGTGGTCTGCACCTACTACTAGCCCAGGCTGTGGCATGCACCTCCTACTAGTCCAGATTATGACCTGCACCTCCTACTAACCCAAGCTGTGGTATGCCCCTCCTACTAGCCCAGGCTGTGGCATGCACCTCCTACTAGTCCAGATGATGGCCTGCACTTCGTACTAACCCAAGCTGTGGTATGCACCTCCTACTAGCCCAGGCTGTGGCCTGCACCTCCTACTAACCCAGGCTGTGGCATGCACCTCCTACTAGTCCAGATTATGGCCTGCACCTCCTACTAGCCCAGGTTGTGGTCTGCACCTCCTACTAGTCCAGGCTGTGGCATGCACCTCCTACTAGCCCTGGCTGTGGCCTGCACCTCCTACTAACCAAGGCTGTGAACTTCACCTCCTACTAGCCCAGGCTGTGGCCTGCACCTCCTACTAGCCCAGACAATGGCCTGCACCTCCTACTAGCCCAGGCTGTGGCCTGCACCTCCTACTAGCCCAGACTATGGCGTGCACCTCCTACTGGTCAGGCTGTGGCCTGCACTTTCTACTAGCCCAGACTGTGCCATGCACCTCCTACTAGCCCAGACTGTGGCATGCACCTCCCACTAGCCCAGGCTGTGGCATGCACCTCCTACTTGCCCAATGTGTGGACTGCACCTCCTAGTAGCCCAGACTGTGGCCTGCACCTCCTACTAGCCCAGACTGTGGCATGCACCTCCTACTAGCCCAGACTGTGACCTGCACCTCCTTCTAGCCCAGGGTGTGGCCTACACTTCCTAGAAGCCCAGAGTGTGGCCTGTAGCTCCTAATAGCCCAGAGTGTGGCCTGCACCTCCTACTAGCCCAGACTGAGGCATGAATCTCCTTCTAGCTCAGACTGTGGCCTGCACCTCCTACTATCCAAGGGTGTGGCCTGCACTTCCTAGTAGCCCAGGGTGTCGCCTGCACCTCCCACTAGCCCAGATTGTGGCATGTACCTCCTACTAGCCCAGACTGTGGTATGCATCTCATACTAGCCCAGACTGTGGCATGCACCTCCTACTATCCAAGGGTGTGGCCTGCATCTCCTAGTAGCCCAGGGTGTGGCCTTCATCTCCTACTAGCCCAGATTGTGGCATGTACCTCCTACTAGCCCAGACTGTGGCATGCATCTCATACTAGCCCAGACTGTGGCATGCACCTCCTACTATCCAAGGGTGTGGCCTGCACCTCCTAGTAGCCCAGGGTGTGGCCTGCATCTCCTACTAGCCCAGATTGTGCCATGTACCTCCTACTAGCCCAGACTGTGGCATGCACCTCCTACTAGCCCAGGGTGTGGCCTGCACCTCCTAGTAGCCCAGGTTGTGGCCTACACCTCCTACTAGCCCGGGATGTGGCATGCACCTCCTACTTGCCCAGGTTGTGGCCTGTACCTCCTACTAGCTCAGGGTGTGGTCTACACCTCCAACTAGTCAAGGGTGTGGCCTGCACCTCCTACTAGTCACGGTTGTGGCCTGCACCTCCTACTAGCCCATGCTGTGGCCTGCACCTCCTAGTAGTCAAGGGTGTGGCCTGCACCTCCTACTAGCCCATTTTGTGGCCTGCACCTCCTACTATCCTTGAGTGTTGCCTGCACCTCCTACTAGCCCAAGCTATGGCCTGCACTTCCTACTAGTCAAGGGTGTGGCCTGCACCTCCTACTAGCCCGGGGTGTGGCCTGCACCTCCTACTATCCTTGAGTGTTGCCTGCGCCTCCTACTAGCCCAAGCTATGGCCTGCACTTCCTACTAGTCAAGGGTGTGGCCTGCACCTCCTACTAGTCAAGGGTGTGGCCTGTACCACCTACTAGTCAAGGGTGTGGCCTGCAACTCTACTATCCCGGGGTGTGGCCTGCACCTCATACTAGTCAAGGGTGTGACCTGCACCCCCTACTAGCCCGGGGTGTGGCCTGCAACTCCTACTAGTCAAGGGTGTGGCCTGCACCTCCTACTTGCTCGCGGTGTGGCCTGCACGTCCTACTCGTCAAGAGTGTGGCCTGCACCTCCTCCTAGTCAAGGGAGTGGCCTGCATCTCTATTAGCCGGGGTGTGGCCTGCAACTCCTACTAGCTCAGGGTATGGGCTACATCTCCTACTAGCCCAGGCTATGGGCTGCACTTCATACTAGTCAAGGATGTGGCCGGCACCCCCTACTAGCCCGGGGTGTGGCCTGCAACTCCTACTAGTCAAGGGTGTTTCCTGCACCTCCTACTAGCTCGGGGTGTGGCCTGCACCTCCTACTAGCCAAGAGTGTGGCCTGCACCTCCTCCTAGTCAAGGGTGTGGCCTGCATCTCTACTAGCCGGGGTGTGGCCTGCAACTCCTACTAGCTCAGGTTGTGGGCTACACCTCCTACTAGCCCAGGCTATGGTCTGCACTTCATACTAGTCAAGGGTGTGGCCTGCACCTCCTACTAGTCAAGGGTGTTGCCTGAACTTCCTACTAGTCCAGGGTGCGGCCTGCACTTTGTACTAGCCCAGGGTGTGGGCTATACCTTCTACTAGCCCAGGGTGTGGCCTGCATCTTATAGTAACCCAGGGTGTGACACGTAGTTCATAATAACCCAGGGTGTGACACGCACCTCATAATAATCCAGGGTGTGACAAATATCTCACAATGACCCAAGGTGTGACACGCACCTAACAATCACTCAGGGTGTGACACGCACCTAACAATGACTCAGGGTGTGACACGCACCTAACAATAACCCAGGGTGTGACACGCACCTAACAATGACACAGTGTATGACACGCACATCACAGTGACCCAGGGTGTAACACGCACATCACAATGACCCAGGGTGTGACACGCACATCACAATGACCCAGGGTGTGACACGCACATCACAATGACCCAGCGTGTAACACGCACATCACAATGACCCAGGGTGTGACACGCACATCACAATGACCCAGGGTGTGACTCGCACATCACAATGATCAAGGGTGCAACACACGCATCATAATGACCCAGCGTGTAACACGCACATCACAATGACCCAGCGTGTAACACGCACATCACAATGACCCAGGGTGTGACACGCACATCACAATGACCCAGGGTGTGACTCGCACATCACAATGACGCAGGGTGTGACACGCACATCACAATGACCCAGGGTGTGACACGCACATCACAATGACGCAGAGTGTGACATGCACATCACAATGACCCAGGGTGTGACACGCACATCACAATGACCCAGGGTGTGACACGCACATCACAATGACGCAGGGTGTGACACGCACATCACATTGACCCAGGGTGTGACACGCACATCACAATGACCCAGGGTGTGACACGCACATCACATTGACGCAGGGTGTGACATGCACATCACAATGACCTAGGGTGTGACACGCACATCACAATGACGCAGGGTGTGACACGCACATCAAAATGACGCAGGGTGTGACACACACATCATAATGACGCAGGGTGTGACACGCAAATCACAATGACGCAGGGTGTGACACGCACATCACAATGACCCAGGGTGTGACACGCACATCACAATGACCCAGGGTGTGACACGCACATCACAATGATGCAGAGTGTGACACGCACATCACAATGACCCAGGGTGTGACACGCACATCACAATGACCCAGGGTGTGACACGCACATCACAATGATGCAGAGTGTGACACGCACATCACAATGACCCAGGGTGTGACACGCACATCACAATCACCCAGGGTGTGACACACACATCACATTGACCCAGGGTGTGACACGCACATCACAATGAGCGAGGGTGTGACACGCACATCACAATGACCCAGGGTGTGACACGCACATCACAATGACCCAGGGTGTGACACGCACATCACAATGAGCCAGGGTGTGACACGCACATCACAATGAGCTAGGGTGTGACACGCACATCACAATGAGCCAGCGTGTGACACGCACATCACAATGACCCAGCGTGTAACACGCACATCACAATGACGCAGGGTGTGACACGCATATCACAATGACCCAGGGTGTGACACGCACATCACAATGACGCAAGGTGTGACACGCATATCACAATGACCCAGGGTGTGACACGCACATCACAATGACGCATGGTGTGACACGCACATCACAATGAGCCAGCGTGTGACACGCACATCACAATGACGCAGGGTGTGACACGCATATCACAATGACCCAGGGTGTGACACGCACATCACAATGACGCAAGGTGTGACACGCACATCACAATGACGCAAGGTGTGACACGCACATCACAATGACCCAGGGTGTGACACGCACATCACAATGACCCAGGGTGTGACACGCACATCACAATGACCCAGGGTGTGACAAATACCTCACACAAGCTAAAGTTGTTCCAGATACACTGACGGCAGGTGAACACGAGGTGATCCCAACTTACAGACAGTGAAGGGGTACTTCAGTGTACTCACCTAGTTGTGGATGCAGGGGTCGATTCACAGCTCCTGGCCCCGTCTCTTCACTGGTAGCTGCAGTGTAAGGTCTGATGAAACCTCTGTAGAAAAGTGACATTCCAATCTAAAATATGTGGCATAACATCATTTCTGGGGATATTCGTGCTACTATGGTTGATCTTATATATATATATATATATATATATATATATATATATATATATATATATATATATATATATATATATATATATATATATATAATTTTTTTTTTATTATCACACTGGCCGATTCCCACCAAGGCAGGGTGGCCCGAAAAAGAAAAGGTTTCACCATCATACACTCCATCACTGTCTTGCCAGAAGGGTGCTTCACACTACAGTTTTTAAACTGCAACATTAACACCCCTCCTTCAGAGTGCAGGCACTGTACTTCCCATCTCCAGGACTCAAGTCCGGCCTGCCGGTTTCCCTGAACCCCTTCATAAATGTTACTTTGCTCACACTCCAACAGCACGTCAAGTATTAAAAACCATTTGTCTCCATTCACTCCTATCAAACACGCTCACGCATGCCTGCTGGAAGTCCAAGCCCCTCGCACACAAAACCTCCTTTACCCCCTCCTCCAACCTTTCCTAGGCCGACCCCTACCCCGCCTTCCTTCCACTACAGACTGATACACTCTTGAAGTCATTCTGTTTCGCTCCATTCTCTCTACATGTCCGAACCACCTCAACAACCCTTCCTCAGCCCTCTGGACAACAGTTTTGGTAATCCCGCACCTCCTCCTAACTTCCAAACTACGAATTCTCTGCATTATATTCACACACACACACACACACACACACACACACACACACATATATATATATATATATATATATATATATATATATATATATATATATATATATATATATATATATATATATATATATATATATATATATATGCAATAAGATCACAGTGAACAGGTGATTTCAAAATATGCAAAACAACCACTCTGAAAGAATAGAGAAATTCCAACCGCTTTCGTGACTACTCACATTATCAAGGAACTATGAAAGTGAAGCATCCAAGGAAGCTATATAAGGGGTCGGCCAGCACCTCACTATCAGATCCCACAACGGTTAAACACGTGACGCGCGGCGAGCCAACTTGGATAGGTCCTTTGCACAACTCACCCCCAAGCTATTCTACCCAAGAAAATTTAAAAATTATTTGTCCAGTGTATTATTAAATTCTTCCCAAATTCTATTAATTATAAATGGATCTAATTTATATAAACCAAAGGAAATATTCATATTATTGTCAAAACTGCTTTTTATGAAACAAGATTCAATTATATTCCTGTCGACCATGGACTTGCTTGATACTACTTTCTCAACTTTTTGAAAATCGATTGGATGGTTAAAATCTCTTACATGAATAAATAGAGCATTGGAATCTTGTCCAGTTCTAATGCTATATTTATGTTGTTTTAATCTTAGTTCGAGATTTTTACCAGTTTGACCGTAATAAACTTTATCGCAAATTTTACAAGGAATCTTATACACACATCCATCAGCATTTTGGGGGGAATTCTTTCAGAGTGGTTGTTTTGCATATATATATATATATATATATATATATATATATATATATATATATATATATATATATATATATATATATATATATATATATGTCGTGCCGAATAGGCGGAACTTGCGATCTTGGCTTAAATAGCAACGCTCGTCTTGCCATATAGGACAAGTGAAAATTTGTGTATGCAATAATTTCGCCAAAATCATTCTGAACCTAACGAAAAAAATATGTTTGATTGTGCTTGTTTAGTACTAAATTATTGTAAACGTATTTAAAATATATTTAGTTGGGTTAGGCTAAAATAAATTACACTTGTTATAATAAGGTTAGGTAAGTTTTCTAAGATTCTTTTGGTCCAAAATTATAAATTTTTACATTAACATTAATGAAAAAAATATATCTTTAAACGTATAAGAGAAAATTTCGGAAAGGACTTAATTTTAAATGAGTTCTTGCTAATTGACCAGTTTTACATATTCGGCACGACATATATATATATATATATATATATATATATATATATATATATATATATATATATATATATATATATATATATATATATATATATATATATATAGGGAGGGACCCCCTCTAGAACTGTCATGGGGACCCTCAGACTCAGAGAAAAGAATAAAATTGATTCAGGGAAAACTCAAGGTTCTCCCTGAAGCTGTTTGAGAATTTTCTCCTACCACCCCCTATATTTTATGTATATTTTATTTAAAGACAAAATACATTGACAAAACATTCACAAAAATACGATAGTAAAACAACATAGGTAACTCAGAGCTACATCTCGAATACTTCGTCCAGCTCCCCGGCGGTGGGCCGCATGCCCAGAATTCTGCAGGCATTTCCTCTCTGGATTGCAACACTGAGTCTCTGAAAGAGGAAGCTGGTCGCCCTGTGGTCCTTGGTTTCTATGATGAGCTTTTCACTCAGCTCTATTAGGAACTTTAGAGCACACTTGCCCCATGCTCCAAGGGTCTCTGACCCTATTGGGATGAAGTTATAGCAAGGGGGAAGGTCTTCATATTTGCGGATCTTCTGGGTCTCCCTGTGGCTGGCAACTCCACCCCCTTCCACTACAGAGTATGGCAAGTAGGTGTCTGCCAATGTGGCAGCACATGTGTAGTCCCAGGCAATCTGCTTTCCATCCTTCCAAGGTAGCATAGTGGCTCCATCAGGACGCTTTTGACTTCCGTCAGACCTCTGCACTTGGGGTTCCCGTTGAGCTGGGCAACGGGCTGTGGCGAGGCTTCTCTTTATGATGTCATTGACCTCCTCATGCCTGGCATACTTCCCTTCTGCTGTGTGACACACGAGACCATGAAGTCCGAATTGATCAGCTGTCCCCCTGCCGCAAATACACCTATGTTCGGTGAGGATGGGGGCGGCTAGGCGAAGAGCAACACCAATCCGAATGGCCTGTGGGTCTAGTCGAGTGCCCAAGGAGGAATTGGGAACAGCTAACAGGAAATCTCCTGAGTGTCGGGCCTTCACTGCCAGGAGACGAGCTTTGTCCTTTCCTGAGGCATTGGAGAGCATTGTGTTGGCGATTTTTTCCATGATTGGTTTGTCCCAGTGGGACTGTTTGTGTTCTTTGGGAGGAGCTGGTCTACTGGAGGAATCTGTAAGGGTGTCCCACCGAATTGCTGCTTCAGTAAACCTGGGGTCTTGAGCTCCTACCACATCTCTCAAGCGTTCAGGAACAATCTTCTTGACTAATGCACTGGAAGCCAAACATGAAGACAGAAAAGCAGGTAAAGCAACATGCGTTGCTTTGTGCACCCCTATACCTCCCAGTCGCACTAGGAGGGTTGCATGATCCCATTGCTGATCCTCTAGTGACAGGTTCAGTGCCTTCTTAAGGGTTGACCTCAGGTGTGCGTCATATTCGTCGAGTGTTGGGTTGTCAAAAGAGGGTGCACACCTCAGGAAGTGAGTGAGTCTTGGAATAGTAAGGCACCTTGTGAGGAGATACAGAGCATCATGGGCATCAAGATTGCTTATTCTCTCCTCCATTCTCATCAGGTCATTCAATTTGTCCTTGAGGACTGTGTCGATGGCCTGGTGACCCAGCGGTGCTCCCAGGAGGGTATTGTTGGACGGAGTGGTATATATATATATATATATATATATATATATATATATATATATATATATATATATATATATATATATATATATATATATATATATATATATATAAGTAGGTGTGAAAGCGGCTGACTGGTTCCTGCAGCTGAGTGGCTTCCTTTTCCTGAGCGGTCTCCTCCCGAAAGGGCTGCGGCTGAGTGGCTGCCTCCTCTGAGCGGTCTCCTTTTCACACCTTTATGCTAATGACCTTGGCCTCACCCACGACCCCCACCCACGACCCCCACCCACGACCCCCACCCACGACCCCCACCCACGACCCCCACCCTCGACCACCTCGCCCTCAACCCACGACCCTCACCCACGACCCCACCCACGACCCCCACCTACGACCCCACCCTCGACCCCTCCCACGACCCCGACCGTCCACGCCACCCAACCGGGGCCTCCTGCGCCTACTCGCGCCCGCGCCCACCCGCGCCTTCTGCAGCGCCTTCTGCAACGTCGTCCGGATCGCCCCCGCTCCCCGAATTTTTTCCGATTTTTTTCAATTTTTTTTTTAATTTCTTGTGCTCTCCATCTCCTCGGATCAAGTTTTGAGGTTCCCCCCTCCCACTTTCACCCCATCCAAATTTTTTCGAATTTTTTTTTTTTAAATTTCATTTTCTTATGATCTCCTCAGATCAACACCCTCCCCCCACACCACCCCCATCCCAAAATTTCTGCTCCAACTCCTTGGATCAAGTTTTTCTCGATATCAATAGTACAAAGACTCCATCTCCTTGGATCAAGTTTTTTGGGTTCCCCCCTATGGGGGTAAGCATTCAAAATGGACTCCCACTGGATTCCCCCCTCTGGGGGTATGCATTCAAAATGGACTCCCACTTGCATCCCAAATTCTCTGCTCCAATTCCTCGGATCAACACCCTCCCCCACACCTCCCACCATCCACTTCTACCCTCTATGTCCAAGTATTTCTACTCCATCTCCTTGGATCAAGTTTTTCTCGATATCAACAATACCAAGACTCCATCTCCTTGGATCAAGTTTTCTTGGATTCCCCCCTCTGGGGGTAAGCATTCAAATGAACTCCCCCTATGGGGCAAGGTACTTTCTCTTACTACAGGTCTAAACAAGTGTGACGTCACCCCCACCTGTGTTTACTCGGCAGTCAGTGATGTCACGTAATGACCTCACACACACATACAGGCTGAATCTTGTCGACTTCCCCCTATGTCAGTGATGTCACGTGATGACCTCACACACACAGGCTGAATCTTGTCGACTTCCTCCTATGTCAGTGACGTCACGTGATGACCACACACACACAGGCTGAATCTTGTCGAGCAGACAATAACTTAAAATGTGGGATAACACTAATACACAATATTTTCATTTATTTATTTATTATACAACCAATGCATTTCATATACATCCAACAAAAAAAATTCATTGAAAAAAAGGTACAATTCATTGACTAAAATCAACATATTTTTCTCTTGAAGAAATTCTGTGCATTTTGTTCTGGATCTTCTTCGTCGTCACCATCTCAGTATTACACATGTCATATACAACATAGGGAAAACATTACACATTTTCACTCTTAACCCAGGATAACCCAAATAATTCCACATTTTTTCGTTAATACCCACAACAATCCACAATTTCTTTACAAAAGATTTACTCTCCTCAAGTCTAGACATTTTTCTCATTTTAACTATTTCATCAGAAAAAGTCACCACAACACTTACAACTTATAACCACTTTTCGATAAATTCACTAGTCACAATTTTACATATTACGAAGTTAATATGCACACACACACACACACACACACATCATGTGGTTCTGAGTTTTGACTATATAGTAGAGTTACAAGTGGAGAAGGTAACAGGAACTGAAGGGGACAGGCCAAACTATAAAAGGGGGGACTACACAGGTATGAGAAACTTTCTGCAGGAGGTTCAATGGGACAGAGAAATGGTAGGAAAATCAGTAAACGAGATGATGGAATATGTGGCAACAAAGTGCAAGGAGGCAGAGGAAAGTTTTGTTCCCAAGGGAAACAGAAATAATAGGAAGACCAAAACGAGTCCTTGGTTTACCCGAAGGTGTAGGGAGGCAAAAACTAAGTGCAACAGAGAATGGAAAAGGTACAGGAGGCATAGGACCCAGGAAAACAAGGAGATTAGTAGAAGAGCCAGAAACGAGTATGCACAGATAAGGAGGGAGGCCCAGCGACAGTATGAAAACGACATAGCATCGAAAGTCAAATCTTACCCGAAACTGCTGTATAGCCACATTAGGAGGAAGACAACAGTCAAGGACCAGGTGATAAGGCTGAGGAAAGAAGGTGGAGAACTCACAAGAAACGATCAAGAGGTATGTGAGGAGCTCAACACGAGATTTAAGGAAGTATTTACAGTAGAGACAGGAAGGACTCTGGGGGGACAGACCAGATGGGGACACCAGCAAGGAATACACCAACAAGTGTTGGACGACATACATACAGATGAGGAGGAGGTGAAGAAACTGCTAAGGGACATCGATACCTCAAAGGCAATGGGACCGGACAACATCTCCCCATGGGTCCTTAGAGAGGGAGCAGATATGTTGTGCATGCCACTTACCACAATCTTCAACACATCCCTGGAAACTGGGCAACTACCTGAGGTATGGAAGACGGCAAATGTAGTTCCCATTTTTAAAAAAGGAGACAGAAAAGAGGCACTAAACTATAGACCTGTGTCATTGACGTGTATAGTATGCAAAATTATGGAGAAGATTATCAGGAGGAGAGTGGTGGAGCACCTGGAACGGAACAGGAGTATAAATGCCAACCAGCACGGATTCACGGAAGGCAAATCCTGTGTCACAAACCTTCCGGAGTTTTATGATAAAATAACAGAAGTAAGACACGAGAGAGAGGGGTGGGTTGATTGCATCTTCTTGGACTGCAAGAAGGCCTTTGACACAGTTCCTCACAAGAGATTAGTGCAGAAGCTAGAGCATCAGGCGCATATAACAGGAAGGGCACTGCAATGGATCAGAGAATACCTGACAGGGAGGCAACAACGAGTCATGGTACGTAATGATGTATCACAGTGGGCACCTGTGACGAGCGGGGTCCCACAGGGGTCGGTCCTAGGACCAGTGCTATTTTTGGTATATGTGAACGACATGACGGAAGGGTTAGACTCAGAAGTGTCCCTGTTTTCAGATGATGTGAAGTTAATGAGGAGAATTAAATCTGATGAGGACCAGGCAGGACTTCAAAGAGACCTGGACAGACTGGACACCTGGTCCAGCAAATGGCTTCTCGAATTTAATCCTGCCAAATGCAAAGTCATGAAGATAGGGGAAGGGCACAGAAGACCACAGACAGAGTATAGGCTAGGTAGCCAAAGACTGCAAACCTCACTCAAGGAGAAAGATCTTGGGGTGAGTATAACACCGAGCATGTCTCCGGAAGCACACATCAATCAGATAACTGCTGCAGCATATGGGCGCCTGGCAAACCTGAGAACAGCATTCCGATACCTTAGTAAGGAATCATTCAAGACACTGTACACCGTGTATGTCAGGCCCATACTGGAGTATGCAGCACCTGTTTGGAACCCGCACTTGATAAAGCACGTCAAGAAACTAGAGAAAGTACAAAGGTTTGCGACAAGGTTAGTTCCAGAGCTAAGGGGAATGTCCTATGAAGAAAGATTAAGGGAAATCGGCCTGACGACACTGGAGGACAGGAGGGTCAGGGGAGACATGATAACGACATATAAAATACTGCGTGGAATAGACAAGGTGGACAAAGACAGGATGTTCCAGGGAGGGGACACAGAAACAAGAGGCCACAATTGGAAGTTGAAGACACAAATGAGTCAGAGAGATAGTAGGAAGTATTTCTTCAGTCATAGAGTTGTAAGGCAGTGGAATAGCCTAGAAAATGACGTAGTGGAGGCAGGAACCATACACAGTTTTAAGACGAGGTTTGATAAAGCTCATGGAGCGGGGAGAGAGAGGGCCTAGTAGCAACCGGTGAAGAGGCGGGGCCAGGAGCTAGGACTCGACCCCTGCAACCACAAATAGGTGAGTACACACACACACACCTCACTTTACTTTGAACACCTTCAAAACACTCTCATAAATCATTTGAATACTCACAAAAGCACCTTTGATCATTTCCAAACAACACTAAAACATTTCCAAGACAACATTTTGACTACCCCCAAATAAGATTTGACATCTCTAATTTATCTACACTTACATATTTCATTAAATTACAACTCATCCCCCAAACTCCTCCCTCATTCTCCAGATTTTTACAACAGTATCACAAAAACTAACTCAGACACTTTACTTTGAACAACACCAAAAACACCATCAATTACCTTTGAATACTCCAAAAACATCATTCGAACACCCCCAAATCACCACTGAATACTCCCAGAACACCTTCATAAATACTCTTGAGGTGAGTGCACTTAGATATTGTCAAATATGATTTTTTGTGTGAATGTTTATAAAAAATGAGTGTTTTCTGTGATATTAGTGATTTTTGAGGTAAGTGAACATGGGTGATTGTTGTTGGTGGTTGTCTTAGATTTATGTGTGTACATGATATGTTTTCAGTTGATGGTGATCAAGTACTAAGTGTTTGTGTATTAGGTTTGTGTTCAAGTTTTTCTATTTTTTTTTTTGCGCCCATGGGGTGGGAGTTCTTGGATATAGTGATTTGAGGGAATTTCTATAAAATGGGTGTTAGCTGGTGATGCTAAACTTAGTTTCTGGTGATTTTGACAGTGTTTTGGTAGTATTCCGTGGTGATTTGGTAGTAATCAGCAGTGTTTTGGGAGTATTCAGAGGTGTTTGATGGTGTTTTTGAAGGTGTTCAAATGATGTGCAGAGTATTTTTTGAAGATGTTCAGTGGTGTTTTGGTGATGTTCAGAGTTGGTTCAAAGTTAGTCAGTGTGTTAGTTGTGGTAATGTCTCATGTCATATGTGTATGAGTTAGTGTTTTTTTGTGCTAATGTTGTAAAGTCTGGAGAATGAGGGAGGAGTTTGGTGGATGAGATGTAATTTCGGTTAATGAAATGTGTAAGTATGAATGAGAATGTAAATTGGTGGGTGAGTTAGAGAAGACAAAATGTTATGTGATCTTAGTAAAAGTATAGATAGTTTTAGTGATCTTCGTTATGATGATGTTTTAAGAGAATATGTACAAAAATGTGTGATCTTAGTGGTGGGGTTATAGAATTTGGTAAACGTCTTGATTGTGGTGATCTTAGATATTGGAGATATAACAGGTTGAAACAAGTAACTTCCTCTCGTTAAGTTAAATGAAGTAAAAGTGGGGTGTGACGTCGCTGATCGTCAAGTAAACACAGGATGGAGTGTGATGTCATGGGAGGTAACCCTATCTGTGCTGGTATGTGTTGGTGGTAGTGAGAGGAGTGTATTAGATATTGTATGGAGTTGGTGATTGTGATTTTTTGTGTGAATGTTTATAAAAATGAGTGGTCATTGATTCAAATGATGTGCAAGAGTATTTATGAAGGTGTTCTGGGAGTATTCAGTGGTGATTTGGTGGTGTTCGAATGATGTTTTTGGAGTATTCAAATGCAATTTATGGTGTTTTTGGTGTTGTTTAAAGTAAAGTGTGGTGTGTGTGGGTGTGTTTGTGTTAGTTTTGGTAAAATGTCTCATATCATAAGTGTTTGAGTTAGTTTTTGTGATAATGTTGTAAAGTCGGGAGACTGAGGGAGGAGTTTGGGGGATGAGTTGTAATTTAATGAAATATGTAAGTGTAGATAAATTAGAGATGTCAAATCATATTTGGGAGTAATCAAAATGTTGTCTTGGAAATGTTTCAGTGTTGTTTGGAAAATGTCCAAAGGTGTTTATGTGAGTATTCAAATGATTTATGAGAGTGTTCGAAGAAATCTGGGGGTTGTTCTGTAGTGAGATGATAAAGGTTGTCGATGAGAGAATATTTCTTAAGAGATATTGAGAAAAGGTGGTCTCAAATGATGATGTATGAGAGTGTTTTGAAGGTGTTCAAAGTACAGTGAGTTGTCTGTGTTAGTTGGTCATAGAATTTTGTGAATATCTTGGTTACAGTGATTTTAGTGGATTTGAGATGGGTGATGAGATGCATTTATGGATGTGAAATGTGATTTTTTGTGTTTGTTCTGAAGAGATGTGTTGGGAGACGGGTGAGTGGGTGTGAAGAAATGTGGGTGAGATGGAGAGGGGTATGGGGAGGGTTGTATTAAAAATTTAATGAAATATGGGGGGATTTTACTGAAAATAAAGGTAATGTGTGAATATTATAAAAGAAATTATAGAAGTGAAAAGTTATGATACACTGGAAATGATTGGAGTGTGTAGAAACATGTTGCAGTAGTTGGGTAGTGAGATGATTAGTTGTTGTGAGTATAATATTAATTTATGTGGATACAAGGAGATAGGTATGGAGAGGATTTTATTAGAATTTTAGTAATGTAGGGAGGAATGTGCATTACATTTTAAGATTCAATAAAAAGAAGGGGAAAAATTTGTATCGAAAGAGGAAAAATTGTGAATAAATTGGTAAGTGATGAGGGTTATGGGTATTGTTGTCGAACTAGAGATATCGAAAAAGATGTTATAAGTGGGTTGTTGTTGTGGGTGTTGTGGGTTGTGGGGTGTTGTGAGTTGTGGGTGTTGTGGGTTGTGGGTGTTGTCGAACTAGAGATACCGAAAAGATGTTATAAGTGGGTTGTTGTTGTGGGTGATGTGGGCTGTGGGTGTTGTGGGTATTGTGGGTTGTGGGTATTGTTGTCGAACTAGAGATACCAAAAAAGATGTTATAAGTGGGTTGTTGTTGTGGGTGTTGTGGGTTGTGAGTGTTGTGGGTTGTGGGTGTTGTTGTCGAACTAGAGATGCTGAAAAGTGGTTATAAGTTGTGGGTTGTTGTTGTGGGTGTTGTGGGGTGTGGGTGATGTGGGTTGTGGGTGTTGTGGGTTGTGGGTGTTGTGGGTTGTGGGTGATGTTGTCGAACTAGAGATGCTGAAAAGTGGTTATAAGTTGTGGGTTGTTGTTGTGGGGTGTGGGTGATGTGGGTTGTGGGTGTTGTGGGATGTGGGTGTTGTGGGTTGTGGGCGTTGTTGTCGAACTAGAGATACCGAAAAAGAGATGTTATAAGTGGGTTGTTGTTGTGGGTGTTGTGGGTTGTGAGTGTTCGTGTATGTTTGGATTGTGTTCATGTTTTTTTTTTGCACTCATGTTATATCTTAGAGGTGAGTGGGATCGTCTTGGTTATAGTGATTTGGGAGGATTTGTGTGAAAATGGGTGTTAGTCTGTGATGTTGATCTTAGTTTATGGTGATTTTGGTGGTGTTTTGACTGAATTCAGTGGTGTATTAGTAGTACTCAAATGGTGTTTGAGACTATTCAAAGGTGTTTTTGAAGGTGTTCAAATGATGTGCAAGAGTATTTATGAAGGTGTTCTGGGAGTATTCAGTGGTTATTTGGGGGTGTTCGAATGATGTTTTTGGAGTATTCAAAGGTAATTGATGGTGTTTTTGGTGTTGTTCAAAGTAAAGTGTCTGAGTTAGTTTTTTGTGATACTGTTGTAAAAATCTGGATAATGAGGGAGGAGTTTGGGGGATGAGTTGTAGTTTAATGAAATATGTAAGTGTAGAAAAATTAGAGATGTCAAATCTTATTTGGGGGTAGTCAAAATGTTGTCTTGGAAATGTTGTTTGGAAATTATCAAAGGTGCTTTTGTGAGTATTCAAATGATTTATGAGAGTGTTTTGAAGGTGTTCAAAGTAAAGTGAGGTGTGTGTGTGTGTGTGTGTGTGTGTGTGTGTGTGTGTGTGTGTGTGTGTGCGTGTGCGTGTGTGTGTGTGTGTGTGTGTGTGTGAGTGTGTGTATGTGCGTGTGTGTGTTAACTTTGTAATATGTAAAATTGTGACTAGTGAATTTATGGAAAAGTGATTATAAGTTGTAACAGTTGTGGTGACTTTTTCTGATGAAATAGTTAAAACGAGAAAAAATATCTAGACTTGAGGAGAGTGAATCTTTTGTAAAGAAATTGTGGATTGTTGTGGGTATTAACGAAAAAATGTGGAATTATTTGGGTTATCCTGGGTTAAGAGTGAAAATGTGTAATGTTTTCCCTATGTTGTATATGACATGTGTAATACTGAGATGGTGACGACGAAGAAGATCCAGAACAAAATGCACAGAATTTCTTCAAGAGAAAAATATGTTGATTTTAGTCAATGAATTGTACCTTTTTTTCAATGAATTTTTTTTGTTGGATGTTTATGAAATACATTGGTTGTATAATAAATAAATAAATGAAAATATTGTGTATTAGTGTTATCCCACATTTTAAGTTATTGTCTGCTCGACAAGATTCAGCCTGTGTGTGTGTGGTCATCACGTGACGTCACTGACATAGGAGGAAGTCGACAAGATTCAGCCTGTGTGTGTGAGGTCATCACGTGACGTCACTGACCGCCGAGTAAACACAGGTGGGGGTGACATCACACTTGTTTAGACCTGTATTAAGAGAAAGTACCTTGCCCCATAGGGGAAGTTCATTTGAATGCTTACCCCCAGAGGGATGAATCCAAAAAAACTTGATCCAAGGAGATGGAGTCTTGGTATTGTTGATATCGAGAAAAACTTGATCCAAGGAGATGGAGTAGAAATACTTGGACATAGAGGGTAGAAGTGGATGGTGGGAGGTGTGGGGGAGGGTGTTGATCCGAGGAATTGGAGCAGAGAATTTGGGATGCAAGTGGGAGTCCATTTTGAATGCATACCCCCATAGGGGGGAACCCAGAATGCTTACCCCCATAGGGGGGAACCCAAAAAACTTGATCCAAGGAGATGGAGTCTTTGTACTATTGATATCGAGAAAAACTTGATCCAAGGAGTTGGAGCAGAAATTTTGGGATGGGGGTGGTGTGGGGGGAGGGTGTTGATCCGAGGAGATCATAAGAAAATGAAATTAAAAAAAAAAATCGAAAAAATTTGGGATGGGGTTAAAGTGGGAGGGGGGAACCTCAAAACTTGATCCGAGGAGATGGAGAGCACAAGAAATTCAAAAAAAATTTGAAAAAAATCGGAAAAAATTCGGGGAGCAGGGGCGATCCGGACGACGCTGCAGAAGGCGCTGCAGAAGGCGTGGGCGGACGCGAGGGCGGGTGGGCATGGGCACGAGTTGGCGCAGGCGTGCCCCAGTCGGGTGGCACGGATGGTCGGGGTCGTGGGTGGGGTCGAGGGTGGGGTCGTGGGTGGGGTCGAGGGTGGAGTCGTGGGTGGGGTCGAGGGTGGGGTCGTGGGTGGGGGTCGTGGGTGGGGTCCTGGGTGGGGGTCGTGGGTTGAGGGCAAGGTGGGGGTCGTGGGTGGGGGTCGTAGGTGGGGGTCGTGGGTGGGGATCGTGGGTGGGGGTCGTGGGTGGGGGTCGTGGGTGAGGTCAAGGTCATTAGCATAAAGGTGTGAAAAGGAGACCGCTCAGAGGAGGCAGCCACTCAGCCGCAGCCCTTTCGGGAGGAGACCGCTCAGGAAAAGGAAGCCACTCAGCTGCAGGAGCCACTCAGCCGCTTTCACACCTACTTATATATATATATATATATATAATGTATATATATATATATATATATATATATATATATATATATATATATATATATATATATATATATATATAATGCGTGTGTGTGTGTATGTGTGTGTTTGTGCGTGTGTGTGTGCGTGTGTGTAAGTGTGTGTGTAAGTGTGTGTATTTCGTGCCGAATAAATAAAACTGGTCAATTAGCAAGGACTCATTTAAAATTTAGTCCTTTCTAAAATTTTCTCTAATACTTTTAAAGATATATTTTTTACATTTATGTTAATGTAAAAATTAAAAATTTTGTACCAAAAGAACCTTAGAAAACTTACCTAACCTTATTATAACAAGCACAATTTAATTTACCCTAATCCAACTAAATATATTTTAGGTAAGTTTACATTAATTTAATAATAAACAAAACACAATGAATTTTTTTTTCGTTAGATTCAGAATGATTTTTGCGAAATTATTGCATACACAAATTTTCACTTGCCTTATTCGGCAAGAAGAGCATTGCTATTTAAGCCAAAATTGTAAGTTTTACCTATTCGGCAAGACACATATGTATATATACATACACACATATACACATATACTGTCCTCCACTGACAAATTATTCAACATCCTGAAATTAAATCAGGTCAAGGAAGGCTAGTGCCACTGACCCACATTGTAACTGTGGTGGAGTTATTGACCGGCTGACACTAGTGTATACTGATGTTTGTTACACTACCCACACCATCCCTCTCAACACCCACCCACACCATCCCTCTCAACACCCACCCACAACATCCCACGCACCACCCCCCCACACCATCCCTCTCAACACCCACCCACACCATCCTCTCACCCACCCACACCATCCCTCTCAACACCCACACACACCTTCCCTTCTCAACACCCACCCACACCCTTCCCAACACCCACCCACACCATCCCTCTCAACACCGACCCACACCATCCCTCTCAACACCCACCCACACCATCCCTCTCAACACCCACCCACACCATCCCTCTCAACACCCACCCACACCATCCCTCTCAACACCCACCCACACCATCCCTCTCAACACCCACCCACACCATCCCTCTCAACACCACCCACACCATCCCTCTCAACACCCACCCACACCATCCCTCTCCACACCCACCCACACCATCCCTCTCAACACCCACCCACACCATCCCTCTCAACACCCACCCACACCATCCCTCTCAACACCCACCCACACCATCCCTCTCAACACCCACCCACACCATCCCTCTCAACACCCACCCACACCATCCCTCTCAACACTCACCCACACCATCCCTCTAAACACCCACCCACACCATCCCTCTCAACACCCACCCACACGATCCCTCTCAACACCCACCCACACCATCCCTCTCAACACCCACCCACACCATCCCTTTCAACACCCACCCACACCATCCCTCTCAACACCCACCCACACCATCCCTCTCAACATCCACCCACACCATCCCTCTCAACACCCACCCACACCATCCCTTTCAACACCCACCCACACCATCCCTCTCAACACCCACCCACACCATCCCTCTCAACACCCACCCACCCCATCCGACTCAACACCCACCCACACCATCCCTCTCAACACCCACCCACACCATCCGTCTCAACACCCACCCACACGATCCCTCTCAACACCCACCCACACCATCCCTCTCAACACCCACCCACACCATCCCTCTCAACACCCACCCACACCAGCCCACTCAACAACCACACACAACTTCCCTCTCAACACCCACCCACACCATCCCTCTCAACACCCACCCACACCATCCCTCTAAACACCCACCCACACCATCCCTCTCAACACCCACCCACACCATCCCACTCAACACCCACCCACACCATCCCTCTCAACACCCACCCACACCATCCCTCTCAACACCCACCCACACCATCCCTCTCAACACCCCACCACACCAACCCTCTAAACACCCACCCACACCATCCCTCTCAACACCCACCCACACCATCCCTCTCAACACCCACCCACACCATCCCTCTAAACACCCACCCACACCATCCCTCTCAACACCCACCCACACCATCCCTCTCAACACCCACCCACACCATCCCTCTCAACACCCACCCACACCATCCCTCTAAACACCCACCCACATCATCCGACTCAACACCCACCCACACCATCCCTCTCAACACCCACCCACACCATCCGTCTCAACACCCACCCACACGATCCCTCTCAACACCCACCCACACCATCCCTTTCAACACCCACCCACACCATCCCGCGCAACACCCACCCACACCGTCCCTCTCAACACCCACCCACACCTTCCCTCTCAACACCCACCCACACCATCCCTCTCAACACCCACCCACACCATCCCTCTAAACACCCACCCACACCATCCCTCTCAACACCCACCCACACCATCCCTCTCAACACCCACCCACACCATCCCTCTCAACACCCACCCACACCATCCCTCTCAACACCCACCCACACCATCCCTCTAAACACCCACCCACACCATCCCTCTCAACACCCACCCACACCATCCCTCTCAACACCCACCCACACCATCCCTCTCAACACCCACCCACACCATCCCTCTCAACACCCACCCACACCATCCCTCTCAACACCCACCCACACCATCCCTCTCAACACCCACCCACACCATCCCTCTCAACACCCACCCACACCATCCCTCTCAACACCCACCCACACCATCCCTCTCAACACCCACCCACACCATCCCTCTCAACACCCACCCCCACCCTCCCTCTAAACACCCACCCACACCATCCCTCTCAACACCCACCCACACCATCCCTCTCAACACCCACCCACATCATCCGACTCAACACCCACCCACACCATCCCTCTCAACACCCACCCACACCATCCGTCTCAACACCCACCCACACGATCCCTCTCAACACCCACCCACACCATCCCTTTCAACACCCACCCACAATATCCCTCTCAACACCCACCCACACCGTCCCTCTCAACACCCACCCACACCTTCCCTCTCAACACCCACCCACACCATCCCTCTCAACACCCACCCACACCATCCCTCTAAACACCCACCCACACCATCCCTCTCAACACCCACCCACACCATCCCTCTCAACACCCACCCACACCATCCCTCTCAACACCCACCCACACCAACCCACTCAACCCCCACCCACACCTTCCCTCTAAACACCCACCCACACCATCCCTCTCAACACCCACCCACACCATCCCTCTCAACACCCACCCACACCATCCCTCTCAACACCCACCCACACCATCCCTCTCAACACCCACCCACACCATCCCTCTCAACACCCACCCACACCATCCCTCTCAACACCCACCCACACCATCCCTCTCAACACCCACCCACACCATCCCTCTCAACACCCACCCACACCATCCCTCTCAACACCCACCCACACCATCCCTCTCAACACCCACCCACACCATCCCTCTCAACACCCACCCACACCATCCCTCTCAACACCCACTCACACCATCCCTCTCAACACCCACCCACACCATCCCTCTCAACACCCACCCACACCATCCCTCTCAACACCCACCCACACCATCCATCTCAACACCCACCCACACCATCCCTCTCAACACACACCCACACCATCCCTCTCAACACCCACCCACACCATCTCTCTCAACACCCACCCACACCATCCATCTCAACATCCACCCACACCATCCCTCTCAACACACACCCACACCATCCCTCTCAACATCCACCCACACCATCCCTCTCAACACCCACCCACACCATTCCTGTCAACACCCACCCACACGATCCCTCTCAACACCCACCCACACCATCCCTCTCAATATCCACCCACACCATCCCTCTCAACACCCACCCACACCATCCCTCTCAACATCCACCCACACCTAGAGGTTGAACACTCCGCCAGTATCATCCCCTCAAGCGTCACTTGGTTACGTTACGTGGATGACGTCCTCGTAATAACTCCCAAACGTTTTGATGTGCGGAATCTTCAACGCAAGGCTCAACGCAGTTGAACCAGCGATCCAGTTTACACCAGAAGAAGTCTAATGACAAACTACTTTTTCTAGACGTCCTCATCTACAAAGTAGATAATCTAAGATTTCAAGTTTACCGCAAACCTACCAATAAAAATGATCTCACCCACTTCTATCCCAGTCAAGATACTAAGACCTAAAGAGGTATCATCATCAGATTTTTCCTATGAGCATACCGAATTTGTAGTCCTGAGTTTCTTGATGTGGAATGTACTTACATTCACCAAACCTTCACTAATTTACATTTTCCTTCCTTTCTCATCAAAGACTGCAAAAAAAGAGCTCTTCAAATCATTAATTCTTCACGCATCAACACCACTCCTAACAAAGTTATAATTCTTACCAACAGCCAGGTTGCACTGAATGTTTCTAAGGTACTAGTACAAGCTAACACTAAAGTCGCCATCCCATCGAGCACTTCAATAAAGGATCTAACCAAGACAAAATCCAAGAACCATGAACCAGTCAATGCAAGGGTTTGCATTATACCTTGTGGAGGCTGTGACAGGATTTATGTAGGTGAAACAGCAAGGAACCTCGAAACACGCCTCAATGAACACAATGCATAATAACTCCTAAACGTTTTGATGTGCGGAAGAAGAATCCAATGACAAGCTACCTTTTCTAGACGTCCTCATTCCCAAAGTTGATAACAATCTAAGATTTCAAGGTTACCGCAAACCTGCCAACAAAAATAATCTCACCCAATTCTATTCCAGTGGGAATAGAAGTGGTATCATCATCGGATTTTTCCTAAGAGCATACCGAATTTGTAGTCCTGAGTTTCTTGACGAAGAATGTACCTACACACATCAAACCTTCATTGGTCTACATTTTCCATCCTTTTTTATCAAAGGCTGCAAGAAAAGAGCTCTTGGGATCATTAATTCTCCACGAACCAACACCACTCCTAACAAGTTTATAATCCTTCCCAACAGCCAGATTGCGCTGAACATTTCCAAGGTACTCGCACAAACTAACACTAAAGTCGCCATCGCATCCAACACTTCCCTAAGGGATATAACCAGGGCAAAATCAAACCACCATGAACCAGTCAATGCAGGAGTTTACCTTGTGGAGGATGTGACAAGATATATGTAGGTGAAACACTTAGGAACCTCGAAACACGCCTCAGTGAACACGTTAACGCATGTAGGAACGATAACTTGAACAACGCCTGCGTACAACACCGGAATTCCACCAATCACCTCATGAAAGTCAACGGCACCCGACTAGTAATCAGAGAGCCAAATTTCCACAGACGAAAATTCCTTGAATCATCATTAATCGCTGTTTCTAACACAATTAAGCAAAATAAAGGCAGCTTCATCATCTCTGAAGTATTAGCAAAAATCCTCCTCAAAACAGTAAACCCTGCCATCACACAGTCTCTGCTACACAAGAACACAACAGAGAAGGAACACTGAAACAGACCTTCTCGGATCCAACCACCAACAGAAATATTTGTCTAACCTATTTTATGTTACCCAAGTAATAACTTTTATAACCTTTTACTCGTGTGCAAGTTTATTGTTCTACCATATTGTATTCCTACTACTATTACAACTTATATTACTACTAGTAGTACTACAACCACTAGTACTACACCTCACTCTGAGCCTTAATATACCCTGTGTCCATGTATTGTTTGTAACGGCTCCTGGAGAGCGAAACGTTGCCACAATAAAATGTCACATTAGTTGCACTAGTGTCCTTTTACTTCACATCATGTATGCTAATGTTTTAGAAATTTTGTGGTTTCCAGTGTTACGTTCTATTGTGTTGGTGACGGCGATTAGCGAGGCTTCTAGACACCGTCGGCGTCTGAGGTCTGGTTCGGTGAGAACGAGATGCCCCGTGAAGTCTCTGTGGAGGACACAGGCGTTACCTTAAATCGTCTCTGTCACAGGCACTTCGATGTTCGTTCAGGCGGGCCGCAAGATCTCTGCATGTCTCACCTACATATTTCTTGGGACAGAATCCACAGGGGATGGTGTAGACGCCTGCTGTGAAAGTTAGAGGTGTGGGGTTGCGTTTCGTAGTGAGGTCTTTGATAGATGATGTATTTATGGTGGAAACGTTGATGTTACTCTTAGCAAATGCCCGGCGAGTATTCGTGGCAACATCACCACATGGGAGCACTATGAACTACTTAGAGGGCTGTTCCATGGGCAGTTTGTTGAGGATGCTTGTGCCTTGAGTCTGCAATCTCGGATGAAGAAAGATGGAAACTGAAGATGTGTAAAGGCTTGTGTTATGTAAATACATTCTTCTTCAAGAAAACATGGGCTGGAGATGCGAAGAGCTCTCAAGAAGAAGCTAACCAGGACTCCTCTTTTAGTGCGGGTGTCTTGGTGTGAATAGAAATGTATAAGATCGTCCTTGTTAGCAGGTTTTCTATACACTTTGAAGAGAAGTTTGTCACTGTTGGGAGATCTGCACAGGAGGACGTCGAGGAAAGGAAGTTTGCCATCCTTTTCGAGTTCAAATGTAAACTTTATTGATGGTTCGGCTGCATTGATCTTGTTGAGAAGGGCCTGGATATTGAGACTCTCGGATAGAAAACCAATATATCATCAACGTATCTTAGCCAGGTAACGGTGTTGGGAATGAGGCTGCTGAATTTCTCTGTCTCTAGGTTTTCCATGAAGACGTTGGCAAGCACAGCACTGAGCGGGCTGCCCATTGCCATCCCAAAGCTTTGTTTATAACAGTTGTCCTGATACTTGATACAGTTGTCCTGATACTTGATACATTTGTAGATGAATGATTCAGAGAACCGACATGTTGATAAATTAGACACATGTGCAACTCTTGGGTATCTTTATTGAGGAAACGTTTCGCCACACAGTGGCTTCATCAGTCCATACATAGGAGAAACTTGAAGAACAGGAGGAGAATGAGGTAATCAGTCCCTCAACCTTGAGTCGATGTGTTCAGTCCATCAATCTTGAGTAGAATACGGCAGATGAGCGGAGAAGCAGCTTAAAAACCGTATGGCAGGAGAGGTGTAGCAGTCATAGGTAGTGTCACATTGTTCAATGTGGAAGTAGGTTGTGCCCAAGAATTAGGCAAGCGAAGAATTCCCAAGTATTAAGATCCCAAGAAGTTGCAGTGTCTGACAGGTTTGTGTATGGACTGATGAAGCCACTGTGTGGCGAAACGTTTCCTCAATAAAGATACCCAAGAGTTGCACATGTGTCTAATTCATCAACATGTCGGTTCTCTGAACCATTCATCTACAAACCTGTCAGACACTGCAACTTCTTGGGATCTTAATACTTGGGAATTCTTCGCTTGCCTAATTCTTGGGCACAACCTACTTCCACATTGAGCAATGTGACACTACCTATGACTGCTACACCTCTCCTGCCATACGGTTTTTAAGCTGCTTCTCCGCTCATCTGCCGTATTCTACTCAAGATTGATGGACTGAACACATCGACTCAAGGTTGAGGGACTGATTACCTCATTCTCCTCCTGTTCTTCAAGTTTCTCCTATGTATGGACTGATGAAGCCACTGTGTGGCGAAACGTTTCCTCAATAAAGATACCCAAGAGTTGCACATGTGTCTAATTTATCATACTTGATACATTAATTGCATTTGTGTCCTTTCACCTCTGTATATTCTCCAGTACAGCAATATTCCAGCCTAAATAGAACAAGTGACTTGAAGAGGATCATCATTGGCTTGGCACTGGTTGTCTTGAAGGTTCTCATTATCCACCCCATCATTTTCCTAGTAGTTGTGATAATGACATTGCTGTGGTCCTTGAAGGTGAGATCCTCGAACATTATCACTCCTGAGTCCTTTACATTAGTTATTCGCTCTATTGTGTAGCTGAAATTTATTGTTTACTTTGTTCTCAAGTTTTCCATAATGGAGTAGCTGGAATTTGACCTCAGTGAACATTATAATTTTATCCGCGCCCATTGGAAGACTTGGTTTATATTCGCGCACATTTAGAGCAGGTAAGATGTCAACCCACAAGATGCTTGTGGGTTGACTGCTTTCTGAAACCCACATTCATGGCTCACTAGATGGACCATACTTACAGGGAATGATATTGGATTTTACAACACAGGTGCTGTAAAATTCCTGTCTTTGCATCAGGTCGCTGGCATTATTTGAAGATGAAGAATATATTGCCTACTTGTAAGCTAACGGTAGAAAATTTCGAGGTCACTGTTCCCGTGGCTCGGTCCCAGTTCAAGCCCTCGGGTTGATGACCAAATCACTCGGCTGGTGGTGCTGGTCACACGCGTTCCAGCATAGTAGGTACCGAGGCCCTACTGATCAGGAACTGACTCGAGGAACTTATCAAGTTCTCTCTTGTAGATAGCCAGGCGTCTGTCGGTTATTCCCCTAATGTGTGAGAGGAGGGTAATGGACAAATATTAGTCCTTTTACACTTATTGAGTTTTTTAGTGCAGTCATGGCATACCTGCTTTTCATTGGGAGTATTTCCCATCTCCTACCAAACTCCTTGTTTTCGTAAAAGATTATTTCATTGTGCAGATTTGGGACTAATCACTAGGGAATTATAAATGACCATAATTTTAAAGGGGTGGACCGGTAAGCCAGCGGAAGGCCTCGGTCAGATGACCAAAAGCTCCAAAGGCGGGTCATCTTCTGACTAAGACCCACGTCAGGAAACATTTGTCCTGTTTCCTGACGAACCTTACCTAACCTAACCTAACTAGGGAATTTTTCAGGTGCAAATTGTGATATATCTTTCTCACCTGTGTTCCAGAGAACACAATTCAAGGGACTTAAAGTGTTCCCAATAACTAAGGGTCTTCACTAAATTTACACAGATACTGAAGGTTCATTGTACATTTTGCAGATTTGAGATGTCGCCTGCCTTAAAAGGGGCTGTTAGTGTAGAACAATATTCCAATTAGGAGACAACAAGTGTCTTAAATAGTATCATCATTGATTTGTCTGGTTGCTATCGCACTCACCTCACACAGTGAGGTCTGTGGTTCGATCCCAGTGCAGGTGGAAACATTGGGGCGTATTTCCTTAAGACACCTGCTGTCCCTGTTCACCTGGCAGTAAAATAGGTACCTTGGTGTTAGCCGACTGGTGTGGGTCACATCCTAAGGACAAAATTAACCTAGTTTGCCCAGAATGCTCTGCATAACTAGAGGCTTTCTATATAGTATGTCATTGATGTCAGCTGTGGTCTGTACAAGTTGTATCATGTACTTGTAGAAATAAAGATTATTATTATAATTATTATTATTATTGTTTTCCTTGCGGTTGTGATAGTAACGTTGTTGTGGTCCTTGAATGTAAGTTCTTCTGACATTATCACTCCCATGTCTCTTAGATTAATCATCTGCTCTATTCTGTGGTTTGAATTTGTTGTATACTCCATTCCAGTTTTTTGTCCCATAATTGTGACCTGTCCTACTGCCAACGTTCATTTTTTTTTTTTACTTTATATGCCTAAACCAATTTCTCTACACGCACCAATTAATTTTGGTTAGATTAATATTAATCATATTAATTCAGCAAATATTAACATCAATAAATGCAATAATGATTGAAGGCGAAAGTGTTTTGAAGGTAATCAGAAAACAGAAGACCAGTGAGACCACTGAGGATGTTTGACATTATAATATCAGTGTTGATAGTGTAGTGTTACAGTCATGTTACCGATCTAAATTTTCAAGAAAATAGCTATGTTTGCTTACAGTATTAGAATGATGGGTTGTTTATTTCATCTCGTGATCCCTCTGCTGTCAATATCAGAGTTATAGATAAACTCACGTCGCGCCTTATATTTCCAAAGTAGTCGTGGCGATGATGGTGGTGGTGGTGGTGGTGGTGGTGGTGGTGGTGGTGGTGGTGGTGGTGGTGGTGGTGGTGGTGGTGGTGGTGGTAGTGGTGGTGGTGGTGGTAGGGAAGTTTTGTTAGTCAGGAAACATAAAAGTGTCTGAACATTAAAATGGTATAAAATACCGACGGGTTGTTAGGTCTTTGTCGGGTCACTCGCTGCCTTACCGGTACCTAGCTTCCCGGTGCTGGGCATCAGTGATTCAGCAACCACTGTCATTTCGTTGCTATATAAACATAGTATAACATTTAGTAGCATACTGAAGCTAGTTTGTCCATTCCATTTAAAGTATTTTGTTGTGTTAGCCAGGATATTACTTTGACATATAACTTTAACGTTCTTAATCCAGAGTACAGAGTATCTCTGTAACACATTAAATGTGTTTCATTGCAGTGTTCATCTGGCCGAATTTACTAATTGTGTAACCAGCTTATTCATGCTGTAACTGAATTCACAATTTTTTAAGCATGTCAGTATTGCTGTAACTTAGGCAAAAGGATAGTTGGGCCCAGTCCTGGGACCAAGTTCTTGCACTCAGTCCTTGGACCCATCACGTGACTCAAGTGTTTTAAATGCCATCCACAGGATGTTATGGAGTGTATAATGAAGCTATCAAATTATAATTGCTACAAGGCCGTGTAACTCTCATACATACACCTATAACTTTAGTTTCTGTTTTAGGGATTAAAGTGTTCTTGACTGGTATACAGGTAATACGTTTACAGCCTTAATAACCTTCGCGCAGGCAATAGTCTTTCACCCAAACAACAACTCAACCAACCCAAGCTCATGGTAGTGAATATTCTCACTACCCACTAGAACTACCTATGCATGTAGAAGTTAACATACATTTCTATTTTTTCTCTGCGTGTACTAGATACTGTATCATCGATTTTATGACGACCTTGGTGTTCCCTTCCGTGCATGTCCGCCACACTGGGCACGCCACACATTACCAGTCCCAATAATTACTCTTCCTCAGTATCATAAAGTAAAGTGCTTGTGAGGCTTCCATTCCTCCCTTTTCCCCTCTCTTCCCACCCTCTCTCTCACCCTCCCAACACTCTCCCTCACCCTTCCCACCATCTCCCTCACTCTCCCCTCCAACAACAACCTCACCTCCAACACACTATAATGCACCAAGAGATTTTTATCTCTCAACACTGTATAATACACCAAGAGGTGTGTATTTCTTTGCGCTGAATAATGTACCAAGAGGCGTATATTTCTCTGTATCTCACTACTTCCACTAGTGAACTTTGTTCACCAGTGACACCGCCTCCAACTGCTTCGTCTCACTTGTCTCCAATATATAAGTCACTTATCCGTGCATATACTCTAATTTATCAAGACTGATGAACTGAACATGTATCTAGGGTGAAGGACGGATTATCTCAAGCTCCTTCACATTTTCCACCGTTTTTTCTCTGTATTGGACTGAAATTTAGATTTAGAAAGGATATAGGAAAGCACTGGTTTGGTACTAGAGTTGTGGATGAGTAGAACAAACTTTTGTGTGACGTCATTGAAGCGAAAGCTTTGGAAAGGTTTAAATACAGGTTAGACTAGCACATGAGTGGGTGTGGGTGGGTATGAGTTTGACTTACCTAACATTAGTCAGATAAAGACACAAATGCGATCCTTTACTGACCACGTTCTCACAGTGAGCTTTATTAAGTCACAAACGTTGCCAGTAAAGAATCGCATTATACTGCAGTGTCTTGACCCATCGTGTTGATAATTTATGACACTTCTGTCTATGGGACAGTAGGCCTGCTGCAGTGATCCTCATGTTTTTATATTCTTAATATCCAGGGTCCCAAATGCGATATAAATCTTGTGCTTTATATAATGATGATAGTGATAACATTATTTTCATAAATTACAGTGCAGTGTCCAATTGACATAGAATTAACTAACGTGTATAAGCCAAAGTTCCTTGTTATGCAGAGCATTTCTGGCAGCCTTAAAATTAACTTATAACTACTGAGCTATTATGTAATTAGATTAGTTTACCAGGATGCTATGACAAGCAATTTTTAGCGTTTTATATAACAATTTCGTTTATAATTTATGACATATTGAGTTTTTATGCAAGAATTTGGTGTAACATTTGAAGTTGTGAATAATGTGGTAGAACATATTTTGGTTATATAAGTTGAAATATATTTGGATCATCACAGTTGTTGTATCTAAGCAGGATTTAAGTCAGCTGAAGGAGGTGCTTTTCAAGCATATTTTTAAAGCAGGTGGCTGATGGGGAACTTCTTGGCATCTTCTGAAAGGATGTTCCAAAATTTAAAACCCGTTATTTGCATGGAGTTGCTGTATAGATTGAGTCGTACACGTGGTATCAGAGAGCTGCTTATTTCTTGTGTTGTGTCTGTGTTATGTTGCCGCTCCACAGGAAGAGTCGCTGGGTTGAAGTTTATTCTGAGTGTTTTGTATATATAAACTTGACAGTAGTAGATGTGCATTTGCTGTATGCTTAGTAAATTAAGACTTTTGAATAATGAGGGTTTGTGTTGTCTGGAACCTGGTTGGGTAATTATTCTAAGAGTTGATTTCTTTTGGTAACAATGAATTTTAGGTGATTTACCGTTGTAGATCCCCAAGCACTGATAACATCAATGAGGCAGGGATAGATCAGAGACTAGTATAGGGTGAGTAGTGTTATTTATGGAACGTAGTAGTGTATTTTGGATAGAATGCTCACAATCTAGAAGATTTTCTTAAATATGTATTAGATGAGAGTGTTGAATTTCAGGCTGCAGTCAAGGTGTATCTCTCAGAACTTCCCTCATCTTGTCTTTCTCTGTGTGAATTGTTTATTTTTGTGATGAGATGATTATTTTTAGCTTTATTTCCGAACAACGTGTAGAAGATTGTCAGTTTTGAGAGTATGTTCGCTGGTTACCATTCACGAGTTCCTCGTTGACTATATTTATATCATTTATTTCCAAGGACAACAGGACCTGGATGGGACATGACAAATATATTTCGAAACGTTTCGCCTACACAGAAGACTTTATCAGTCAAATACAGAGGTGGTTAACATGGAGGCAGTAGGAGCGGTGGAAAGGTAAAAATGATGTGATCAGTCCGTCAGCCTTGAAGTAGTAGTTTGGATGGTCAGTCTCTCAGCCTGAAGATGTTTTGAAGTTTATAGTCTTGAACAATGACAAATATTGTGTCACTGCAAACAGCACTGGTTTAAGTTTCTGGGAGGTGTAGATAAATGGGAGGTATTTAGTAGGTCATTGATATAGATGACGAAAAATAGGCCAAGGGCGTTACCCTGAGCCACCCTTTCTGTTATATTAATGAGGATGTCATTGATTTTCACATGCTGACGTTTGTCAGTAAGGTAGGACTTGATGGAAGCGAGAGCATACCCTCTGATTCCAAAATGCTTAAGTTTCAGCAGCAAGTTGTTGTGGTCTAGTGTTAGTAATTTTTCTTAGATCGATAAAGAGGTTAGTAAGCCTGCGACAGTGAATTACTAGTGGTCTTTTGTTAGCCAGGAGAATTATGAAGATTTTTCTGACTCAGGTTTAGTTCGTTTACCTTGCGACGATTCCGGGTGTCATCATCCCAGTGGCCCGGTCTCAGATCAGACCTCCCGAACGCTGGCCTGATCGACCAGGCTGTTGGTGCTAGTCTCACGCAGTTCAACATATGTATCACAGCCCGGCTGGTCAAGAACTGACAAGGATTAATGTCATTGTTTTGTCAGCTATAAGAATGAGAAAAAGAAGTGGGTCGAGTGTTGTGCCTTGAGGAACAGGGCTTTTCAATGTGGCATTCTCTAACTTCACTTTGTTTATTACTATTCTCTAGGTTCTATTTGTTAAGAAGTTAAAACTCCATCAGCTTGATTTTCAAGTTATCTTTTTATGTATGCATTTTGTGAGCTATCACAACATGGTTGTACTTGTCGAAGGCTTTTGCAAAATCACTGTACACTACATCAGCATTTAGGTTATCTGTCAGTGCATCCAAGACCATGTAATGGTCTAGCAGTTATGAAGCAGGAGCGACTTGCTCTAAACCCATGCTACCTTTGGGTTGTGCAAGTGTTGTGATTCCACGTGACTGTTAGGACCCGTTGAAAGATTTTGATGATGTGTGACGTTAGCGCTATTGGTCTGTAGTTTTTCGTGATTGCTTTAGAACCACCTGAGAAGTGGGGAAATGTCAATAGTTTTTAATGAGCGTGGTATGACACCTGTATTTAAGCTCCCTCTCCCTTGAATACTAAAGGCACGTGGGTGTGGTTTCTTGCAGTGTTTGGAGTTCCACTAGTCTGGTCCTGCGGCAGAATGCATAGGCATGCTGTTGATGGCTTCTTCAGAGTCAACTGGGATAGTGCTACATCAGAAATTGTGGAGATGTCAACTGCGTTTTGAGTCTGTCATGAAAAACTCAGTTGGGTCGTCAGTCACCTGAGTGATGAATGGCTCAGTGGATGCAGAGTCGTGTTGTGACTCTGTCGTACTGTCATGGGAGACTATTTAACATCTTACCAGAAGATAGAAACACTGCTGGACAAGTGTAGAAGTCTTCATGAGGAACCTGGTCAAGTATCTTCACCAAGTATTACATCAACTAGGCTCTGATGTACATGTGGGTCAGCAGACCAGCAGCAGCAACAGTCTAGTTGACAAGTCAAGCATCAGACGAGATAGCCCAAGGCCGAGTTCTGGGACCAGAAAAACACTCTGAACTCATCAAAGGTTCACCAAGGGTAAAGTATATGGAAGATCACCACATAGTAATGATCTAAAATACATACATTGTTCTTAACCTTATTATGTACATATAAAGAGGAAGTGTGAGCAAGGCGTTTGTAGTTTTATATCAAGCTCATGGTATCCCAGGAAACTAACACGGTAAATGAATGATCTGCTTGTACTTATTAATTACAAATTAAATTGAATTAATAAATACGATTTAGAATAATAATAAATTTATCTATTTTAGCATTTCCCACAGATGGAATGACATACTGTCTCAACGGAGGAATTACCAGAATAACAGGACTGACAGGGCTACGAGAGCTGCATCTTGTCACAGGCAAATATGCTAATGGAAATTAACTGCGCTGACAAGACAGCAATAAGGAATGATAGAATTATCTTTAATGTAATAAATGGAATTATTAATAGAACGAGAAAGAGCAAACATTCATTATAATGAAGATAGGTAATTTGAAATATTTTTGTTAAAATTTTAATGGCAACTGAGGTGTGGCTGGGATGACCACGTAACTCTAACCCGCCCTGTTATGTGACCCCTAAACCCTACATATACATCCTGGCAACAATATGTTCTCAACATTTCACTAAAATTAATAAATATGTTTCGTCTCGGAGAGAATGAGATAAATGTCTCGCTGGAGTTTATCCCATCCACTTGATGGGAGAGTACAAAAAGAGGCATTTGTATATAACGAAGTGACGAAGCAATCCCGGAACACAGCATTCAGTCAAGTAGACATGGTGGCGAGGGTGGTGTGGGTCCTTCACCCATTCAGAGCATGTAATGTAATGTAATGAAGTCTCAGCTCACTCATGCCATACGTCTCCTACAGAGTGGTGTACAAAGTGTTTGCCAAGTGGTAAATAAATCGTCATTTTGGGGCTGCCAGCATCCTCTACGAAAAAAATAACTTCCTTTCCGTGAGTCGAGTTGAACATTTGTAAGTTTTCTGAAAGTATACGGTAAGAGAAGCGATACAGCAAGTTTTTTTTCAGAAACTAGTCGTCATTAGTACTGTATTCGTCAAACTGTAATGATTTTATAAAAAAAAAATAGATAAGGGGTACAGTATTACTGCAAGTTAGATCGTAACTGCTATAATGAGAGAAAATGGGGTAAGAGAAAAGGAAATAACTGAAATAGCTTAACCTGACGGTATGGGCAGCAGCCTACTTTGCTGAATCAATATAGTGGTGAGATGAGAACACTACAATGCTGTTTGATGTAACTTTGTTTTTTGTATGTGGCTACGTGTAAATACCTGTAGATTGCTGTAGTCGTTTCCGAAGGCCACCGTCCCCGCGACCCGGTCACAGACCAGGCATCCTGGTTGCTGGCTTGATCTATCAGGCTGTTGGTATCTGCTGCTTCCAGTCCAACATATGCAGGCATATAACAGCCTGGTTGATCAAAACTTGAGTAGACGAATTTGTCGAGTTCCCTCTTGAAGAAAGCTTCCCATCTTATCTGAAAATGTAATCTTTAAGATGTTTTAACAGTGTGAACCTGCTCGCCAGCGGAAGGTCTCTGTTAAATGACCAAAAAGTGCACTTAGCTGATCACAGTGCGAGTGAGACCCGTGTCAGGAGACACTTGTCCTGTTTCCGGGCGAAAAAAAATATCACCAAACACCAGAGCTGTTATTTTCTTATTATTTTCACAATTAGATATTCCGCGTTATGGGCCTATCCTGATGTATGTAAGACATGATTTATTTAGGATATCTACAGATGATGTTACAGCCAA
The DNA here is from genome assembly GCF_038502225.1 of Cherax quadricarinatus. Classification (NCBI taxonomy): domain Eukaryota; kingdom Metazoa; phylum Arthropoda; class Malacostraca; order Decapoda; family Parastacidae; genus Cherax; species Cherax quadricarinatus. Next base: position 32,648,446 of record NC_091311.1, on the reverse strand, counting down.
TGCTATAAATGTATGTATGTATATATATATATATATATATATATATATATATATATATATATATATATATATATATATATATATATATATATATATATAGTAGTTCTGAAGCCACAGAGATGTAGGAATTGATAACTTATGTGGATGTATCCTAGGATAATTCAACAAATGTAACTTATGTTGGTCATATTGTTTCAGACTACGGAACAATGCTCTTCTCCAGACTGAGGGACTGACCACCTCAAATCTTTAAGGGTGATGGACTGATTACATCGTCTTCAAGTCTCTTCTGCTTCTATCAACTTTTCTGTACTCGACTGAAGAAGCCTACTGTGTAGGCGAAACGTTTCGAAATAAAGATACCTAACTGTTGCATATGTGTCTTACCTAACAAATGTGACTTATGTTCCCAGGATTTGTATGAGCCTTACGGGTTCAGTTGACTACTGAGACAGTGGCTCCCCATACATAAAACAACAATAATAATAATAATAATAATAATAATAATAATAATAATAATAATAATAATAATAATAATTTAGACTGTTACACAAGGTTAGCCACCCAGGATAACCCAATAAAGTCAATGCGTCATCGGGACTGTGTCTTATTTTCTTTGACTCCTTTAATCTTGTGTCCCAGGATGTGACCCACAACAGTTGACTAACATCCAGGTACCTACTTACTGCTGGTGAACAAGAACAGCAGATATATATTTAAAAAAAAAAAGATAATATAAGAAAGCAGGAACACTGCAGCAGGCCTACTGACCCATGCGAGGCAGGTCCATGTGGATGTAACCTGACTAGGTCAAATCAAACGAGCCACAGGTGAGATCACTGAGATACATGTGACTGATACCTAATTACTGACAGAGCTTGGAAATATAAACACATATGCAGTATAATGTGATCCTTTATTGACAACGTTTCACCCACACAGTGGGCTTTTTCAAGTCACACACAGATCTACCTGGGGTGGAAGGTACGGGAGTATTTATAGTCATGTTCAGAATGTTGAGGTCAGGTGGAGAATGCTGCATCTGATGATCTACCGGGTGGAGTTATAGTCTTGGGTAGCTTGGCAGGGGTATTGGACAAGTTGTGAGTAGACCTTCTGCAGTGTTCTATGTTCTTATGTGGGATAGCGATGAAGTTTCTTGGCGAGTGGTTCAGCTATGTTATAGAAGCCGTTGTTCTGGTTGAAATTGTTGGTTATAGAGATAAGCGATGATTCCAGGATTCTTCGGTATTGAGTGTTGTCTTCTGTGGCGATAAGTCTTGAGTTTCTGTAGTTAATTAAATGGTTGTGTGAATTGCGATGTTGTACACAGGCATTCCTTGTATCGTCAGTCCTGCTTGCATATTGGTGTTCTGAAATACGTGTTTGGAGGTCTCTTGATGTTTCGCCCACATATAATTTGTTGCAGTCATTACAAGGGATTATGTATACCCCTGCAGAGGATGGAGGCTTGTCCTGTCTACTACTGGTGATGTCCTTGATGGTCGTGGTTGTGGAGGTAGATACTTGGAATGATGTATTGGAAAAGATGTTGGAAACATGTTTGGCAATGGAGTTGGTGGGGAGGACTATGTATCTCTTCTCGGCAGTGTCTTCTCTGGGTGTGTTGAAGATGTTTAATGCCCGCCGTCTGCAGTCTCTGATGAAGTGACGAGGATAGTGGAGTTTAGTAAATACTTGTTCAATTATAGTGCATTCTTCCTCAAGGAACTCATTGCTGCAGATTCTGAGTGCACGCAGGAAGAAGCCTATAATTACACCACGTTTGGTTTGGTGTCGTGGTGAGAGTAGAAGTGGAGAAGATCGTTTTGGTTGGTGGGTTTTCGATAGACTTTAAAACGAAGTTCGTGGTCAGCTTTGCAGATCAGAACATCAAGGAAAGGAAGAGTGTTGTCGACTTCTTCTTCAAGTGTGAACTGCAGCAATGAGTTCCTTGAGGAAGAATGCACTATAATTGAACAAGTATTTTCTAAACTCCACTATCCTCGTCACTTCATCAGAGACTGCAGACGGCGGGCATTAAACATCTTCAACACACCCAGAGAAGACACTGCCGAGAAGAGATACATAGTCCTCCCCACCAACTCCATTGCCAAACATGTTTCCAACATCTTTTCCAATACATCATTCCAAGTATCTACCTCCACAACCACGACCATCAAGGACATCACCAGTAGTAGACAGGACAAGCCTCCATCCTCTGCAGGGGTATACATAATCCCTTGTAATGACTGCAACAAATTATATGTGGGCGAAACATCAAGAGACCTCCAAACACGCATTTCAGAACACCAATATGCAAGCAGGACTGACGATACAAGGAATGCCTGTGTACAACATCGCAATTCACACAACCATTTAATTAACTACAGAAACTCAAGACTTATCGCCACAGAAGACAACACTCAATACAGAAGAATCCTGGAATCATCGCTTATCTCTATAACCAACAATTTCAACCAGAACAATGGCTTCTATAACATAGCTGAACCACTCGCCAAGAAACTTCTTCATCGCTATCCCACATAAGAACATAGAACACTGCAGAAGGTCTACAACTTGTCCAATACCCCTGCCAAGCTACCCAAGACTCTATAACCCCACCCGGTAGATCATCAGATGCAGCATTCTCCACCTGACCTCAACATTCTGACTATAAATACTCTCGTACCTTCCAACCCCAGGTAGATCCGTGTGTGACTTGAAAAAGCCCACTGTGTGGGTGAAACGTTGTCAATAAAGGATCACATTATATTGCATTTGTGTTTATATTTCCATTGTGTCGGTATTTTATACCATTTATTTCCATGACTATAAATACTCCCGTACCTTCCACCCCAGGTAGATCTGTGTGTGACTTGAAAAAGCCCACTGTGTGGGTGAAACGTTGTCAATAAAGGATCACATTATACTGCATATGTGTTTATATTTCCACTGTGTCGGTATTTGATACCATTTATTTCCACTGACAGAGCTTCGTATTACAGCGACGATTCCTGTTTGAAGGAGGAGGGCCAAAACACCCACGTCTTGTTTAACTTGCTTTTTGTCTCTTGGGCCCACCAAGCCCAAGATGTAATATACACAGACTTTGCAAAAGCATTTGACAAATGCGATCATGGCGTAATAGCCCATAAAATACGTGCTAAAGGAATAACTGGGAAAGTGGGGAGATGGATCTTCAACTTCCTAACAAATCGAACACAAAGAGTAGTGGTCAACAGAGTTAAATCGGAGGCTGCCATAGTGAAGGGCTCTGTTCCACAAGGCACAGTACTCGCCCCCATCTTATTCCTTATCCTCATATCAGACATAGACAGAGATATACACCACAGCACCGTATCATCCTTTGCGGATGATACTAGGATCTGCATGAGGCTGTCATCTGCTGAGGACGCGGTTAACCTCCAAGAAGATATAAACAAAGTTTTCCAGTGGGCAACGGTAAACAATATGATGTTCAATGAGGACAAATTCCAACTACTCCGTTATGGAAAACTGGAGGAGATAATAACTAGAACAGAGTATACTACAAACTCTGGCCATACAATAGAGCGGAAAAATAATGTAAGGGACCTGGGAGTAGTAATGTCTGAGGATCTCACTTTCAAGGATCACAACAGTGCCACGATCGCACGTGCAAAGAAAATGATAGGATGGATAATGAGAACGTTCAAAACGAGAGATGCCAAGCCAATGATGATCCTTTCCAAATCACTTGTTCTCTCTAGGCTGGAATACTGCTGTACATTAACATCTCCATTCAAAGCAGGTGAAATTGCAGATCTAAAGAGTGTACAGAGATCCTTTACTGCACGTATAAGTTCTGTCAAGCACCTTAACTACTGGGAACGCTTGGAAGCACTTGACTTGTACTCGTTGGAACGCAGGAGGGAGAGATATATCATAATCTACACTTGGAAAATCCTGGAAGGAATGGTCCCAAATCTGCACACAGAAATCACTCCCTACGAAAGTAAAAGACTGGGCAGGCGATGCAATATGCCCCCAATTAAAAGTAGGGGCACCATTGGTACACAAAGGGAAAACACCATAAGTGTCCGGGGCCCAAGACTGTTCAACAGCCTCCCATCAAGCATTAGGGGAATTGCCAATAAGCCCCTGGCTGCCTTCAAGAGAGACCTGGACAGATACCTAAAGTCAGTGTCGGATCAGCCGGGCTGTGGCTCGTACGTTGGACTGCGTGCGGCCAGCAGTAACAGCCTGGTTGATCAGGCCCTGATCCATCGGGAGGCCTGGTCATGGACCGGGCCGCGGGGGCGATGATCCCCGGAATAACCTCCAGGTAACCTCCAGGTAGACTCGACACGTCCCGATGACATATTGAACAGAAATGGTGAAGGAGTAAAAAGTAGAGTGGACCGGACAGGTAACCAGTGTTATCAGAAAAAAAATCTGGTTGGCAAACAAGCCCAACTGAATGAACAGAACAGATAAGATAAGCTTTATTCAGGTAGGTGGTAAGGAGATAAAAATGGAGTAACTGAAGCCTTTATTGATAACGTTTCGCGCACACAACGGCCTCAGTAAAATTACAAAGGAGATAAACTTGACAGTACAAAAGAGGGGGAGCAAAAGGGAATCTGCAAATTGTTTTACAAACAATATTATTAATTTGAACAATGTTTCTGAAGGCACACTAATGTTGTCAGCATACATTAATGATAAATTATGTACATGTAGCCTAGTACATGTAGCCTAGTACATGTAGCCTAGTACATGTAGCCTAGTACATGTAGCCTAGTACATGTAGCCTAGTACATGTAGCCTAGTACATGTAGCCTAGTACATGTAGCCTAGTACATGTAGCCTAGTATGTAGCCTAGTACATGTAGCCTAGTACATGTAGCCTAGTACATGTAGCCTAGTACATGTAGCCTAGTACATGTAGCCTAGTACATGTAGCCTAGTACATGTAGCCTAGTATGTAGCCTAGTACATGTAGCCTAGTACATGTAGCCTAGTACATGTAGCCTAGTACATGTAGCCTAGTACATGTAGCCTAGTATGTAGCCTAGTACATGTAGCCTAGTACATGTAGCCTAGTACATGTAGCCTAGTACATGTAGCCTAGTACATGTAGCCTAGTATGTAGCCTAGTACATGTAGCCTAGTACATGTAGCCTAGTACATGTAGCCTAGTACATGTAGCCTAGTACATGTAGCCTAGTATGTAGCCTAGTACATGTAGCCTAGTACATGTAGCCTAGTACATGTAGCCTAGTACATGTAGCCTAGTATGTAGCCTAGTACATGTAGCCTAGTACATGTAGCCTAGTACATGTAGCCTAGTACATGTAGCCTAGTACATGTAGCCTAGTATGTAGCCTAGTACATGTAGCCTAGTACATGTAGCCTAGTACATGTAGCCTAGTACATGTAGCCTAGTATGTAGCCTAGTACATGTAGCCTAGTACATGTAGCCTAGTACATGTAGCCTAGTACATGTAGCCTAGTACATGTAGCCTAGTACATGTAGCCTAGTACATGTAGCCTAGTACATGTAGCCTAGTATGTAGCCTAGTACATGTAGCCTAGTACATGTAGCCTAGTACATGTAGCCTAGTACATGTAGCCTAGTATGTAGCCTAGTACATGTAGCCTAGTACATGTAGCCTAGTACATGTAGCCTAGTACATGTAGCCTAGTATGTAGCCTAGTACATGTAGCCTAGTACATGTAGCCTAGTACATGTAGCCTAGTACATGTAGCCTAGTACATGTAGCCTAGTATGTAGCCTAGTACATGTAGCCTAGTACATGTAGCCTAGTACATGTAGCCTAGTACATGTAGCCTAGTACATGTAGCCTAGTACATGTAGCCTAGTATGTAGCCTAGTACATGTAGCCTAGTACATGTAGCCTAGTACATGTAGCCTAGTACATGTAGCCTAGTACATGTAGCCTAGTACATGTAGCCTAGTATGTAGCCTAGTACATGTAGCCTAGTACATGTAGCCTAGTACATGTAGCCTAGTACATGTAGCCTAGTACATGTAGCCTAGTACATGTAGCCTAGTACATGTAGCCTAGTACATGTAGCCCAGGATAGCCCATATACGCCATCTTATGACCAACCGTTAGTGATACAAAATAAAAACTTACATTTACTTATGAACTGCTCATATAGCCCGTACGGGTCATGCAGCGCCTGAGGAATGTGAGAAATTCGGGTTCGATCCAAGGAATGAAGGGCAGGTCAAATTCCTTGGATCAAGATCCAACTCATATTAGTGAATCATTAAGTTAGCAATATAATCAACTCATCTTTTCTGCTGCTTCATTAAGAACTTCTCGCTTCTAGTCTTAAATAATCAGGTAATCCATCATTATATTAATGGTATGTAGTACTGACAAACAGATTAATGAAATACGACGTGCAACAGTAGGCAGCTTTACTGTCAAAACGTTTCGCCTACACAGTAAGCTTCTACACTCGAATACAGAGGTGATCAAAACTGGCGGTGAACACTTCCCAAGGCTGAGGGACTGATTACATCATCTCTACCTCTCCACACAGGTCTCCATATTTACTCACCTCTGTATTCGACTGAAAAAAACCTAATGTGTAAGCAAAACGTTTCGACAATAAAAATACCCAACTGTTACAAGTGTCTTACTCTTCTAACCCTTTTACCTGGAGGTTACCTGGACGTTATTCCGGGGATCAATGCTCCCGCGGCCCGGTCCATGACCAGGCCTCCCGATGGATCAGGGCCTGATCAACTAGGCTGTTACTGCTGGCCGCACGCAGTCCAACGTATGAGCCACAGCCCGGCTGATCCGGCACTGACTTTAGGTATCTGTCCAGCTCTCTCTTGAAGGCAGCCAGGGGCTTATTGGCAATTCCCCTAATGCTTGATTGGAGGCTGTTGAACAGTTTTGGGCCCCGGACACTTACGGTGTTTTCTCTTAGTGTACCAATGGCGCCCCTACTTTTTATTGGGGGCATTTTGCATCGCCTGCCCAGTCTTTTACTTTCGTATGGAGTGATTTATGTGTGCAGATTTGGGACCATTCCTTCCAAGATTTTCCAAGTGTAGATTATGATATATCTCTCCCTCCTGCGTTCCAACGAGTACAAGTCAAGTGCTTCCAAGCGTTCCCAGTAGTTAAGGTGCTTGACAGAACTTATACGTGCAGTAAAGGATCTCTGTACACTCTCTAGATCTGCGATTTCACCTGCTTTGAATGGAGATGTTAATGTACAGCAGTATTCCAGCCTAGAGAGAACAAGTGATTTGAAAAGGATCATCATGGGCTTGGCATCTCTCGTTTTGAAAGTTCTCATTATCCATCCTATCATTTTCTTTGCACGTGCGATCGTGGCACTGTTGTGATCCTTGAAAGTGAGATCCTCAGACATTACTACTCCCAGGTCCCTTACATTATTTTTCCGCTCTATTGTATGGCCGGAGTCAGTAGTATACTCTGTTCTAGTTATTATCTCCTCCAGTTTTCCATAACGGAGTAGTTGGAATTTGTCCTCATTGAACATCATATTGTTTACCGTTGCCCACTGGAAAACTTTGTTTATATCTTCTTGGAGGTTAACCGCGTCCTCAGCAGATGACAGCCTCATGCAGATCCTAGTATCATCCGCAAAGGATGATATGGTGCTGTGGTGTATATCTCTGTTTATGTCTGATATGAGGATAAGGAATAAGGTGGGGGCGAGTACTGTGCCTTGTGGAACAGAGCTCTTCACTATGGCAGCCTCCGATTTAACTCTGTTGACCACTACTCTTTGTGTTCGATTTGTTAGGAAGTTGAAGATCCATCTCCCCACTTTCCCAGTTATTCTTTTAGCACGTATTTTATGGGCTATTACGCCATGATCGCATTTGTCAAATGCTTTTGCAAAGTCTGTGTAAATTACATCTGCATTCTGATTTTCTTCCAGTGCATCCAAGGCCATGTCATAGTGATCCAGTAGTTGTGAGAGGCAGGAGCGACCTGCCCTGAACCCATGTTGCCCTGGATTGTGCAGATTTTGGGAATCCAGGTGATTTGCAATCCTGCTTCTTAGCACTCTTTCAAAGATTTTTATGATGTGGGACGTCAGAGCTATTGGTCTGTAGTTCTTAGCTAATGCTTTGCTGCCACCTTTATGGAGTGGGGCTATATCCGTTGTTTTAAGTGACTGTGGAATTTCACCCATGTCCAAGCTCCTCCTCCATAGTGTACTTAGGGCACGCGAGAGGGGTTTCTTGCAGTTCTTAATGAAAACAGAGTTCCACGAGTCTGGGCCCGGGGCTGAGTGCATAGGCATGTTGTCAATGGCTTTTTCGAAATCTATCGGAGTTAGGGTAATGTTGGAAATCTGGCATACATTTATGGAGTTTTGAGGCTCATTCATGAAGAAATCATTTGGGTCGTCGATCCTCAGACCGATTAGTGGTTCACTAAACACAGAGTCGTACTGGGATTTCAATATTTCACTCATTTCCTTGTTGTCATCTGTGTAAGTCTCATCCTGTCTGAGTAAGGGCCCAATACTAGATGTGGTATTTGCCTTGTTTTTGGCATATGAAAAGAAATATTTTTAATTTCTTTCAATTTCACTAATAGCTTTAAGCTCCTCCTGCCTCTCCTGGTTCCTGTAAGAGTCATTTAGCTTAAGTTCGATAGTTTCCACTTCCCTGGTCAGCGCCTCCTTTCGTGTATCAGATATTCTAGCACTCCTGAGGAGCTCAGTGACTCTTCGTCGTCTTCTGTAGAGGGAGCGTCTTTTTCTCTCCAGTTTACTCCTGCTCTTCTTCTTTCTTAGGGGAATATGCCTAGAACATGCTTCGGCTACCAGGAAGTTGATCCTTTCAAGGCACTGGTTTGGATCCATGTCATTTAAGACATCTTCCCAACATGTTTCGTTTAGGACATGGTTTACCTGGTCCCAGTTGATGTTCTTGTTGTTGAAATTGTATTTTGTGAAGACACCTTCACAGGTACATGCATTCTGCTGTTCAGGACCCCTATGCATGTACGTCTGGACTTCGATTAGATTGTGATCGGAATTAGTTGTTTTTGATATTCTTATGTCTCTTATCAGGTCCTCATTATTTGTGAAGATAAGGTCAAGTGTGTTTTCTAGTCTTGTTGGCTCCACTATCTGCTGGCTTAAGGTGTGTTTTTCGCAGAGACTTAGTAGCTCATGTGTGTGTGACCTTTCATCTGCGCTACCTTCGGGGATTGTTTCAGCTATAACATTATTTGCTACATTCTTCCATTTTGTATGCCTTAGGTTGAAATCACCAAGCAGTAAGATGTTTGGGGATGGAGCTGGAAGGTTTTCCAAACAGTAATCGATTTTCAGTAGCTGTTCCTTGAACTGTTGTGAGGTTGCATCTGGTGGCTTGTATACAACCACAATGACTAGGTTTTGGTTCTCGATCTTTACTGATAGAACTTCAACTACCTCATTTGTGGTGTTCAGCAACTCCGTGCAGATAAGGGACTCTTTGACATACAGGCCAACCCCCCCTTGTTGCCTGTTTTTTTCTGTCGCATCTAAAAAGGTTGTAACCACTTATCCATATTTCACTGTCAAAGTGATCTTTTGTGTGAGTCTCTGTGAAGGCTGCAAACATTGCATTAGACTCCATTAGAAGTCCACTGATAAAAGGTATTTTGTTGTTGGTGGATGGCTTAAGGCCCTGTATATTAGCAAATATGAACGAGGTTGTATTCTGTGTTTGTTGGGGGGATTTTGTTATTGGCATCAGTAGTTGTAATTGTGGAAATTTTTTAAATAATTCCCCAGCTGTAGAACATATAAATGAATAATGTAATAATTGTGTAATAAAATATGATGCTGATTTAACCTTTTCGAGAAATTTCCAGTGAGATGGTGTAGAACAGCTGTAGAGGGGCGAGGGACGTCATATTGAATTTAATGTGTGAACACTGAACTGAGTTGTGCAATGTAAGCAGGCGTTCTCGGAGGTCAGTTGGTGTATATTGGCCTCAGTCTGTAATTTAGACATTGCTGACACGTTCATGCTGAAGAATTGGGATAGTGTGGAAAACCCTTGCAATTCGGCAACCAAGACGGAAAAATAGAGGACACCAATTCTCCCAGGAGCACACCTCAGCTAAGTGATGCTTACCCATAATGTACAGTAGTTTCTGCATTGACCATCGTAAATTCTAGCTGCTAGGGTAAGGTTAGGGTGTGTTCCATCAGCATTAAGAGTCTTCCTGTGATAAATAGTAAGTAGTAATATAAATCTCCTTTCTAATAACACTAATAATTCATGTATAATAATTATATTGTGTGTACCCAGCAAGTCTAATCATATAGCAGAGTAGCTGGTTTTAATATTATAATTATTAATTTAATGTCAAGTCTAGCTTTTTGTGAGGGTGGTAGGGAGTGGGCATCGAGGAAGTTACAGTTAGGAGGCCTACTGTGACTTAAGTTAGTTAGGAGACCTGCTGTGACTTAAGTCCCACTTACCTCACCCAAATTACTTGCTGGTAATAATTCAGGTAAGGTCCTGCAGGTGATTTGCTCTAATAATAATAATAATAATAATAATAATAATAATAATAATATACACCTTTTCCATTTAATTCATGGTCAAAGCAATCCATGTCCAGTGTTGGAAATATAACAGACATAATTTAGTTTCAGCTGGGTCACTATCTGCCATTTTCAGCATTTACAATTTTTGTAGCTGATCTTGGCCTTGCCTAAGCTTTCAAAATGTAATGTGGCAGTTTAATTATGTTGATGAAAAGCTTTTTATCCATTTATTTTGAGCCACCCTCTCCTTCCTACACTCATACCTGATTACCCACAGTCCCAGACGTCCTTACGATTTTAACGCTTGCCCATAAATATAATGAAAACAACCTTTGTGATGGGGATAGTAAGCAGATACTCATATTTATATGGCATGTATGTAACTCAGGATAGCAGCATAAATCGGTTGTTGGGATGTATCTAGATTTCATAACGGTGGCCCATGGCCTGGTTTACCTGGAGTTTACCTGGAGAGAGTTCCGGGGTTCAACGCCCCCGCGGCCCGGTCTGTGACCAGGCCTCCTGGTGGATCAGAGCCTGATCAACCAGGCTGTTACTGCTAGCTGCACGCAAACCAACGTACGAGCCACAGCCCGGCTGGTCAGGTACCGACTTTAGGTGCTTGTCCAGTGCCAGCTTGAAGACTGCCAGGGGTCTATTGGTAATCCCTCTTATGTATGCTGGGAGGCAGTTGAACAGTCTCGGGCCCCTGACACTTATTGTATGGTCTCTTAACGTGCTAGTGACACCCCTGCTTTTAATTGGGGGGATGTTGCATCGCCTGCCAAGTCTTTTGCTTTCGTAGCGAGTGATTTTCGTGTGCAAGTTCGGTATTAGTCCCTCTAGGATTTTCCAGGTGTATATAATCGTGTATCTCTCCCGCCTGCGTTCCAGGGAATACAGGTTCAGGAACCTCAAGTGCTCCCAGTAATTGAGGTGTTTTATCTCCGTTATGCGCGCCGTGAAGGTTCTCTGTACATTTTCTAGGTCAGCAATTTCACCTGCCTTGAAAGGTGCTGTTAGTTTGCAGCAATATTCCAGCATAGATAGAACAAGTGACCTGAAGAGTGTCATCATGAGCTTGGCATCCCTAGTTTTGAAGATTCTCATTATCCATCCTGTCATTTTTCTAGCAGCTGCGATTGATACAATATTATGGTCCTTGAAGGTGAGATCCTCTGACATGATCACTCCCAGGTCTTTGACGTTGGTGTTACGATCTATTTTGTGGCCAGAATTTGTTTTGTACTCTGATGAAGATTTAATTTCCTCGTGTTTACCATATCTGAGTAATTGAAATTTCTCATCGTTAAACTTCATATTGTTTTCTGCAGCCCACTGAAAGATTTGGTTGATGTCCGCCTGGAGCCTTGCAGTGTCTGCAATGGAAGACACTCATGCAGATTCGGGTGTCATCTGCAAAGGAAGACACGGTGCTGTGGCTGACATCCTTGTCTATGTCAGATATGAGGATGAGGAACAAGATGGGAGCGAGTACTGTGCCTTGTGGAACAGAACTTTTCACCGTAGCTGCCTCGGACTTTACTCTGTTGACTACTACTCTTTGTGTTCTGTTTGTGAGGAAATTATAGATCCATCGACCAACTTTTCCTGTTATTCCTTTAGCACGAATTTTGTGCGCTATTACGTCATGGTCACACTTGTCGAAGGCTTTTGCAAAGTCTGTATATATTACATCTGCATTCTTTTTGTCTTCTAGTGCATTTAGGACCTTGTCGTAGTGATCCAATAGTTGAGACAGACAGGAGCGACCTGTTCTAAACCCATGTTGTCCTGGGTTGTGTAACTGATGGGTTTCTAAATGGGTGGCGATCTTGCTTCTTAGGACCCTTTCAAAGATTTTTATGATATGGGATGTTAGTGCTATCGGTCTGTAGTTCTTTGCTATTGCTTTACTGCCCCCTTTGTGGAGTGGGGCTATGTCCGTTGTTTTTAGTAACTGTGGGACGACCCCCGTGTCCATGCTCCCTCTCCATAGGATGGTAAAAGCAGTTCTTGATGAACACGGAGTGGTGGCAAAGGTCTCACTTCACACGGTGAGGATCTGGGTTCGACTCCCGGAGATAAGATAAGATAAGATTTCGTTCGGATTTTTAACCCCGGAGGGTTAGCCACCCAGGATAACCCAAGAAAGTCAGTGCGTCATCGAGGACTGTCTAACTTATTTCCATTGGGGTCCTTAATCTTGTCCCCCAGGATGCGACCCACACCAGTCGACTAACACCCAGGTACCTATTTGCTGCTAGGTGAACAGGACAACAGGTGTAAGGAAACGTGTCGAATGTTTCCACCCGCCGGGAATCGAACCCGGGCCCTCCGTGTGTGAAGCGGGAGCTTTAGCCACCAGGCCACATTGGGCGTGTTTCCTTACATTGGTTGTTTATGTTCACCGATCAGTATAAAATGGGTACCTGAGTGTTAGTTGACTGGTGTGGGTCTCATCCCGGGACAAAATTGACCTAATTTGCCCGAAATGCTCTGCATGACAAGCGACTTTCTGTATAGTATTATGTCCTTGATGTCAGCTAGGCCTGTATACCTTGTACATGTACTTGTAGAAGTAAAGATATTATTATTATTAAAGAAAAACTTTAGGTAGAGCATCTGGTGAGGTATGTGAGGGAGACGGTAGTAGCATCATCCAGCGCGCTACATCTCTTGAACAATTAATTTAAGTATAGGGAGAGGCTGTGGACACCTATAATGATTAATCCACATATACACTAGCATCAAGAATGCGTTAATACCTATAACAGATATTAAAATAAAGTCTCAATGTACATTGTGCATTTAACACTAAATATTAGAGAAGGAACTGACGTAAATTGGTAGGCGGTGGTAGGTAGTAGCGAGTTATATACATCAAGAGATGTTTATCGCAGTCTTTATATACTCACAGGTTACTTGAATCTCTACTTTGATAATTAAAATATTCTTTCTATTAATGTATATATAAACTGCAGCCATAATTATCCCCTTGCATAGACAAACCTTAGTTTTAAAAAGCACTAACTAGCACCGTGACAGTGGAGGGTGAGTGTGAGGCGGCGGCGGCGGCGTCACCAGTCTCAACCCAACCGTTGATCTCTCTCCATCTCCTTTCTCGTATTACTACCTTATCTCAGGTAAAACATCAGTTCTATTTTGTTCATTGAGTTTCTGTATGTGCACTCGTTTGCTAAAAGGTTTCAAGTGTGAGGGATAAGCTCAAGTGATGTGGTATTATGGAAATGTTTGATTCTAGTCCTAGTCGATACCCACAAGTGTTGGTGGGGACGCTTGCTTCCTTGTGTCCCCGGCTTATTGATTGCTCCAAGTTATATTTTAATATATGCCAGGAACATCACACTTGTCAGTGTAAATAAGAATTTCAATATATAGTCACAGCTTTCGAACGTGATTGGTGTTAATTATAAATGTGAAAATCAACAAGGATGTGGCTGGCACTTCCTTAATGCGGAATTAATAATCGTGGCGGGTTTGGTACATTTTTGTGAATGTAATTTTTTCCCCATAATCATGTAGTTCTGCACTGTAAGAATGTGTTGCTTATGGACTCGTGGTGTTGTATGTGAACATGTTATAAAGGTAATGTTCTGGAAACAGTCGTAAGAATGGCGGGGCCCCCAGGCTAGTGTCTGCTCCTCCTCCAAACATTTGCCGGGAATTTCGGCTGTAGCTGAAAATTTGACTTCGCTCTCGCGTACCCAAGTACTTGTAGTTACCCTTCAAGGAGATGCCCTTGGTGAGGGTGAGAGGCTCTTGATCAGAGGAATTGAAACTATCTTCACTTTCCTTGAATCATATTTGATTGCCTCCCATTTCCCCAGGCGCTGTATGACCCTAGCTGTATAGCCCTTGTGGTTTAGCGCTTTTTTTTTATTATAATAATGTATGATCCTAGGGGACTGGCTCATTGAGGAAGGATATAGGGAAGCACTGGTTTGGCAATAAAGTTGTCGATGAGTGGAACACTCCCGAATACAGTTAGAGGCTAAAACGTGTAGTTTTGAAAATAGGTTAAATACACGAGTGGGTGCGGGTGGGTGTGAGCTGGACCTGACTAGCTTGTGCTCTTAGGTCAGATGCCGTGAATGTGACCTGACCTGACTAGGTTGGGGCATTGGCTTAAGCCGGTAGGAGACTTGGACCTGCCTCGCATGGGACAGTAGGCCTGCTGCAGTGTTCCTTTTTATGTTCTCAAGTAAACGACCTGGGTTCGATCCCGGTCCTTATGGAGACTTCCAGAATATATCATTACCAGTTTCCAATTTCCCAGGAGCGGTGAATATGTACTTCATTTCCGGGTCCCACTTAAGCATGAGTTTGAACTAAATAATGAAATAACGTGGATGAGCATTTGATAATTTTCACTTGTGGGAATGTACCCAATCTAACTTGTAACATCACTGTAGAGAGTAAAAATACGTGAAAGATATTACATGGTAGTGGTGTTGAGGCTGCACGAGAGGTAAGCTAAGTCCATTTTATTTTATAGCAAATATCTCTATAAAAGGACCCCAGTTGAAATAAGTCACTTGACTTTTTTTTAGGTTATCGTAGGCGCTCTACACATATGGTGCTATGTATGATAATCTGTAACTGTATTTGTGTATACCTGAATAAACTTAATAAAATTCCACAACAGTTAAGCTAGTTTCCCGTGTTATAGTTGTTAGGTAAGACACATATGCAACAGTTAGGTATCTTTATTATGAAACGTTTCGCCTACACAGTAGGCTTCTTCAGTCAAGTACAGAAAAGTTGATAGAAGCAGAAGATACTTGAAGACGATGTAATCAGTCCATCACCCTTAAAGTTTTGAGGTGGTCAGTCCCTCAGTCTGGAGAAGAGCATTGTTCCATAGTATGAAACAATATGGAGATGAAGTGGCAGGATGGAGCTTTTTATAGCGCCAAGAGGTGAGACGTAGGCCACTAGGAGAGGTAAGAACTCAGATGTTGAGAGGTCAGGTCCCTCTCAAATCCAGCCGCTCTCACTAGTGGAAGTTGTCGAAGTTGATTGCAGGTCTGTACCAAGATACCCTTGTGTTGCAGTGTCTGACAGATTGAACATTAAAATGGTATAAAATACCGACAGGTTGTTAGGTTGCATATGTGTCTTACCTAACAACCTGTCGGTATTTTATACCATTTTAATGTTCAACGTGTTATAGTTGTGGATCTGTTAAGTGTTTAATGTTAACGTAGTTCTGTCTTGAATAAGTTCACATGGGCCGCGGGTGATACCATGTACCAGGGTGGTACTATTGTGGAGTCGCATCCTGGGAAGGACCAAATGATTCCAACTATTATTGGTGTAGCTTAAGTTCAACTTATTTTTTTTTTAAATGCTCATTCAGTTCGTTCTCATGTATTTGAATTTTTATTAACATTGAATGTTATTGTGATTCATTGTCATACATTTTTTTTTGGGGGGAGGGGGTTATCCTAGACAAGTTACACATGCTGCTGTGCAAGACAATTGAAATCAAAGGATTGTGTAAAATTCTACCAACTGGCCTCGCCACATCAGGGAACGCTGGTTTCTGATCACTTGAACCTCGCAATCGGCAGCGATGAGCTCTCACATTTTAGTCCCTGTTCGCCTAGCAGTAAATAGGTACCTGGGTGTTAGTAGACTGTTGTGGGGTCGCATACTAGGGGGACAAGATTAAAAGAAGCTCATTGGAAACGAGTCCTCGATGAGACACTTGACTTCCTTGGGTTATCCTGGGTGGCTAACCCTTCCCCGGCTTAAAAATACGAACAAACCTATCTTGGTCCCTGGCTATGCAGAACATATCGGTTGAACCCCTTCCTCATGCTATGAAGCGTTGATTTTTGACCCTTTATGCATAAGGAAAATTACTAACAAACTCCTAGCTGTCTTCAAGGGAGCTCGACAGATTTCTTAAATTCCTGATCAGCCGGGTTGAGATTCTTACGTTGGAATGCGGGCGATATTATCGATTAGGCCGGCACCCAGGAGGCCTGGACTGTGACTGGGCCGGGGGAGGCATAGGGGAGGGGAAGAGGAGCACTAACTTGGGAAGACTCGAGGTAACAGAGATCAGCTTCCTCATGCCTGAGAACCTTTAACCTCCTCTTTGAATATTTTTGATCTTGACGCTTCCATTTTTTGGGGAGCCATCAGAATAAGAGGATTGTGGGTTCTGACTACCATAATGCTCGGGAACATTGGTTCTGACCCCTTCCCTCCCCAGAACGTTGGTTCTGACCCCATCCCTCCTCAGAACGTTGGTTCTGACCCCTTCCCTCCTCAGAAGGTTAGTTCTGACCCCTTCCCTCCCCAGAAGGTTAGTTCTGACCCCTTCCCTCCCCAGAAGGTTAGTTCTGACCCCTTCCCTCCCCAGAAGGTTAGTTCTGACCCCTTCCCTCCCCAGAAGGTTAGCTCTGACCCTTTCCCTCCCCAGAACGATGGTTCTGACCCCTTCCCTCCCCAGAACGATGGTTCTGACCCCTTCCCTCCCCAGAACTTTGGTTCTGACCCATACCTCCCGTCCCCGAGAGTTCTGACCCCCTTCTCTCCCCCGAATGTTGGTTCAGAACCTCCCCGCCCCTGAATGTTCTGACCCCACACTTTCGGCCCCCGAATGTTGATTCTGACCCCCCACTTCCCCCCTCCCTGAACGTTGGTTAACAAATACCTCCCACCAATAAACGTTGGTTCTGACTCCCAACCTCTTGCCCCGAAACGTTGGTTCTGACTAAACCTCTTGCCCCGAAACGTTGGTTCTGACCCTCCACCTCTCGCCTCGAAACGTTGATTCTGACCCCCCACCTGTCTCCCCGAAACGCTGGTTCTGATCCCCCACCTCGCCCCAAAACGTTGGTACTGACCCCCACCTCTCGCCCCGAAACGTTGGTTCTGACCCCCACCTGTCGCCCCGAAACGTTGGTTCTGACCTCCCACCTCTCGTCCCGAAACGTTGGTTCTGACCCCCACCTCTCGTCCCGAAACGTTGGTTTTACCCCCACCTCTCGCCCCGAAACGTTGGTTCTGGCCGCCTTCAAGAGAGAGCTGGACAGATACCTAAAGTCAGTGCCGGATCAGCCGGGCTGTGGCTCGTACGTTGGACTGCGTGCGGCCAGCAGTAGCAGCCTAGTTGATCAGGCCCTGATCCATCGGGAGACCTGGTCATAGACCGGGCCGCGGGGGCGCTGATCCCCGGAATAACCTCCAGGTAACCAGGTCGCCCCGAAACGTTGGTTCTGACCCCCACCTCTCGCCCCAAAACGTTGGTTCTGACCCCCACCTCTCGCCCCAAAACGTTGGTTCTGAGCCCCCCACCTCTCGCCCCGAAACGTTGGTTCTGACTCCCACCTCGCGCCCCAAAACATTGGTTCTGATCCCCACCTCTCGCCCAAAAACGTTGGTTCTGACCCCCACCTCTCGCCCAGAAACGTTAGTTTTGACCCCTCACCTCTCGCCCCGAAACGGTTCTGAACCTCCCACCCCGAAACGTTGGTTCTGACTCCCACCTCGTGCCCCAAAACGTTGGTTCTGACCCCCCACTTCTCGCCCCGAAACGTTGGTTCTGACCCCCCTCTCTCGCCCCGAAACATTGGTTCTGACTTCCACCTTTCGCCCTGAAACGTTGGTTCTGACCCCCACCTCGCCCCGAAATGTTGGTTCTGACCCCTCACCTCTCGCCCCGGAAGGTTGGTTCTGATCCTTCACCTCTCGCCCCGAAAGGTTGGTTCTGACCCCTCACCTCGCCACGAAAGGTTGGTTCTGAACCCCGACCTCTCGCCCCGAAAGGTTGGTTCTGACCCCCACCTCTCGCCCCAAGACGTTGGTTCTGACCCCCACCTCTCGCCCCAAGACGTTGGTTCTGACCCCACCTCGCCCCGAAATGTTGGTTCTAACCCACCTCTCGCCCCAAAACGTTGGTTCTGACCCCCACCTCTCGCCCCGAAACGTTGGTTCTGACCCCCACCTCGCCCCGAAACGTTGGTTCTGACCCCCACCTCTCCCGGAAACGTTGGTTCTGACCCCCACCTCTCGCCCCGAAACGTTGGTTCTGAGCCCCCACCTCTCGCCCCGAAACGTTGGTTCTGACCCCCACCTCTCGCCCCGAAACGTTGGTTCTGACCCCCACCTCTCGCACCGAAATGTTGGTTCTGACCCCCACCTCGCGCCCCGAAACGTTGGTTCTGATCCCCGCCTCGCGCCCCGAAAGGTTGCTTTTGACCCCACCTCTCGCCCCGAAACGTTGGTTCTGACCCCCACCTCTCGCCCCGAAACGTTGGTTCTGACCCCCACCTCTCGCCACGAAAGGGTTCTGACCCCACCTCTCGCCCCGAAACGGTTCTGAACCCCAACTCGCCCCGAAACGTTGGTTCTGACCCCCTACCTTACACCCCGAAACGTTGGTTCTGACCCCCTACCTCCCACCCCGAAACGTTGGTTCTGACCCCCTACCTCCCACCCCGAAACGTTGGTTCTGATCCCCATTGCCTCACGCCCCGAAATGTTGGTTTTGAACCCCCTCCCGCCCCAATACGGTTCTGAACCCCCTCCTCCCACCCCAAAACGTTGGTTCTGAGCCCCACCTCTCCCCGAAACGTTGGTTCTGTCCCCCCACCTCCCCTCGAAACGTTGGTTCTGACCTAACTGAACGTTGCAGATATCTTAAACACACACACACACACAAACACACACACACCGATAGAACAGGCCTAGTGTCTAGTCGACATGTGCCTAGGACAAAATGGTAACTAACCTACCTTCCCCAACGGTGCTGACCCCTACTTCCCAGGAATGTTGGTTCCTATACCGTACCTCCCACTCCCCCTCAACGGAACTGACTCCTTCATCCCCCAAAGTTATCGACCCCCCACCTCCCAAACGTTGGTGCTGACTCTTCTACCTCCCCTCCTCCCTTGAATGTTGGAGCTGGCCATGCACCTCTCCCCCCCCGAATGTTGGTGCTCTCCATCTTCATTCCCCCCGGAATGACTACTGGCCATCCACTTCCCCTCCCCCCGAATGACTGTACTGGACATCCCTTCCGAACATGGGTGCTGGCCTTCCCCCTCCCCTCCCCCCAAACGGTGCTGGCCATCCACCTCCCCTCCCCCAGACCTCGGTGCTGGCCATCCACCTCCGCTCCCCCCAAACGTTGGTGCTGGGCATCCACCTCCCCTCCCCCCAGACGTTGCTGGCCATCCACCTTCCCAACCCCGAAACGTTCGTGCTGGCCATCCACCTCCCCTCCCCGCAAACGTTGGTGCTGGCCATCCACCTCCCCTCCCGCAAACGGTGGTGCAGGCCATCCACCTCCCCTCCCCCAGACGTTGGCGCTGGCCATCCACCTCCCCTTCCCCCAGACGTTGATGCTGGCCATCCACCTCCCCTACCCCCAAACGTTGGTGCTGGCCATCCACCTCCCCTCCTCCCAAGCGTTGGTGCTGGCCATCCACCTCTCCTGCTGGCCATCCACCTCCCTCCCCCCCCCAAACGTTGGTGCTGGCCATCCACCTCCCCTCCCCCAAACGTTGGTGCTGGCGATCTGGCCTCCCCTCGCCCCCAAACGTTGGTGCTGGCCATCCACCTCCCCTCCCCCCAAGGGTTGGTGCTGGCCATCCACCTCCCCTCCCCCCCCCAAACGTTGGTGCTGGCCATCCACCTCCCCTCCCCCAAACGTTGGTGCTGGCCATCCACCTCCCCTCCCCCAATCGGTGCTGGCCATCCACCTCCCCTCCCCCCAAAAGTTGGTGCTGGCGATCCACCTCCCCTGGTGCTGGCCATCCACCTCCCCTCCCCCAAGAGGTAGTGCTGGCCATCCACCTCCCTTCCCGCAAACGTTGGTGCTGGCCATCCACCTCCCCTCCCCCCAAAGTTGGTGCTGGCCACCTCCCCTCCCCCCACCTTCACCTCCCCCCAAATCGTTGGTGCTGGCCATCCACCTCCCCTCCCCCCAACGTTGGTGCTGGCCATCCACCTCCCCTCCCAAAGTAGTTGCCATCCATCTCCCTCCCCCCAAACGGTGCCCAATAGTTGGTGCTGGCCATCCACCTCCCCCCCCAAACGTTGGTGCTGGCCATCCACCTCCCCTCAATAGTTGGTGCCCTCCACCTCCCCCCAAACGGTGCTGGCCATCCACCTCCCCTCCCCCCAAACGTTGGTGCTGGTCATAAACCACCCCTCCCCGCAAACGTTGGTGCTGGCCATCCACCTCCCCTCCCCCCAAACGTTGGTGCTGGCCATCCACCTCCCCTCCCCCAAACGTTGGTGCTGGCCATCCCCCCAGTGCTGGCCTCCCCTCCCCTCCCCCAAACGTTGGTGCTGGCCATCCACCTCCCCTCCCCCCAGTAGTTGGTGCTGGCCATCCACCTCCCCTCCCCCAAGCCACCCACCTCCCCTCCCCCAAACGTTGGTGCTGGCCATCCACCTCCCCTCCCCCAAACGTTGGTGCTGGCCATCCACCTCCCCTCCCCCAAACGTTGGTGCCCAAACGTTGGTGCTGGCGATCCACCGTCGGTGCTGGCCTCCACCCCCCAAGCGTTGGTGCTGGCCATCCACCTCTCCTCCCCCCAACCGTTTGTGCTGGCCATCCACCTCCCCTCCCCCCAAACGTTGGTGCTGGCCATCCACCTCCGCTCCCCCAAACGTTTGTGCTGGCGATCTACCTCCCCTCCCCATAAACGTTGGTGCTGGCCATCCACCTCCCCTCCCCCAAACTGTGCTGGCCATCCACCTTTCCCCCCAAACGATGGTGCTGGCCATCCACCTCGCCCCAAATAGTTGGTGCTGGCCATCCACCTCCCCTCCCCCCAAGGGTTAGTGCTGGCAGTCCACCTCCCATCCCCCAAACCATTGGTGATGGCCATCCACCTCCCCTCCCCCAGACGTTGGTGCTGGCCATCCACCTTCCCTCCCCGCAAACGTTGGTGCTGGCCATCCACCTCCCCTCCCCCAAAGTTGGTGCTGGCCATCCACCTTCCCTCCCCCCAAAAGTTGGTGCTGGCGATCCACCTCCCCTCCCCCCAAACGGTGCTGGCCATCCACCTCCCCTCCCTCCAATAGTTGGAGCTGGCCATCCACCTCGCCTCTCCCCAAACGTTGGCGCTGGCCATCCACCTCCCCTCCCCCCAAACGTTGGTGCTGGCCATCCATCCACCTCCCCTCCCCCAAACGTTGGTGCTGTGCTGGCCATCCACCTCCCCAAACGTTGGTGCCCCCAAATAGTTGGTGCTGGCCATCCACCTCCCCTCCCCCAAACGTTGGTGCTGGCCATCCAGTTGGTGCTGGCCATCCACCTCCCCTCCCCCAAACCTTCCCCTCCCCCCAAACGTTGGTGCTGGCCATCCACCTCCACCTCCCTCCCCCCAAACGTTGGTGCTGGCCATCCACCTCCCCTCCCCCCGCAAACGTTGGTGCTGGCCATCCACCTCCCCTCCCCCCAGTAGTTGACGTTGGTGCTGGCCATCCACCTCCCCTCCCCAAACGTTGGTGCTGGCCATCCACCTCCCCTCCCCCAAACGTTGGTGCTGGCCATCCACCTCTACCCCCAAACGTTGGTGCTGGCCATCCACCTCCCCTCCCCCCAATAGTTGGTGTTGGCCATCCACCTCCCCTCCCCCCAAGGGTTGGTGCTGGCCATCCACCTCCCCTCCCCCACGTTGGTGCTGGCCATCCACCTCCCCTCCCCCAAACGTTGGTGCTGGCCATCCACCTCCCCTCCCCCAAACGTTGGTGATGGCCATCCACCTCCCCTCCCCCCAAACGTTGGTGCTGGCCATCCACCTCCCCTCCCCCAATAGTTGGTGCTGGCCATCCACCTCCCCTCCCCCCAAACGTTAGTGCTGGCCATCCACCTCCCCTCCCCGTAAACGTTGGTGCTGGCCATCCACCTCCCCTCCCCCCAATAGTTGGTGCTGGCAGTCCACCTCCCCTCCCCCCACGGTGCTAGACGATGGTGCTGGCCATCCACCTCCCCTCCCCAAAACGTTGGTGATGGCCATCCACCTCCCCTCCCCCCAGACGTTGGTGCTGGCCATCCACCTACCCTCCACCCAAACGTTGGTGCTGGCCATCCACCTCCCCTCCTCCCAAGCGTTGGTGCTGGCCATCCACCTTCCCTCCCCCCAAAAGTTGGTGCTGGCGATCCACCTCCCCTCCCCGCAAAAGTTGGTGCTGGCCATCCACCTCCCCTCCCCCAAACGGTGCTGGCCATCCACCTCCCCTCCCCCAAACGGTGCTGGCCATCCACCTCCCCGCCCCCAAACGTTGGTGCTGGCCAACCACCACCCCTGCCCCCAAACGTTGGTGCTGGCCATCCACCACCCCTCCACCCACACGTTGGTGCTGGCCATCCACCTCCCCTCCCCCCAAAACGTTGGTGCTGGCCATCCACCTCCCCTCCCCCCACTTCCCCTCCCCCCAATATTTGGTGCTGGCCATCCACCTCCCCTTGGTGCTGGCCATCCACCTCCCCTCCCCCCCAAACGTTGGTGCTGGCCATCCACCTCCCCTCCCCCAAACGGTGCTGGCCATCCACCTCCCCTCCCCCCACAAAAGTTGGTGCTGGCCATCCACCTCCCCTCCCCCAAACATTGGTGCTGGCCATCCACCTCCCCTCCCCCCAGACGTTACTGGCCATCCACCTCCCCATAAACGTTGGTGCTGGCCATGCACCTCCCCCAAACGTTGGTGCTGGCCATCCACCTCCCCTTCCCGCAAACGGTGGTGCTGGCCATCCACCTCCTCTCCCCCCAGTAGTTGGTGCTGGCCGTCCACCTCCTCTCCCCGCAAACGTTGGTGATGGCCATCCACCTCCCCTCCCCCAGACGTTGGTGCTGGCCATCCACCTCCTCTCCCCGCAAACGTTGCTGGCCCTCCCCCTCCCCTCCCCGCAAACGTTGGTGCTGGCCACCTCCCCCCACCTCCCCTCCCCCCAAACGTTGGTGCTGGCCATCCACCTCCTCTCCCCCAAACGTTGGTGCTGGCCATCCTCCCCTCCCCCCAAACGTTGGTGCTGGCCATCCACCTCCCCTTCCCCCAAACGTGGTGCTGGCCATCCACCTCCTCTCCCCGCAAACGTTGCTGGCCATCCACCTCCCCTCCCTCAAACGTTGGTGCTGGCCAATCACCTCACCTCCCCCCAAACGTTGGTGCTGGCCAGTCACCTCCCCTCCCCCCAAATGTTGGTGCTGGCCATCCACCTCCCCTCCCCCCAAACGTTGGTGCTGGCCATCCACCTCGCCTCTCAAACGTTGGTGCTGGCCATACACCTCCCCTCTCCCCAAACGTTGGTGCTGGCCATCCACCTCCCCTCCCCCCAGACGGTGCTAGCCATCCACCTTCCCTCCCCCAAACGGTGCTGGCCATCCACCTCCCCTACCCCCAGGCGTTGGTGCTGGCCTGCCACCTCCCCCCAAACGTTTGTGCTGGCCATCCACCTCCCCTCCCCCCAGACGTTACTGGCCATCCACCTCCCCATAAACGTTGGTGCTGGCCATGCACCTCCCCCAAACGTTGGTGCTGGCCATCTACCTCGCCCCCAAACGTTGGTGCTGGCCATCTACCTCGCCCCCAAACGTTGGTGCTGGCCATCCACCTCGCCCCCAAACGTTGGTGCTAGCCATCCACCTTCCCTCAAACGTTGGTGCTGGCCATCCACCTCCCCTCCCCGCAAACGGTGGTGCTGGCCATCCACCTCCCCTCCCCCCAATAGTTGGTGCTGGCCGTCTACCTCCCTTCCCCCAAAACGTTGGTGATGGCCATCCACCTCCCCTCCCTCCAGACGTTGGTGCTGGCCATCCACCTACCCTCCACCCAAACGTTGGTGCTGGCCATCCACCTCCCCTCCTCCCAAGCGTTGGTGCTGGCCATCCACCCCTCCCCGCAAAAGTTGGTGCTGGCCATCCACCTCCCCTCCCCCAAACGTTGGTGCTGGCCATCCACCTCCCCTCTCCCAAACGTTGGTGCTGGCCATCCACCTCCCCTCCCCCCAAACGTTGGTGCTGGCCATCCACCTTCCCTCCCCCCAATAGTTGGTGTTGGCCGTCCACCTCCCCTCCCCCAAACGGTGGTGCTGGCCATGCACCTCCCCTCCCCCCCCCAACCTCCCCTATTCGGTGCTGGCCGTCCACCTCCCCTCCACCCAGTCGTCGGTGCTGGCCATCCACCTCCCCTCCACCCAGTCGGTCTGGTGCTGGCCATCCCCCTCCTCTCCCCCCACACGTAGGTGCTGGCCATCCACCTCCCCTCCCCCCCCAGACGTTGGTGCTGGCCATCCACCTCCCCTCCCCCCCAGACGTTGGTGCTGGCCATCCACCTCCCCTCCCCCCAGACGTTGGTGCTGGCCATCCACCCTCCCAGACGTTGGTGCTGGCCATCCACCACCAAACGTTGGTGCTGGCCATCCACCTCCCCCCAAACGTTGGTGCTGGCCATCCACCTCCCCCCAAACGTTGGTGCTGGCCATCAACCACCCCTGCCCCCAAACGTTGGTGCTGGCCATCCACCTTTCCCCCCAGTACTTGGGGCTAGCAATCCACCTCCCCTCCCCCAAACGTTTCTGCTGGCGGTCCACCTCCCCTCCCCGCAAACGTTGGGGCTTGCCATCCACCTCCCCCAAACGTTGGTGCTGGCCATCCACCTCCCCTTCCCGCAAACGGTGGTGCTGGCCATCCACCTCCTCTCCCCCCAGTAGTTGGTGCTGGCCATCCACCTCCCCTCCCCGCAAACGGTGGTGCTGGCCATCCACCTCCTCTCCCCCCAGTAGTTGGTGCTGGCCGTCCACCTCCTCTCCCCCAAAACGTTTTTGATGGCCATCCACCTCCTCTCCCCCAGACGTTGGTGCTGGTTATCCACCTCCCCTCCCCGCAAACGTTGGTGCTGGCCATCCACCTCCCCTCCCTCAAACGTTGGTGTTGGCCAATCACCTCCCCTCCCCCCAAACGTTGGTGCTGGCCATCCACCTCCCCTCCCCCCAATAGTTGGTGCTGGCCATCCACCTCCCCTCCCCCCAATAGTTGGTGCTGGCCATCCACCCCTTCCTTCCCCAAAGGTTGGTGCTGGCGATCCACCTCCCCTCCCCGCAAACGTTGGTGCTGACCATCCACTTCCCCTTCCTCAAACGGTGCTGGCCATCCACCTCCCCTCCCCCCAAACGTTGGTGCTGGCCATCCACCACCCCTGCCCCCAAACGTTGGTGCTGGCCATCCACCTTTCCTCCCCCCAAACGTTGGTGCTGGCCATCCACCTTTCCTTCCCCCAAACGTTGGTGCATGCCATCCACCTCCCCTCCCCCCAAACGGTGTTGGCCATCCACCTCCCCTCCCCCCAGACGTCGGTGTTGGCCATTCCCCTTCCCTCCCCCAAACGGTGCTGGCCATCCACCTCCCCTCCCCCCAGACGTTGGTGCTGGCCATCCACCTCCCCATAAACGTTGGTGCTGGTCATGCACCTCCCCCAGACGTTGGTGCTGGCCATCCACTTCGCCCCCAAACGTTGGTGCTGGCCATCCACCTTCCCTCAAACGTTGGTGCTGGCCATCCACCTCCCCTCCCCCCAAACGTTGGTGCTGGCCATCCAACTCCCTTCCCCCAAACGCTGGTGCTGGCCATCCACCTCCTCCCCGCAAATGGTGGTGCTGGCCATCCACCTCTCTTCTCCCCAATAGTTGGTGCTGGCCGTCCAACTCCCCTCCCCCAAAACGTTGGTGCTAGCCATCCACCTCCCCTCCCCTAAACGTTGGTGCTGGCCATCCACCTCCCCTCCCCCCAAACGTTGGTGCTGGCCATCCACCTTCCCTCCCCCCAATAGTTGGTGCTGGCCATCCACCTTCCCTCCCCCAATAGTTGGTGCTGGCCATCCATCTTCCCTCCCCCCAATAGTTGGTGCTGGCCGTCCACCTTCCCTCCCCCAAATAGTTGGTGCTGGCCATCCACCTCCCCTCCCCTAAACGTTGGTGCTGGCCATCCACCTCCCCTCCCCCCAAACGTTGGTGCTGGCCATCCACCTTCCCTCCCCCCAATAGTTGGTGCTGGCCATCCACCTTCCCTCCCCCAATCGTTGGTGCTGGCCATCCATCTTCCCTCCCCCAATAGTTGGTGCTGGCCGTCCACCTTCCCTCCCCCCAATAGTTGGTGCTGGCCATCCACCTCCCGTCCCCCAAACGTTTGTGCTGGCCATCCACCTCCCCTCCCCGCAAACGTTGGTACTGGCCATCCACCTCCCCTCCCCCAAACGGTGCTGGCCATCCACCTCCTCCCCCCAAACGTTGGTGCTGGCCATCCCCCACCCTCCCGCAATAGTTGGTGCTATCCATTCACCTCCCCTCCCCCCAAGAGTTAGTGATGGCCGTCCATCTCCCCTCCCCGAAAACGGTGGTGCTTGCCATCCACCTCCCCTCCCCCCAATAGTTGGTGTTGGCCGTCCACCTCCCTTCCTCCAAAACGCTGATGGACATCCACCTCCCCTCCCCTAGACGTTGGTGCTGGCCATCCATCTCCCCTCCCCCGAAACGTTGGTGCTAGCCATCCACCTCTACCCCCAAACGTTGGTGCTGGCCATCCACCTCCCCTCCTCCCAAGCGTTGTTGGCCATCCACCTGCCCTCCCCCCAAACGTTGGTACTGACCATCCACCCTCCCTCCCCCAAACGGTTGTGCTGGCCCTCCACCTCCCCACCCCCCAACCTTTGTGCAGGCCATCCCCCTCCCCTCGCCGCAACCGTTGGTGCTGGCCATCCACCTCACCTCCAAACGGTGCTGGCCATCCACCTCCTCCCCCCAAACGTTGGTGCTGGCCATCCCCCGCCCTCCCCCCAATAGTTGGTGCTGGCCATCCCCTGCCCTCCGCCCAATAGTTGGTGCTGGCCATCCACCTCCCCTCCCCGAAAACGGTGGTGCTTGCCATCCACCTCCCCTCCCCCCAATCGTTGGTGGTGGGCGTCCACCTCCCTTCCTCCAAAACGCTGGTGATGGCCATCCACCTCCCCTGCCCACTCGTTGGTGCTGGCCATCCATCTCCCCTCCCCCGAAACGTTGCTGGCCATCCACCTCCCCTCCCCCCAAACGTTGGTGCTGGTCATCCACCTCCCCTCCCCCCATACGTTGGTACTGGCCATCCACCTCCGCTCTCCCCAAACGTTGGTGCTGGCTATCCACCTCCCCTCCCCCAATAGTTGGTGCTGGCCATCCACCTCCCCTCCCCGCAAACGTTTGTTCTGGCCATCCACCTCCCCTCCAAACGGTGCTGGCCATCCACCTCCTCCCCCCAAACGTTGGTGCTGGCCATCCCCCGCCCTCCCGCAATAGTTGGTGCTGGCCATCCCCCGCCCTCCGCCCAATAGTTGGTGCTGGCCATCCACCTCCCTTCCCCGAAAACGGTGGTGCTTGCCATCCACCTCCCCTCCCCCCCAATAGTTGGTGCTGGCCGTCACCTCCTCCCCTCCAAAACGTTGGTGATGGCCATCCACCTCCCCTCCCCCAGACGTTGGTGCTGGCCATCCATCTCCCCTCCCCCGAAACGTTGGTGCTGGCCATCCACCGCCCCTCCCCCAAACGTTGGCGCTGGCCATCCACCTCCCTTTCCCCCAATCGTTGGTGCTGGCGATCCACCTCCCTTCCCCGCAAAAGTTGGTGCTGGCCATGCACCTCCCTTCCCCGCAAACGTTGGTGCTGGCCATCCACCTCCCTTCCCCCGTAATAGTTGGTGCTGGCCGTCCATCTCCCCTCCTCCAAAACGTTGGTGATGGCCACCCACCTCCCCTCCCCCGCACGTTGGTGCTGGCCATCCATCTCCCCTCCCCCGAAACGTTGGTGCTGGCCATCCACCTCCCCTCCCCCTGAACGTTGGTGCTGGCCATCCACCTCCCCTCCCCCCAATAGTTGGTGCTGGCCATCCACCTCCCCTCCCCCAAACGTTTGTGCTGGCCATCCACTTCCCCTCCCCGCGAACGTTGGTTCTGTCCATCCAACTCCCCTCCCCCAAACGGTGCTGGCCATCCACTTCCAAACGTTGGTGCTGGCCATCCCCTGCCCTCCCCCCATTAGTTGGTGCTGGCCATGCACCTCTCCTCCCCCCAAGAGTTAGTGCTGGCCATCCATCTCCCCTCCCCGAAAACGGTGGTGCTTGCCATCCACCTCCCCTCCCCCCCAATAGTTGGTGTTGGTCGTCCACCTCCCCTCCTCCAAAACGTTGGTGATGGCCATCCACCTCCCCTCCCCCAGACGTTGGTGCTGGCCATCCATCTCCCCTCCCCCAAAACGGTGCTGGCCATCCACCTCCCCTCCTCCCAAGCGTTGGTGCTGGCCTTCCACCACCCCTCCCCCCAAAAGTTGGTGCTGGCCATCCACCTCCCCTCCCCGCAAATGTTGGTGCTGGCCATCCACCTCCCCTCCCCCCAAAAGTTGGTGCTGGCCATCCACCTCCCGTCCCCGCAAACGTTGGTGCTGGCCATCCACCTCCCCTCCCCCAAACGTTGGTGCTGGCGATCCACCTCCCTTCCCCCCAAAAGTTGGTGCTGGCCATCCACCTCCCCTCCCCCAAACGTTGGTGCTGGCGATCCACCTCCCTTCCCCGCAAACGTTGGTGCTGGCCATCCACCTCCCCTCCCCCCAAGAGTTGGTGCTGGCCATCCACCTCCCCTCCCCGCAAGGGTTGGTGCTTGCCATCCACCTTCCCTCCCTGCAGGGGTTGGTGCTGGCCATCCACCTTCCCTCCCTGCAGGGGTTGGTGCTGGCCATCCACCTTCCCTCCCCGCAAGCGTTGATGCTGGCCGTCCACCTCCCTTCTCCCCGAACTTTGGTGATGGCCATCCACCTCCCCCCAAATGTTTGTGCTGGCCTTCTGCCTGTCATCCCTCCCGAATGCTGATGCTGGTTATCCACCCCCCTTTCCCCCTTCCTCCCGAACATTGGTGATGGCCATCCACCTCTCATGAACGTTGGCGTTGGCCATCGACCTCATTCCGAGCGTTGCTGTGTGAAGGTGTACCACTTGGGATCTGTAATAAGGCTTCGGAGGCTCCTTACTTTATTTGGAATCTTGGTACACAGGCAGTGTGTTTAAGTGCCATGAGGTGACCCAGAGGGCCATGTCCGCATGAGAGTGTGAAGCTGTTGACTCTAGATTGAGTTGGCGGCAAGCGAGAGCGAGGCAGGTCTGGGCATGCCCACCCAGAGGCCTGCTCTCTGGTGGAAACTTTTATAACTAGCCATGCAGGCGTACTGTCTACATCAGTGTTATTCACTAATTTTTGCAAGAGAGCCACTTCGGTTAAAAACATTGACTGAGAGAGCCGCAGCTACTGCAAGTTAGCGTAACTCGACTAATTATTAGATTAAACTCAGTTGTACTATAGTCAATACCAAATTCATTATATTAGACCATATTGCAATTACTAGTGAGAGACTCGTGCTATTTTTAATTTGTATTGTTATATTATTAGATTAAATCTAGTTGTACTATAGCTCATTCTAGCTCAAAACATAGACTCCACAAAAGTCATTATATTAGACCTTAGTGCAATTATTTGATTACCACTTTATTGTTCACCACAACTTATATTAGTCCCTTTTATATTATAATTTTATATTATAATTCTAACTTTAAAGAATTACCTTTAAAGTACTACCTACTATCATATTCCCAAGCTCCATTATTTGATCATCACTTTATTTGTTCACCACAAATTATTTTAGTCCCTTTTATATTGTCTCCTTTATTTTAGCTTTAAAAAACTACCTTAGCTCATTATTTTTACATTTGTTAAATAATTCAGGTGCTATTTTTTTTAGCTTTAGAATATTTACTTTGTTTTATACTTAATTCTAACTATAGATTCACTACAAATCTTATGATTACAAGCATTGATCCTGATACCAACCTCTTATTTAATGACTTAAATGATTCAAACAGTTACTGTAATTACTACACAGCAGAACAATCAAAGGCACTTCTCAGAGCCAGCAACAACATAACTATCTTTAACTACAATATCAGATCTTTAAGCAAGCATTACGATGACCTCCTAGCATTACTAAATTCCTTGCATGCCAATATGTCCATCATTACACTAACTGAAACCTGGCTAAAGCCTGATACTACAGATGTCTATGCCATTCCTGGTTACACAGCCATACACAACTGTAGGCCAGACCAACAAGGCGGTGGCACAGCCATATACTACTCAGACCAACTAGAATGTATCACTAATACTTGCACAAGGGATGAACATGGGGAATATATAATAGCTAAATTCAAATCCAAATTCCTACAAAAACCTCTCACAGTGATAAACATCTACAGAGTTCCACAATCAAACATTAGCCAATTTAGTCAAAACCTAGGAAGTATGATAACTGATGCACG
>NC_091311.1:32450048-32617405 GCF_038502225.1 Cherax quadricarinatus | reverse complement strand
GGAAATCACTGAAGAGCTTGGCGCAAGTGATCACAAATCCATCACTTTTAGCATTAACTGGGAATACAGGAATAATGATAATACAGTAAAAATCCTTGATTTTCGTTCTGCCGATTATAATGGACTTAGGGAACACCTGTCAAATCTTGATTGGGGTTATCTAGCTAATGATTCTATTGACGATGATCATACTTATGATTACGAAGGGATCTGCGTTTATGATTCTTTTCTTAATAATATATACCGTGCTCAGAGTACAGTGGACCCTCGACCAGCGATATTAATCCGTTCCTGAGAGCTAATCGTTAATCAAAATAATCGTTAGTAGAGTTAATTTTCCCCATAAGAAATAATGGAAATCAAATTAATCCGTGCAAGACGCCCAAAAGTATTGAAAATTTTTTTTTTTACCACATGAAATATTAATTTTAATACACACAAACTGAAGAAGACATGCACAGTTACATGACACTTACCTTTATTGAAGATCTGGTGATGATTGATGGGATGGGAGGAGGGGAGAGTGTTGATGGTGTTAGTGTTTAGAAGGGGAATCCCCTTCCATTAGGACTTGAGGTGGCAAGTCCTTTTTCGGGGTTACTTCCCTTCTTCTTTTAATGCCACTAGGACCAGCTTGAGTCACTGGACCTCTGTCGCACAGCATATCTGTCCATAGAGGCCTGTACCTCCCGTTCCTTTATGACATTCCTAAAGTGTTTCACAACATTGTCAGTGTCACAATTAAACACTTGTTCAGGTTTCAATTCTTCACTGTCTATGTACTCCTTGAATTCCTGCACATATTTTTCAGCTGCTTTTTGGTCCAAACTGGCAACCTCACCATGCCTTATCACACTATGTATGCCACTACGATTCTTAAATCTCTCAAACCAACCTTTGCTGGCCTTAAATTCACTCACATCACCACTAGTTGCTGGCATTTTTCTAATTAAATCCTCATGCAACTTCCTAGCCTTTTCACATATGATCACTTGAGAGATGCTATCTCCTGCTATCTGTTTTTCATTTATCCATACCAATAAGAGTCTTCTATCACTTGTGATCTCAGTTTCAAAAACATAGTTGCACCTTTGGCAAGAACAGCTTCCTTGATTGCTGTTTTCTTGGCCACAATAGTAGCGATGGTTGATTGGGGTTTTGTGTACAACCTGGCCAGCTTGGAGACACGCACTCCACTTTCATACTTAGCAATGATCTCTTTCTTCATATCCATAGTAATTCTCACCCTTTTTGATGTAGGGTTGGCACTAGAAGCTTTCTTGGGGCCCATGGTGATTTATTTTGCAGGTGCAATCACTAAAAGGGCTGTGATAATATGAAATGTTCCGATTGTATGCTTGGAAGCGACCGCGGTGGCTGGCTGGCTGGCTTGTAAACACTGGCCAGAAGTGGACGCGTCTCAGACGGAACGAATAGTGTTGGTAGAGTTTTTTAGCGCTAGTTGAGGGAAAATTTTTGCGTTAAAATGTATCGCTGGTCGGATTTATCGTTAATCGATGCCATCGTTGGTTGAGGGGCCACTGTATATACATTCCCCAGAGAGAAATTAGATCTGATAATAACGATCCCAAATGGGTTACCAGGAGGCTAAAGCATTTATTAGGGGAGAAAAGGGGAATATATAGGCGCATCAGAAGGGGAGAGGTTAACCTTACTGACCAATATGTTCAGCTTAAAAGAGAATGAAATTAGAGTTGCTAATGAATCAAAGACCAATCCAAAGGGGTTCTCTCAAGTGTATAGGACGAAGGTTAAGGAAAAAGTAGGACCTCTGAAAATTGGGAATGGACAGCTGACGGATAACGAATTGGAAATGTGTTCCATATTTAATAACTATTTTTTGTCAGTTTTTACACAGGAAGACATAAATGAGATTACAGAAATTAACAATTATTCAGTTCCTGATGAATTCAAATTGACTAATATTACTGTCACAAGGGACATGGTTATCAAACAGATAGTCAAACTGAAGCAGAATAAGTCCCCGGGGCCTGACGAGTTGTTTTCCAGGGTACTTAAGGAATGTAAGATGGAACTTAGTCAGCCATTAACGAGTGTGTTCAATGCATCCATCCTTACTGGTGTTGTGCCAGAGTTGTGGAAGATGGCCAATGTGGTTCCTATATTCAAATCAGGGGATAAGTCCACTCCTTCAAATTACCGTCCAATAAGCCTGACATCTATAGTTGGCAAATTACTAGAATCAGTTATAGCTGACATTATTAGAAGTCACATTGAAGAGCATAACTTGATAAATGATTCTCAGCACGGGTTTACGAGAGGTCGTTCCTGCCTGACAAACTTACTGATGTTCTTCAATAGAACATTTAAGGCAGTAGACAGTGATAAAGAATATATTGTTTATTTGGATTTTAGTAAAGCCTTCGATAGAATACCTCACAAGAGACTCTTAAGAAAAGTGGCAGCTCATGGTATAGGAGGTAAAGTTCTAGCATGGATAGAGGCATGGCTTACCAATAGAAAGCAGAGAGTTTCCATTAATGGGTTCATATCAGAATGGGGCTTAGTTACTAGTGGAGTTCCACAAGGATCAGTTTTAGGCCCTCTCTTGTTCATAATTTACATTAATGACCTTGATGAAGGGATTACGAGTGACATGAGTAAGTTTGCTGATGATACAAAGATAGGCCGTATAATTCACTCTGAGGAGGATATCAATGAACTACAGGAGGATTTGGACAAATTAATGTCTTGGTCTGAAAAATGGCAGATGAAGTTCAATGTGGATAAGTGTAAGGTACTAGCCCTTGGTAATGAAAATAACCCTCGAAGCTATAATCTAGGTGAAGTAGAGCTTGATCATACAGAATGTGAGAAAGACTTGGGAGTCATGGTAAGCAGAAATCTAAAGCCAAGACAGCAGTGCCTTAGTGTGCGCAACAAGGCCAACAGATTATTTGGATTTATCTCGAGAAGTATAAGTAACAGAAGTCCAAAAGTTATTTTACAGCTCTATACATCACTAGTGAGGCCTCATTTAGATTATGCTGCTCAGTTTTGGTCCCCTTACTACAGGATGGATATAGACTCATTAGAGAACATACAGAGAAGAATGACCAAAATGATTTACTGGGTAAGGAACCTCCTGTATGAAGATAGACTTAAAGCCTTAAATCTCCACTCTCTGGAGAGGCATAGAATGAGGGGAGATATCATTGAAGTGTATAAGTGGATGACGGGTATAAACAAGGGAGATATTAATAAAGTACTGAGGGTGTCGAACCAGAAATAATGGATTAAAGTTGGATAAATTTAGATTTAGAAAAGATAGGTAAGTACTGGTTCTCTAACAGAGTTGTAGATGCGTGGAACAGTCTTCCCAGTGCGGTGGTAGAGGCTAGGACCTTGGGTAGCTTTAAGAAGAGACTGGACAAATATATGAGTGGGAGGGGCTGGGTTTGATTGGTGTCATTGGGTACGGGAGTTATTTCTTGGGTAGCTTTGGGTAGAGGTCGTTTTGATAAGAACCTGCCTCGCATGGGCCAGTAGGCCTTCTGCAGTGTTCTTCCATTCTTATGTTCTTATTTGTGATGGAGGACCTGTACTTTCAATCCTGAAACCAATAAAAATCTCTAATATATCTTCCATTCAATCAATTGAGACCAAGAAAATGAGAATAAAACTATAAAATCCATAAAACTACACTGCAAAGTTACTGTTCTAAACCAAAATCATGGTTGCAGTTTTTTCTCATTATGCACTGCTTGCTGCAGGATTTCTTTTACATGGTGCACACTTACTGCATAGACCCGTTCTCTTGTATGTAGGCCCAGATTTACTGAACACAGCTTGCTTGAGTGAGCTGAGCTCATGGCGTTGTACTACAGGACCGACACTGGCTTCAAAACCATTATATAATTGGACCAGTGCTGAAAGGGTTAACCTAGTGGGTTAGTAACTCAGGGTAACCCAGTAATCAGTGTCATTGGGGATTCTTATTTCCATTGCTGTCCTTTATTAACCCTTTGAGGGTTTCGGCCATACTAGTACGGCTTACGACCCAGGGTTTTTGACGTACTAGTACGCCTAAATTCTAGCGCCCTCAAATCTGGTGAGAGAAAGCTGGTAGGCCTACATATGAAAGAATGGGTCTATGTGGTCAGTGTGCGCAGTATAAAAAAAATCCTGCAGCACACAGTGCGTAATGAGAAAAAAAAAACTTTGACCGTGTTTTTGGAATAAAACAGTGAATTTGCACTGTATTTTCATATGGTATTTATTGTTGTATTCTACTTTTCTTGGTCTCATTTTATAGAATGGAAGACATATTACAAAAATTGAGATGATTTTGACTGGTTTTACAATGAAAAGTACCTTGAAATTGAGCTCAAAGTAGCAGAAATGTTTGATTTTTACCAAAGTTCAAAAGTAAACAAATCATGCCAAGCGTCCAATACACGTCAACTGGCGAGTCTAATATTCTTTCACAAGTGCACTGATATTATTTATACCATTTTTACACTAATGCAGTAGTCTGCATAACAGTAAATCTTCTATTTTTTGTAATAATAAAAATTCAAAGTGGAAAGCCGAAGAACTGGGGATGTGACTAACGAAGAGAACTTATTTTAGTGCCAGGAATGTCTCTTGTTTATTCTGGACCCTATTCGGAAATTGGCATCTTTTGAAATTTGTGAAATTGGCAAAATTGCTAAATTCTGGCCACTTTATTGGATAGTTGAAATCGGTAAATGGGTGGTTTCTTGTACTCATTCGATAGAAAAAATGGAGTTCTAGCGAAATAGTTACGATTTTTGTTGACTAGTACACTGGAATTGGCCAGAAATAGGGCTCAAAGTGGGCAAAATCGCCGATGCGTAAACATCGTCGAGACCGCTAACTTCGCGAGAGCATAATTCCGTAAGTTTTCCATCAAATTTCATACTTTTGGTGTCATTATGATCGGGAAAAGATTCTCTATCTTTTCATTAGATTTTTTTTTTTTTTAAATTTTGGCGACCTGAGACAAGTCTCTGAGAGGGCCTGGCGACCCCCAAAGGGTTAAAAACAAAGAAGGGAAGTAACCCGGGTAAGGACTTGGTACCTAAAGTCTTTATGGAAGGGGGATTCCCCTTCCAAACAATAGTAACTTCTCCTCCCTTCCCTCCTCCCATCTTCCATTAACCAACAAGTCTTCAATAAAGGTAAGTGTGATGTTATTATTGCTTTATATTGATTTGTCATTCCTTTCTGCATGTAAATCTATATTTACTCTCTAAAAAAATTATTTTTTGTTAATACTTTTTGGTGTCTGGAACGGATTAATTGGATTTACATTATATATGTATTTCTTATGGGGGAAATGGTTTCGGTTTTCATGAATTTTGGTTTTCAGCAGACTCTCTGGAACGGATTATTCGCAAAAACCAAGGGTTCACTGTAATTGTAATGTGTACAGTGGACCCTCGGTTATCAACCGTTCCGGATATCGGCCAATTCGGTTTCCGCCCACTTTCTTAGCCGAAATTCTATCCCAGTTATCGGCCGTTATTTCAGGGATCAGCCGTATTGGACGCGTCCACCCACCGCTCCACCGCATTTGTCAGTCAATCTGACAGTGTCTCTGGGGGAGTAAGGAAGCCTCTGCGCATGCATACAAACATTTCGCTATAATCCATTGTTTTTTGTGATTATTGATAGTGCAACTGTGAAATAAGCCACCATGGGCCCAAAGAAAGTTCCTAGTGCCAGCCCATTTGTACAGGGCTGAGAGAGAGGGGAGAAAGTGCCTTCTTCAGTGATTCTACAATATGTACGATACTAAAGCAGCAGGAGTCGATAAAAGCTATAGCTCTAGCCAGCGATAGTGTAGCATTAACAGTGTAGCAAGTAAGTTAAGTGATTAAGCGATAGAAAAAGGATGACATGAAACTCTTCCAACATTGTTGGAGGTATATAGGGCCACTGACAAAATATGCCGCCCTGCGTATCTTCCACCACCCTAAACCTCTGCCAGCATCTCAATAACCACTTTATTTCTTTACATTCTCTATGTTTTTATACGATATTTCTTATTTATAAATTACGTACATTGTTTCAGTGTGACTAGTTGTTTGTTTGATTAGTAGTATGACTAGTGGTGGTGGCCGCTGGCACTGCCACCACCACTATATGGCTTATGCTGTCAGTGGCCCATGTAAACCCAACAACAACAACCACACCACCACTAGCCACATATGTAATGACATATTTTATTCATTCTAGAGTACAGGTTTCCCTCCTCATTCGGGAGGGTTAGGGGATCAAGAACCTCGCGAATGTTGAAAAATCACAAATGTTTTTGTGCCCAAATATATTGTAGGGAAATATAATAATAGCATTTACTTAACCTAACAGTACTGCTTCCTTAACCTATTGAGCCATGAACAATCATAAAATGCATGAAAACAGCATAAAATATTGCCCTAGTGGTAAAGAAGGCGAGAAAGACTATAGAATTCAAGAAAAAAAACTCTTAGAGTACCAAAGTGGAGGAGGAAGAGAGGGGAGAATGTGCTGCCTTCAGTGATTCTACGATATGTATGATACTAAAGCAGCACAAGTCGATAAAGGCTATAGCACCAGCCAGCAATAGTGTAGCATTAACAGTGTAGCAAGTAAGTTAAGCGATTAATCGATAGAAAAAGAACAGTATGAACCTAACTCCTCCAATGTTGTTGAGTTCTATAGGGCGACTGACAACACGGCTATCTTTAGTCTCTACCACCTCCACCACCACCATGTAAGGCTTACGTCTCAGTGGCCCTTATACACCCAACAACACAACACTCGTGACATAATGACGTATTTTATTCATTCTAGAGTATATGTCATGTTTCTGTTATTAATATTGTTTATTATGGCATATTAGATGAATTGTGATCATAAATATGCTGTAGAGTTGATATTACCGGCAGGCTGGACTCTAGTCCTGGAGATGGGAAGTACAGTGCCTGCAATCTGAAGGAGGGGTGTTAATGTTGCAGTTTTATAAACTGTAGTGTAAAGCACCCTTCTGGCAAGACAGTGATGGAGTGAATGATGGTGAAAGTTTTTCCTTTTTGTGCCACCCTGCCTTGGTGGGAATCGGCCAGTATGTTAATAAAAAAAAAAAGTTGACATTAGTGTCATATTGAAGGACTATCTTGTCCTGTCTCCAAACAAACTCTGCCACCCCCACAATTCCTAACATATATAATGACATATTTTAAATATGATTGGGCGGCTGGGAATTCGCGAATGTTTTAAGCCTATAACCAGTTTGTTTGGTGGCTCTTGCAGCGGAGCGGGGTTCAATGATAAACGTCTTTGGAGGCTTCTTACTTTATTTGCAAAGTCGTGGTGGGTACACAGGCTTGTGTGTTGTGCCAGTGGCCCGGGAGGGCCATGCCCACGAGGGAGAGAGGGAGTAGACTTGTTGTCTGAGTCTAGGCCGCTGAGTGAGTGAGCGAGTGGGACCAGCGTCCCACTGACCTGGGCAGGCCTAGAGGGCAGCACCTTAGTGCCACGAAATATGAACTAAGCTGGCAGACAGCATAGGCTGTCTGTGCAGACAGGACAGGCTGTCTACATTCTCTCGGCCACCTACCTTGTGTCGTCCCGACGCGACAATACTGGTGGTAAAAAAATACTTGGTCTCTCTCTCGTAGGAACAGGGCACAGAACACAAGATAAAAAACATGTATATACATATGGACATAAAAAAAACTTCCTACAGGGTGGAAAGAAAAAAACTTGTGGGGTGTGCTAAACATTGTGGTCATAAGCAGTGAGCTTCGATGGGCATCACTGCACTCCTTCCTGCGTCTGGACAGATACTGCAACACAGACATCGCTGCGGCTGAGCTGTGACGTAACAGGGTACGGTCTCTGGAATGACAAGCTTAGGCAGCCTGCAGTTACAGCTGTCCTGACCCCCAGCATGTCTACGTATACGTTCTACAGTGCTGCTGGCATACCAGTGTTTCCTGTAGTGGCTTAGTTAAGAACAATTTAACGAGCATTGCAGTACTAACTTTTTAAGTGGGACATGCCAGAGGTTCACCTATAAACATAGTAAGTTTGTGCTGAAGTGCATTCATCACAGAGTGAACATTCGTCTGTCATACGTGTGCTAGAAGTGTTAAGTGCTGCAGGTTTGTTGTAACTATTTGCACGAGTGGATTTCACTGACTTAGGACATTGTGCTACCATCAGTACCTACATAGGCTTAAAATGAGTGAGGAATGTATGGCCTGCTGGGTGACCTTGAAAATGGCACTATAAGACCCGCATGCCACTTACACCCATACTGCGTGTGTCTAGTGAGGTGAATGTCCCTTCCTCGACTTTCCTATTCACCGGTATCCCTTAGCTCGTCGCCATTATCTACATATGGGATAAGGGCGAGTTTAGCTGATCCAGGCTAAACAGCACTCCAAGCCAGCCAGTGAAGGCCAAGTTACACTGCAGTTACATCTGTTCTGAATCCCAGAATGCCTTTGTGAACGTTCTACAGTGTTCTGGCCGTACCTTCGGTGTTGTGAGAACTCTTGTGTGTGAGTTGTGACTAGGGATATACGTAGTGAAACACTGGAATTAGTTTTCCGTTTTGAAAGGCTAGTACCTGGTAACTCCTTTGGAGACGGCTTTTTAACTGTAACAAGCCAGAGGTTCATCTATAAACATAAGTTTGTGCTGATTTGTTTGTCCACAGAGTGAAAATTTGTCTGTCATTCCTAGACACGTGTGCTAGCTGTGTTAAGTGCTGTGGGTTTGGAGTAATTAACGAGTGGTGCAATATTGGTAACTCTCGAGACGACTGTGGCCCCGTGAATGACTTTGAAAATCGCACTGCGACCCGCAGGCCACTACACCCATATTGTCTGTGTCTAGCGAGGTGAATATCCCTTCCTTGTCCCTTCTATTCACCGGTATCCTTTAGCCCATCACCAGTGTGAAACTCCTGTCAGCTATGAGTATAGCTGATGGTGTTGACATAGATGATGGTGAAGGCAGATTTGAAACATATTTTAGTAAACAGGCTCGGAAAAAAGAACGAGGCTTCCAGAGAAAGCTTGCTGAAAGCAATACAGTGGGCGCACACCCTCCCAAAGCTGTCAGGTTAGATTTCCCTAACAACACTGATCAAGAGACCAAGTGTAACTGGTTTTTCGAAGCTAGTGTAGACAATCATGAGAAAACGATCAGGTTTGTCCACGATGAGGATAACTACGTCTTTGTGCCTAATGAATCGGCATTTATAGACAAACTTCTCACTCGCGAATATGCCAACATCAAACTCCGAGCAGCCCCACCAAGGGCACCTAAAGTGCTTATTGTCATCTACAACGTCAACAAGCACTTGAATCCTCAATATCTGGCGTCAGAGCAAGTTGCAAGCCCTCGTCGACTTTCCAACGGTCTGATATTAGCTGAGTGGACTGGCCAGGGGGGACTGCCACGCTATATTCACTCCCGCGCAGCCTTCAACAGACGCTATTGCATTGTACAGACCTCCTCAACGTCGATGTTATAAGTGTCAACGCTGGGGCCACATTGCCAGGAAATGCCCATCTAAGTCACACTGGTGTGCAGTGTGTGCCAATGCTCATCCTTCTGAACGGTGTTATGATATGATCAAACAGCAACAGACTGTTGCTAAACAATGTATCAATTGTAAGACCTCAGGAGTCACAGCAG
This sequence comes from Cherax quadricarinatus, assembly GCF_038502225.1. Taxonomy (NCBI): domain Eukaryota; kingdom Metazoa; phylum Arthropoda; class Malacostraca; order Decapoda; family Parastacidae; genus Cherax; species Cherax quadricarinatus. The sequence continues at coordinate 32,607,703 of NC_091311.1, read as the reverse complement.
CTCATGCTGACTGCAGTGTGAGGGCTGATCGCATCGCAGCCAACCGCACTTCACCCTGTCCCCCTCATAATGACCCCCCAGGACTACCAGGTACCTCGGGTCTGAATACTGGCTCATGCCTGCCCTCAGACAATGGGGTTGAGCACCTCACCTGGGGAGCACGTCAACAGACCTCCATCACGTCGGCTGTCAATACCAGCCTAGCTGAGTCAGCTGACAGTCAGCCAACAAGCTCAGCTGACCGGGACTTCACGTCTCCAGATGTTCCAAGTCTTGCTCCTGTGGTATACAACCTGATGTTGCGCATAAAAGTACTGGAAACACAACAATTTCTCCTGAAACAACAACTTGAACAACACAAGGAAAGATGTGTAGAGTGTACCAATAACAAGATTGTCACAATTTGTGAAAGCAAGTACAGTGGACCCCCGCATAACGGACGCCTTGCATAACGGACAATCCGCATAGCGGACGCTTTGATCGCTAAAATTTTGCCCCGCATACCGCCCAAAAACCCGCTCAGCGGCCTTCGTCCGAGACGCGTCCAATGTGCGGCCTGAGCCAGCCTCATATGTTCCGCCGGTGGCATTGTTTACCAGCCAGCCTCCGCGGTAACATTCAAGCATACAATCGGAATATTTCGTATTATTACAGTGTTTTCGGTGCTGTTTCTGGAAAATAAGTGACCATGGGCCCCAAGAAAGCTTCTAGTTCCAACCCTACAGCAATAAGGGTTAGAATTCCTATAGAAATGAAGAAAGAGATCATTGATAAGTATGAAAGTGGAGTGCGTATCACCGACCTGGTCAGGTTGTACAAGAAACCCAAATCAACCATCTCTTCTATTGTGGCCAAGAAAACGGCAATCAAGGAAGCTGTTCTTGCCAAAGGTTTAACTGTGTTTTCGAAACAAAGATCGCAAGTGATGGAAGATGTTGAGAGACTCTTATTGGTGTGGATAAATGAAAAACAGCTAGCAGGAGATAGCGTCTCTCAAGCGATCATATGTGAAAAGGCTAGGAAGTTGCATGAGGATTTAATTAAAAAAAGGCCTGCAACTAGTGATGTGAGTGAATTTAAGGCCAGCAAAGGTTGGTTTGAGAGATTTAAGAAGCGTAGTGGCATACATAGTGTGATACGGCATGGTGAGGCTGCCAGTTCGGACCACAAAGCGGCTGAAAAATATGTGCAGGAATTCAAGGAGTACATAGAAACTGAAGGACTGAAACCTGAACAAGTGTTTAATTGTGATGAAACAGGCCTGTTCTGGAAGAAAATGCCAAGCAGGACCTACATTACTCAGGAGGAAAAGGCACTCCCAGGACATAAGCCTATGAAAGACAGGCTTACTTTGTTGATGTGTGCCAATGCTAGTGGTGATTGCAAAGTTAAGCCTTTATTAGTGTATCACTCTGAAACTCCCAGAGCGTTCAGGCAAAAGAATGTCCTCAAGGATAATTTGTGTGTGCTGTGGAGATCAAACAGTAAGGCATGGGTCACTAGGGACTTTTTCTATAACTGGTTACACCATGCATTTGCCCCCAATGTCAAAGATTACCTAACTGAAAAGAAATTAGAACTTAAGTGCCTCCTGGTGTTAGACAATGTCCCTGGTCATCCTACAGACGTGGCAGAGCGACTTTATGGGGACATGAGCTTCATTAAGGTGAAGTTTTTGCCTCCTAATACCACTCCTCTCCTGCAGCCCATGGACCAGCAGGTCATTTCCAACTTCAAGAAACTGTACACAAAAGCTCTGTTTCAAAAGTGCTTTGAAGTGACCACAGACACTCGATTGACTCTAAAAGAGTTTTGGAAGGATCACTTTAATATCCTCAATTGTGTAAACCTTATAGGTAAGGCTTGGGAGGGAGTGACTAAGAGAACCTTGAACTCTGCTTGGAAGAAACTGTGGCCAGAATGTGTAGACAAAAGGGATTTTGAAGGGTTTGAGGCTAACCCTGAGAGGAGTATACCAGTTGAGGAATCAATTGTGGCATTGGGGAAGTCCTTGGGGTTGGAGGTTAGTGGGGATGATGTGGAAGAGTTGGTGGAGGAGGACAATGAAGAACTAACCACTGATGAGCTGATAGATCAACTTCAAGAGCAAGAGGCCAGACCTGGGGAAACTGGTTCAAAGGAGGGGAGAGAGAAATTGAAGGAATTGCCTACTTCAAAGATTAAGGAAATGTGTGCAAAATGGCTTGAAGTGCAAACCTTTTTTGATGAAAATCACCCTCACACAGCTATTGCAAGCCGTGCTGGTGACTGTTACAATGACAATGTTGTGAACCACTTTAGACAAATCATAAAGGAACGAGAGGTACAGGCCACTATGGACAGATATGTTGTGCGAAAGAAGTCCAGTGACTCTGAAGCTGGTCCTAGTGGCATTAAAAGAAGAAGGGAAGTAACCCCAGAAAAGGACTTGCCTCCTCAAGTCTTAATGGAAGGGGATTCCCCTTCTAAACACTAACACACTCTCTCCCCTCCTCCCATCCCATCAATCATCACCAGATCTTCAATAAAAGTAAGTGTCATGTAATTGTGCATGCCTTTTTCAGTTTGTGTGTACTAAAATTAACATTTTTTTGTGGTAAAAAATTTTTTTTTTCATACTTTTGGGTGTCTTGCACGGATTAATTTTATTTCCATTATTTCTTATGGGGAAAATTCATTCACATACCGAACATTTCGCATAACAGCCAGCCCTCTTGCACGGATTAAGGTCGCTATGCGGGGGTCCACTGTATAAGGTTGCTGAACAAGATGGTGGTGGTGTTCTTAATTACAGTAATGACAAATATAATACTTGTGTTGATAACTGTAGTGAGCATCATAATGAAGGCTATGGTGTCAATGATGTTAGTAATAGTGATGAGCGTAATATAAGTGGTGGTGAAGAGTGTGATGAGAGCGGTGGTGTCTATAATGTTAGTAATAGTGATGAGCGTAATATAAGTGGTGGTGAAGAGTGTGATGAGAGCGGTGGTGTCTATGTTAGTAATAGTGATGAGCGTAATATAAGTGGTGGTGCAGAGTGTGATGAGGTTAACCACATAGACATTAATGTTGAATACAATACTGTTGATAAATGTAATGAACACAATGTTGGTAGTGGCGTTGGTGATGACAGTTGTAGTGTTGCGTGTAATGTTAGTGGAGGAGGGAATGTGAGTGGTGGTGTCACCTATCATACATTCACACACAAACAGCGTCATGCTCTGGGTATACGAAGACTCCCACGAGGCCTTACAACTGGAAGTGCACTTAAAACTCATGGACAAGGGTAGCACTGTTGACATTGATAAGGTCTGCTATTTATATGAACAATTTTTTCATTATGCTGAGAAACTCAAGATGATCCCAGGACTAATATAATGGATCAAAACTCGTATAAACTTTCTATATTAAGCTGGAATATTGCATCACTTAGAAAAAGACTTCCTGACCTTCATCATAAAGTAACCACCGAACCCATTGATGTGTGTCTACAAGAGTGCAGAGTCCCTGAAAAATCCCAACCCCCTAAATTACCATCATTTGTTGCATATAACCTCAAATCTACTAACTCTTGTGTTCTATATATTAAAAAATCGCTTCCCCATCAACTTCTTGCACATAAGAAAACAGAGGGGCTACAATATCACGGTGTTAGGATTTATATAGGGAACTCTGCTCTCAACATATTTAACTTGTATGCTCCTGCTGATAAATTTAATTACTTGGAGCTCCCAACTTGTGCTCATTCTGAGCCTACTCTTATTATTGGAGATTACAATGCGAGACACAAAAGCATTGGAAACTCAGTTTGGTAATCATAATGGTAATCAACTGTTGTCACTCTTAAACAGTCATGATAATGTCCAAATTGTAGGTGACCTTGAACCCACATATCTATGGAGGCGTCCTTGATCTGTGCCTGGGCTTCAACATTACTTCTGCCAGCTGTGAGTCTTCCATTGTAACAGATATAGCGTCTGATCATTTCCCTAGGCTAACCTCACTAGATATTGGTAATACTATCCTTCCTGGTGGGATATTCAAACTGAAATGTTTTAATGTTCCCACTGATCAGCATGATGACTTTGTTGCACATGTGACTGACTGGTATAATTCCTATGAGTGTTCCTCTGTAGAGACTTTTAACAATGACCTTGTGAGCAGTATTCAGAACTACTTAGAGCCGCCACTGAAACCTCTTGGTACTCTAAACCCAACAAACTTCCATAATAATCATACCTTCTTCAAAAACCATACTTATTACAATGATTCTAAACTTCGTACACTGAAACGTACTGCTCGCAGACTAGGCCTAGCCTATAGAAAACATCGTACCCCTGGAATGCTGAGGCTCTTCCAAACTGCCCTTGCTGCTGCCAGAGAGCGTATGACAGAGCTGCAGCAAACAGACTGGGAAAAATTTGTCAACGGTCTTAATGCTCACACCCCACTTAGCCGGGCATGGAGGGACATAAATAGAATTAAGGGTAACAGAACTGGGCAGATCGCGCACCCTCATCCCTTGCATAGGGCGAATGAGTTAGTCAGTGTTTGGGCTGCTACATCTAGCTATGACAATTTTCCCAGTACCACACAGGCAAAATTAAATGACAAATATGATGCAAGGGAGAGACTTGTTTGCTTTATGCTCAGCAAGGCAGATGATTGCAACATTCCTTTCACTAATTGTGAACTTGACGCAGCACTAAGGGCAACTCCACGTCGCCTGGTGAGGATGGTATTACTTACAACATACTCGGATTGCCATGTCGAGTACCAGGTAATCCATTACTTGAATTCTATAACATGAGCTATGTAACTGGGAGCTCCCTCAATCTTGGACCAACAGCCTCATCATTCCAATTCCTAAGCCCAATCAAGAAAATGCATTTCGCCCAATATCTCTTACTAGCTGCTTGTGTAAAACATTTGAGAGAATGATTCTTAATCGTCTCATGTACAGAATCAAACAATTTTTGTCTACCCGGTTACATGGTTTCATGCATGGAAGGAGCGTGCATCATTGCATAGCCACCTTTCTCACCCTGCACACTGACAGCTCATACACTACCTTCCTTGACCTTAAATCCGCTTTCGATGTAGCCAACCGACATGTAATCATTAGTGAACTTGCCAGAATGGATGTTGGAGGATGGCTTCTCTGCTGGATTAAAGGCTACCTGTCCAACAGAAAATCGTCTGTGTTGTTCCAGGGACTTAGAAGTGTAACTAAAGACTTTGAATTAGGAACCCCACAGGGAGGTGTGCTCAGTCCCACACTGTTCAATATTCTAATTAATGCATTACTTAATGCTATGCCTAGTCAGCCCCATCATTATGTGATTAGTTTTGCTGATGATATAATGATTCACACCACCGGATTCTCCAACACCCAAAACATTCTTAATCATGTACTAGCCTCGTGTCAGGACCTGGGGTTGATAATCTCTACTGATAAAACAAAGATACTCAATAGGCGTCCTCCTCGACAGAGAGGCACAGTTCGTCAGATCCAATTGCATGATGGGTCTCTTCTAGAATATGTAAGCAGATACAGGTATCTAGGCTTTGAGGTTCCACTACTTGGACCTGTTGTAACAAGACTTTGTCGCCAATACAAAGAACGACTAAGAGCACTTAGAGTTGTGGCAGGGGTTCACCCCAGGTATGGTGCTAATGTTAAAATTGTGAAAATGATGTATCTTGCTTATATTAGATCATTGGTTGATTATGCTGTGCCACTACTTGCTCTTGTGTCTGACTGGAAGCTTGGAGGGCTGAAAAAACTGCAGAACGAAGCAATGAGGATCATTTTAGGATGCCCTCGTACTGCCAAAATTTTAAATATGCAAAAAGAACTTGATATTCCAAGCTTCAGAGATCGTGTTACTGAAAGAAATATCTTAATTGGGGTTAATGTGCTCAGGCAAACTCATTCAAACCCCTGCACAGAAGCCCTCCAAACTTTCCTCAGCACTGGTGAACACTCCTCCAGATGGATCGAAAAAACTGGAACCGACCTCCGCATGAATCAGATACATGATCTATGTCAAGTAAGGCAACAGCGGCACTTCTCCGCTCCATGGAATATTACTCCATTCCAAACTACCATTCCTCCATTTCTCCCCAAACTACTTCTTAAATCACAACCAAAACTTCGCCTTGAAGCCAAACATGAGGCCTTAAGCTGTATTGATAACTTAGTCACACAGCACACACTCTCGCAAATTATTTACGCTGGTGGTTCTGTTCACCAATCCACTGGTGCAGCTGGTAGTGCTGCTGTTGTCGTACAGAGTGATGGCTCTCTTAAAGAAATTGGAGCACGCATCAATAATTGGGCCTCTACCCTTCAGACAGAACTGTTTGCCATACTCCTTGCACTGAAATGCATCTATGTATCAAAGATTGACAGTTTAATTGTAACTGATTCTCTCATCCATAAATGCTCTCAACTCATTAAGCATAAATTGTGGCATGCTTGTGTCAGAAGCCAGACACAGGTATGGTAGGATTGTGGACAGTGGAGTCAGAGTGCACATGCTGTGGATTCCATCTCACATTGGTCTTCAGATGCATGATAGAACTGATAAATTGGCTAAGCTGTATGCTTTCAAAGAGGGAGTAGATTACAATCTTGGCTTGTCAGGTAGTAGTTTGAGAACAATACAAAAAGAACTTCAACTGAATTTTATGGACTTAAGGCTCAGGGAGATTGACACCAGTGAGTCCATCTATCATCATTCTATCATGCAGGAGGAGCCACATGTCTATGGTGCATCCAACAAAATAAGCAGACTCTTGGATGTCACTACCGCCCGGCTCCGGCTGGGTTACAAGTATCTTTGGCAGGTTAAATCACCACCACCAGATGTAGACCAAACGAAATGTAAACTTTGCCAGATGGACTATTGTCACACCCTGCGTCATTATGTATTGGAGTGCGATAAAATTAAGGAATTTAGAAACAACTCACTCAGAAGTGTTCAAGAAATGGCTAAGTATTTTATCCACAGTGGTATATTACAGACCATTCTGGAGAAATACCCTGACTTTGCTAGCTGTAAATAAAGCATTACCACATGTGTGTGTGTGTGTGTGTGTGTGTGTGTGTGTGTGTGTGTGTGCACTCACCTAGTTGAGATTGCAGGGGTTGAGTCCAAGCTCCTGTGTGTGTGTGTGTGTGTGTGTGTGTGTGTGTGTGTGTGTGTGTGTGTGTGTGTGTGTGTGTGTGTGTGTGTGTGTGTGTGTGTGTGTGTGTGTGTGTGTGTTTGTGTGTGTTTGTGTGTGTTTGTGTGTGTGTGTGTGTGTGTGTTTGTGTGTGTGTGTGTGTGTGTGTGTGTGTGTGTGACTCAACAATCAATATTTGCACCAATAACTCACTACAGTTGTGACTGGGTGTGGAAGTGTGAATTGCTCATTACTCTAAAATTTTTTCATGATTGTAGCCATGTATAAACGTAAGTAACCATTCTTACAGTATTCATTACCTTTGTAACTTGTGAGTTCATTACCTTGTACCTAGTTCAGCCATCAAAACTTTGTGCCCCAGTCCCTAGACCCATTATGTACCTCTGTAATCTGTAAATACCTTTGTAACTTGTCATGATTGTGACTAGACCTACCTGGAGTTCATTACCTTTGTAAATTGTGAATTCATTACTTCTGTAACTTGCTCAGCTATCAAAACTTTGTGGCCCAGTCCCTGGACCCATTATGTACCTCTGTAATCTTTTGGCTACCACCCACAGGATGGGTATGGGGTGCATAATAAACATATTAAACTAACTTAAACTCTGGAATGGTGAAGCAGTCATCGTAGGAGTCGCTGCAGGTTTCACTCAACCTGGGGCACGACATGCTGGTGCCCTCGAGTGAGGCGTCATCAAAACTCGGCAGCTGGGCAGGACTTCTGGCAAACGACTCAGGAGGACACTTCTCGACTGGTACTGTCGCTGGGCTGTTACTGCTGGCGAGCATGGAGTAAGTCGTGGAGCGAGTCGTGGCAGAGACGACTGGGCGAAACATCTGGGAGTCGTAACATCATACACCATACTGCAGTGAGCGAGCTAGCAGTCAAAGTGACATCATCATTGTGCAGGAGCTCACTGAAGCTGTGACAGGAGGCTGACACAGCGCCTGCCAACAGGCCTAACTGCAGCTTGACAAGTGTCATTCTCTCGGCAGTTGGAGTTATAGCAGAGGTTAGTCTAAGCGTCCCCAGACTTGTTTCTCTACATATAACTGCACTCGGAAGGTCTGGAGGTGAAGTGAAACAAATCTCGATGGGAATCGTAGCAGGTACGATTCTGCAGAACATCTATGAGCGACGAGCATAAGAGCTTTCTGTACAAGGGGCTCGTATGCTCAGGGCTGACTAATATCAGCTGTCAAACGTGCTGGTCACACCGGGTGACAGTAACACAGTGGTGCTACTCAGTGGTCTGGGCTCAAGGCCACACTGGACACACGGAAAACTTTACACACGCCCGTGGTACATGCGGTACAGCATGACTTAAACTAGCAAATGATGCTTTTCTGTGCACAAAATTGACACTAAGCCATACACTAACATGCGAGAACACTGACTGAGAGGAATTAGTTAACACACGACATGTATCTTCTCTGTCTTCTCGACAATACTGACATAATTACTGAAACACTCGATGTGACATCGTGTGATGTCGCGAGGTGACGTCAGCAGCACTGTGACATCAGCAGACATCTTGACGTGACGTCAGGCAGACATGACATCACGAAGTCAGGCAGCAGCATCAGTAATGCTAATGTGATGCGGGCAGCAAACCACAGCATGAGGCCTGGGACGTCTGGCTCGTTAACTCACGTGGCTCGTAGATCCACGTGGCTTCGTCCACACCCACATGGTGTCGGGATCCACGTGGCGTCGTGGTCTACGTGGCTTGCTGAAATAGCTGTGCTGAGCTGAACAACAACAGCAGAACATACAAGTGATGCTGAACATGTGACTTGAGAAACAGTGTGGGATGCTGTGGCATGGGGTCACTGGGACGCGCCACTTACAATTCTCGAAGAAATTCGGCAAATTTTGGCTAGATCCTGCTTCTACCTGTGTCTGGATGCTGAAACATGCAGACACGACATCATGATAACTCGTTGAGAGACGGATGCTTGTTGTGTAGGGTGATGAAGTGAACAACTTCATTCCTTCCTCTCTGGGCAAACACAACTGCTGCGACTACTGCTTCCCACCAGTGTGAAACAAAATTATTTGGTGATGCTGGAAGTGGGGTTCAATTATCGACGTATCTGGGGTGCCCATGCCGTGTGTTAAGTGCCCATGGCCGCGAGGAGATAGGAGTCACCCTGTTGACTGCTTCTAGGCTGCTGAGTGAGTGAGCGAGTGGGACCAGCATCCCACTGACCTGGGCAGGCCTAGAGGGCAGCACCTGAGTGCTGCAAAATATGAACTAAGCTGGCAGACAGCATAGGCTGTCTGTGCAGACAGTACATGAATGAATTATGATAGATAAATAAACCGTAAAGTCAATATTAGCTTCAACAAGAGTCTTAGTAAAGGTAAAAGTGATGTTATATGTTCATTTATCCATTTCATTAGTTATTTTATTTAGTTCTCATTGTTTTGTGTATGCAAAACTATAGTTAATCTTTAAAAATGTATTGTTTTGTTAATATTTTTGGGTGTCTGAGACTAATAGTATTTACATTAATTCTTGTGGGAAATATTATTTCCATTTTCGGCCTTTTCAGATTTAGGCCGACCTTCTGGAACAGATTACAGCCAATAACCGAGGGTCCACTATACTATAATGAGTGAGTTTGAGAATACCACCACGAGATGGCAGAGCGTAACTCGTTTCCGAAACATTCTGAAAGGGAGGAAGATACAACCTCTTTGGACATTTTTTTTTATTATTGAAATGCCCTGCAGATGAAAGTGAAAAGCATGGAGAAAAAGCCAAAAATCAGTGAATAGTGAAGCGAGATAAAAATAAAAATTTAGCAGTTCAGTGATAGTGTAGCATTAAGAGTGTAGCAATTAAGCAATAGAAAAAGGACAAAATGAAATGAACTCCTGACTGCATACACCGCTCTGCCTATCTTTTCCACTGTCAACCTTTGCCAGCATTTTTTCTCTATGGTACATACACCAGTTTATTTCTGCATTGTTTTCCTTATGAAAGTAGTGATCTACTGCAGTTAGCCTCACAAACTCCATTTTCTCTTATAATAACACCTCTGAAGGGGAGAAGTTTTCATAGGAGTGAGAATGCCCACGACCTCTCTCCTCCGCCGCTGTCACCACTAGCCACATACGTAATGATATTTTATTCATTCTAGAGTGTGTATCAGGTTTCTATGCTATTTATATTGTTCAATATGTCATATTAGACAAATTGTGATAGATAAATAAGCCGTAGAATTGATATTAGCATTACAGTGGACCCCCGGAATACGATATTAATCCGTTCCTGAGAGCTCATCATATGCCAAAATTATCGTAAGGCGTATGAAATTTTTTTTTTTTTACCACATGAAATATTAATTTTAATACACACAAACTGACACTTACCTTTGTTGAAGATCTGGTGATGATTAATGGGATGGGAGGAGGGGAGAGTGTGGAAGTTGTTAATGCTTAGTAGGGGAATCCCCTTCCATTAGGACTTTAGGTAGCACGTCCTTTTTTTGGTGCAGCAACAGCTGACTTTGGTGCAGCAACAGCTGACTTTGGTGCAGCAGCAGCTGACTTTGGTGCAGCAGCAGCTGACCGTGGTGCAGCAACAGATGACGGTGGTGTAGCAGCAGCTGACTGTGGTGCAGCAACAGATGACGGTGGTGTAGCAGCAGCTGACCGTGGTGCAACAGCAGCTCACCGTGGTTCAGCAACAGATGGTGGTGCAGCAACAGATGACGGTGGTGCAGCAACAGATGACGGTGGTGTAGCAGCAGCTGACCGTGGTGCAACAGCAGCTCACCGTGGTTCAGCAACAGCTGACTGGTGCAGCAACAGCGGACCGTGGTGCAGCAACAGATGACAGTGGTGTAGCAGCAGCTGACCGTGGTGCAACAGCAGCTCACCGTGGTTCAGCAACAGCTGACTGGTGCAGCAACAGCTGACCGTGGTGCAGCAACAGTTGACTTTGGTGCAGCAGCAGTTGACCGTGGTTCAGCAACAGCTGACTGTGGTGCAGCAACAGCTGACAGTGGTGCAGCAGCATCTGACGGTGGTGCAGCAACAGCTGACCATGGTATGATAGTACGTATTTCCCACCCTTTTTACATATGATCGCTTAAGAGATGGTATCTCCTGCTATCTGTTTTTCGTTTATCCACACCAATAACAGTCTCTCAACATCTTCGAGTACTTGCGATATCTGTTTCGAAAACAAACTTGCACCTTTTGCAAGAAAAGCTTCCTTGATTGCCGTTTTATTGGCCACAATAGTAGCGATGGTTGATTGGGGTTTGGTATACAACCTGGCCAGCTCCGAGACACGCACTCCACTTTCATACTTAGCAATTATCTCTTTCTTCATTTCCATAGTAATTTTCACCTTTTTTTACCGCACGGTTGGCACTAGAAGCTTTCTTGGGGCACATGGTGACTTATTTTGCAGGTACAATCACTAAAAACGCTGTGATAATATGAAATGTACCGATTGTATGCATGGATGCGACCACACTGGCTGGCTTGTAAACACTGGCACGCATGGGGCAGCCGAGGACATACGTGGGACGCATCCCGGACGAATCGCGTGTGGCGAGGCAATTTTTTGTGTTAAAATGTATCGTATGCCGGATTTAACGTATGCCGATGCCATCATATGCCGGGGTCCACTGTATTTTGTTATGCCTTCTGAGTAGGAATTCCACTGGAACAGATTGCTATTCCAGTTAATTTAAATGAGGAAAATTGACTCGGCATATGAACAAATCAGGATACAAACAACGTCGCAGAACGAATTGAGTTCATAAGCCGAGGTTCCACTTTATTATGTTTCTTTCCCTTGAGGGAGGTTCCTTGATGCTGGTGAGGGGCTCTTGAACTAGGGAATTGGATCTGTGCTCCAGTTCCCTGAATTAAGCTTGAATACCTTTCATTCACCCCCCACAGGCACTATAATCATACGGGTTTAGCTCTTCCCCATGTGTATAATAATAATAGTAATTATGTCTTACCAGGTTCTCATTATTTGTGAAAATAAGGTCATGAGGGTCATACGGGTATGAGACATGTTGATCAAAAAGTGTCTGAGGGACATTGGCAAAATACTTTTTGCTTTAACAAATTGTTTTACCATCGTTTGATAGTGTCACATGCTGCTTTCTACTGAATGCTTCAAATACAGTGGACCCTCGACTAATGATAAAATTGGGTAATGATGCGTTTTTGCGTAAAAATATTGGCTTGACCTACTGAAAAAACTCGCGTAAGGACATTCATCCCAAATGCGTCCACTTGTCCATCCAGCCTGAGCACCTCAGCTGCCCTTCCTTTAGCTAGTGTGCCATTGTTTACAAGCCAGGGCGGATGGTTCCACGCATAAATTCGATACATTTTGTATTCCATTGTTTTTAGTGCTTGTAACTGCTAAATAAGCCACCACCGTCATCTGCTGCTGTTGCTGCACCACCGTCGGCTGCTGCTGTTGCTGCACCACCGTCGGCTGCTGCTGCACCACCGTCGGCTGCTGCTGTTGCTGCACCACCGTCGGCTGCTGCTGTTGCTGCACCACCGTCGGCTGCTGCTGTTGCTGCACCACCGTCGGCTGCTGCTGTTGCTGCACCACCGTCGGCTGCTGCTGTTGTTGCACCACCGTCGGCTGCTGCTGCACCACCGTCTGCTGTTGCTGCACCACCGTCGGCTGCTGCTGTTGCTGCACCACCGTCGGCTGCTGCTGTTGCTGCACCACCGGCGGCTGCTGCTGTTGCGGCGCCACCGTCGGCTGCTGCTGTTGCTGCACCACCGTCGGCTGCTGCTGTTGCTGCACCACCGTCGGCTGCTGCTGTTGCTGCACCACCGTCGGCTGCTGCTGTTGCTGCACCACCGTCGGCTGCTGCTGTTGCTGCACCACCGTCGGCTGCTGCTGCTGCTGCACCACCGTCGGCTGCTGCTGGTGCTGCACCACCGTCGGCTGCTGCTGCTGCTGCACCACCGTCGGCTGCTGCTGCACCACCGTCTGCTGGTGCTGCACCACCGTCTGCTGGTGCTGCACCACCGTCTGCTGGTGCTGCACCACCATCTCTGCTGTTGCTGCACCACCGTCTGCTGTTGCTGCACCACCGTCGGCTGCTGCTGTTGCTGCACCACCATCGGCTGTTGCTGCACCACCATCGGCTGTTGCTGCACCACCATCGGCTGTTGCTGAACCACCATCGGCTGTTGCTGCACCACCGTCGGCTGTTGCTGCACCACCGTCGGCTGTTGCTGCACCACCGTCGGCTGTTGCACCACCGTCGGCTGTTGCACCACCGTCGGCTGTTGCTGCACCACCGTCGGCTGTTGCTGCACCACGGTCGGCTGCTGCTGTTGCTGCACCACGGTCGGCTGCTGCTGTTGCTGCACCACGGTCGGCTGCTGCTGTTGCTGCACCACGGTCGGCTGCTGCTGTTGCTGCACCACGGTCGGCGGCTGCTGCTGCACCATGGTCAGCTGTACTACTCGAAGATGTGGAGAGTGTTGGTGTGGCTTAACGAGAAACAATTACCGAGAAACAACCCCAGAGGGTTAGCCACCCAGGATAACCCAAGAAAGTCACCGCTTCATCAAGGAATAACTTATTTCCATTGGGGTCCTTAATCTTGTCCCCCAGGATGCGACCCACACCAGTCGACTAACACCCAGGTGAACAGGAAAAAATGCCTGGAACTAATGCTCATATTGGTGAATTTAAGGCCAGCAGAGGTTGGTTTGAGAGATTTAAGAATCGTAGTGCCATACACAGTGTGATGAGGCATGGCGAAGCTGAAAAATTCCAACCCCAACAAGTGTTAAGTTGTGACGAAACAGGCCTGTTCTGGAAGAAAATGCCAAACAGGATCTACATTACTCAGGAAGAAAAGGCACTCCCAGGACACAAGCCTATGAAAGACAGGCTAACTCTAATGTTTTGTTGTAATGCTAGTGGGGATTGCAAAGTGAAGCCTTTACTCGTGTATCACTCTGAAAATCCCAGTGTGTTCAAGAAAGTGTCTCATCACTCATCAATACTCTTCAATGAACCTAAGTGTCATTTTTGTATTTATGTATTGTGCATGTCTCGTTGTTTTCTTTGTAGGGAAGTGTATATTTCATGTAAAAAAAAACTTTTTTTTTACTACTTTTGGCTGTCTGGAACAGATTAATTGGATTTCTATTATTTCTTATGGGGGAAATTAATTCGGCTCTGGAATAGATTAAAATTGTTAGTCGAGGGTCCACTGTAGTTACATAATGTCTTGCTCTACTGGTAGCCATTTTTGTAGCCACTTTGAAAGTGTGATCACTCGACCATTGTCACAGACATATGCAACAATGGTTAATTGCATTGCAATCACACTTCATGGGTTTTGACTTTTTTTATAGCAGTTTTTTCTTTGAGGCCAGTATTAATTCACACATATTTAATTAGAGTGTATGGACTTGTAAGAAATATACATTTGTGAAATTGCTATTCCTTGTATATAGTAGTTAAAAATGTTAAACTTCCCCAGGCTTTGCAACGAAGGCCAACCATGAGCAATCAAGTACCTGCTATTGCCAAGCCTGCACCTGTCTTCAAAGGAACTGCAGTTGTGGATGGTTCATTCAAGGAAATTTCTTTGGAAGATTATGTAGGCAAATACGTTGTGTTGTTCTTCTACCCTCTTGACTTCACCTTCGTCTGCCCTACAGAAATAATTGCCTTCTCTGATAGAGTAGAAGAATTCCGTAACATTGGCTGTGAAGTGGTGGCTTGTTCAACAGATTCCCATTTCTCACATCTTGCATGGTATGTATCGATCACAAATGTTTTAGTAATTGATGCTGGTCTTTTTAACTTGGTGTGATAGTATTGGTCAAATGTTTGTTAGTTGCTTATATTAAATTTTATCCTTATTTTTAATTGTATCTTTTTATGGCTGAGTGCTGTAAACATGCGATCAATTCTGTCAGTGTCACTACTACTACAAGTGTTCAGGTAGCTTTTGAAAAAAAAAAAATAAAGTAAAATGTAGGTACTCTAATGAAACCTAAATTTTTGTAGGGTCAACACTCCTCGCAAAGAAGGTGGCTTGGGAGCAATGAACATTCCCCTCTTGGCTGATAAATCTCTGGAAATTTCAAAGGCTTATGGTGTTCTCAAAGAGGATGAAGGAATAGCATTCCGTGGTCTATTCATTATTGATGGTCATCAAAATCTTCGTCAGGTATGTTAGCATTTAAAATGAAAATATTAACATTAAGAAACAAAATTGTTCTTTGTCCATGTATTTAAAACTTGGACAAGAAAGGCAGCTAGCATAACCCATAGCTGGTCCAGCAGGGTGGCTAGTGTAACTTGTAGCTGGTCCAGCAGGGTGGCTAGTGTAACTTGTAGCTGGTCCAGCAGGGTGGCTAGTGTAACTTGTAGCTGGTCCAGCAGGGTGGCTAGTGTAACTTGTAGCTGGTCCAGCAGGGTGGCTAGTGTAACTTGTAGCTGGTCCAGCAGGGTGGCTAGTGTAACTTGTAGCTGGTCCAGCAGGGTGGCTAGTGTAACTTGTAGCTGGTCCAGCAGGGTGGCTAGTGTAACCTGTAGCTGGTCCAGCAGGGTGGCTAGTGTAACCTGTAGCTGGTCCAGCAGGGTGGCTAGTGTAACTTGTAGCTGGTCCAGCAGGGTGGCTAGTGTAACTTGTAGCTGGTCCAGCAGGGTGGCTAGTGTAACTTGTAGCTGGTCTAGCAGGGTGGCTAGTGTAACTTGTAGCTGGTCCAGCAGGGTGGCTAGTGTAACTTGTAGCTGGTCCAGCAGGGTGGCTAGTGTAACCTGTAGCTGGTCCAGCAGGGTGGCTAGTGTAACTTGTAGCTGGTCCAGCAGGGTGGCTAGTGTAACTTGTAGCTGGTCCAGCAGGGTGGCTAGTGTAACTTGTAGCTGGTCCAGCAGGGTAGCTAGTGTAACCCGTAGCTGGTCCAGTGGGGCGGCTAGTGTAACCCGTAGCTGGTCCAGCGGGGCGGCTAGTGTAACCCGTAGCTGGTCCAGCAGGGTGGCTAGTGTAACTTGTAGCTGGTCCAGCAGGGGGCTAGTGTAACTGTAGTGGTCCAGCAGGGTGGCTAGTGTAACCTGTAGCTGGTCCAGCAGGGTGGCTAGTGTAACTTGTAGCTGGTCCAGCAGGGTGGCTAGTGTAACTTGTAGCTGGTCCAGCAGGGTGGCTAGTGTAACTTGTAGGTGGTCCAGCAGGGTAGCTAGTGTAACCTGTAGCTGGTCCAGCAGGGTGGCTAGTGTAACTTGTAGCTGGTCCAGCAGGGTAGCTAGTGTAACTTGTAGCTGGTCCAGCAGGGTGGCTAGTGTAACCTGTAGCTGGTCCAGCAGGGTGGCTAGTGTAACCTGTAGCTGGTCCAGCAGGGTGGCTAGTGTAACCTGTAGCTGGTCCAGCAGGGTGGCTAGTGTAACCTGTAGCTGGTCCAGCAGGGTGGCTAGTGTAACCTGTAGCTGAAAAAACCATACCCCCGGCCGGGATTGAACCCGCGGTCATAGTCTCAAAACTCCAGCCCGTCGCGCTAACCACTAGACCAGCTAGCCACAATAAGATTCATCCAACTAGGTATATTTCTACACCATAGGAAGGTTAGCACAGGCACCTCTGTGACCACAAATGCAAGTCACGGCCACGCTAGCTGGAGATTCGTCTGTAAAAACTTGCATTTGTGGTCACAGAGGTGCCTGTGCTAACCTTCCTATGGTGTAGAAATATACCTAGTTGGATGAATCTTATTGTGGCTAGCTGGTCTAGTGGTTAGCGCGACGGGCTGGAGTTTTGAGACTATGACCGCGGGTTCAATCCCGGCCGGGGGGTATGGTTTATTTGCAATCGTGTCATTACGATTTCTTAAGTCATGTTAACCTGTAGCTGGTCCAGCAGGGTGGCTAGTGTAACCTGTAGCTGGTCCAGCAGGGTGGCTAGCATAACCTGTAGCTGGTCCAGCAGGGTAGCTAGTGTAACTTGTAGCTGGTCCAGCAGGGTGGCTAGTGTAACCTGTAGCTGGTCCAGCAGGGTGGCTAGTGTAACCTGTAGCTGGTCCAGCAGGGTGGCTAGTGTAACCTGTAGCTGGTCCAGCAGGGCGGCTAGTGCAACCTGTAGCTGGTCCAGCGGGGCGGCTAGTGTAACCTGTAGCTGGTCCAGCAGGGTAGCTAGTGTAACCTGTAGCTGGTCCAGCAGGGTGGCTAGTGTAACCTGTAGCTGGTCCAGCAGGGTGGCTAGTGTAACCTGTAGCTGGTCCAGCAGGGTGGCTAGTGTAACCTGTAGCTGGGCCAGCGGGAGGGCTGGTGCCACCCGTAGCTGGGCCAGCGGGAGGGCTGGTGCCACCCGTAGCTGGGCCAGCGGGAGGGCTGGTGCCACCCGTAGCTGGGCCAGCGGGAGGGCTGGTGCCACCCGTAGCTGGGCCAGCGGGAGGGCTGGTGCCACCCGTAGCTGGGCCAGCGGGAGGGCTGGTGCCACCCGTAGCTGGGCCAGCGGGAGGGCTGGTGCCACCCGTAGCTGGGCCAGCGGGAGGGCTGGTGCCACCCGTAGCTGGGCCAGCGGGAGGGCTGGTGCCACCCGTAGCTGGGCCAGCGGGAGGGCTGGTGCCACCCGTAGCTGGGCCAGCGGGAGGGCTGGTGCCACCCGTAGCTGGGCCAGCGGGAGGGCTGGTGCCACCCGTAGCTGGGCCAGCGGGAGGGCTGGTGCCACCCGTAGCTGGGCCAGCGGGGGGGCTGGTGCCACCCGTAGCTGGGCCAGCGGGGGGGCTGGTGCCACCCGTAGCTGGGCCAGCGGGAGGGCTGGTGCCACCCGTAGCTGGGCCAGCGGGAGTAGCTGGGCCAGCGGGAGGGCTGGTGCCACCCGTAGCTGGGCCAGCGGGAGGGCTGGTGCCACCCGTAGCTGGGCCAGCGGGGGGGCTGGTGCCACCCGTAGCTGGACCAGCGGGAGGGCTGGTGCCACCCGTAGCTGGGCCAGCGGGAGGGCTGGTGCCACCCGTAGCTGGGCCAGCGGGAGGGCTGGTGCCACCCGTAGCTGGGCCAGCGGGAGGGCTGGTGCCACCCGTAGCTGGGCCAGCGGGAGGGCTGGTGCCACCCGTAGCTGGGCCAGCGGGAGGGCTGGTGCCACCCGTAGCTGGGCCAGCGGGAGGGCTGGTGCCACCCGTAGCTGGGGCTAACTGAAACTTGAGTGCATACAATTTTAGGGGTAGGTCTCTTGGAGAGGAAAAATATGCCCTGATGTGGTGTCCTGTAACTCGATCGCTGGTGCACTTAGCTCGCACTCTTGAGGTCTGAGGGTATGGGTGGAATAATTAGGACATGTTTCCTTAAGGCACTGGCTGTCCCTGTTCACCTATCAGTAAAATAAATACTTGGGTGTTAGTTGAGTGGTGTAGGTTGCATCCTGGGGACAAAATATACCTAATTTGCTTGAAATGTTCTGCATAACAAGGGGCTTTCTATTTAGCAGTATGTCATTGACATGAGCTAGTCTGTATACCTTGTACATATACTTATAGATATAATTATGTATGTATGTACCAGATTTGTTTTACATAAGCTGTTTTGCATTAGCTGTCACTTGTCCAAGAGCACTCTTGCAAGATGTGCATTCATGTCAGAATTAAATTGACCCTAAAATCTATAACATCGCCACCCATCCCTCAGAATTCAGGCTATTTACTTACCCATTCCAGAGCTCAAGTCAGCTTGAAGTTGTTTGTCTGAATCCTACATTATGGCATTTAAGGATTTTAACCCCTTGACTGTCGCAACCCCAAATCCTGAAGTGTCTCCTTGGGTCGCAAAATTTCCGAAAAAAAAAAAAATTTTCTTATGAAACGATAATCTTTTCCCGATTGTAATGACACCAAAAGAACAAAATTGATGGAAAACTGACAGAATTACTCTCACGAAGTTAGCGACCTTGGCAATATTTGCGAATCGGCGATTTCACCCACTTAGAGCCCAATTTTTGGCTAATTCCATCATTCTAGTGGACCAAACTCAGCTAATTCTTTAGAACTCCATTTTTTCTATCGATTGAGTACAAGAAACTGCCCATTTAATGATTTCAACCACCCAATAACGTGGTCAGAAATTTGCAATTTGGCCAATTTCATGAAAAATAAAAAATGACAATTTCAAAATAGTCCAGAATGAACATGCAGACACTTTCTCTGTTCATCAGTCACATCTCCAAGCCCCTCTGATATTACTCTTGCTTTCTATTTTGAATTTTTGTTCAGACAAAAAAATATTTACTGTTATGCAGACTACTGCAATATTGTAATAATTGTTTAAATAATGTCATCCCATTCATGACTGCATATTAGAATGGCTAGTTGGACATTTATTGGAAAATGACATCATTTGTTTACTTTTGAACGTCGGCAAAAATCAAACATTTCCCCTACTTTGAGCTCCATTTCAAGGTTCTTTTCATAGTAAAACCAATCAAAATCACCTCTATTTCTAATATGTTTTCAATTCTATCAAATGAGACCAAGGAAACGAGAATACAACCATAAATACTATACGAAAATAGACCACAAAGTCGGCATTTTAATTAAAAAAAAAAAAAAACGGTTGGAGTTTTTTTTTCCTCATTATGCACTGCGGTCTGCAGGATTTTTTTATATGGTGCACACAGATGCAGTCCCTCACATGTGGGCCTACCAGCTTTCTCCTGCTTGATTTGAAACTGCTAGAATTTGAGTATATATACATCAAACAGTGGCTCGTAAGACGTATATTTACGACCGAAACAGTCGAAGGGTTAAACAATTGTGTAAGAGGTGGAAAGCATATACAGTATTTTTTATTATAATCTGAGGAATTAGCCCATGTGTTGATGAAATATACAAAATGCATGGTTAAATTAGTGACAGGTTTGCCATTAGTGTATGTAGTTGAGCTGCTATATAGGGAGAAACTGATTATAGAGAAATTAGAGATTTTTTTTTAATATTAATGGTGTCAAGTAAATTGTACATCATTTTATATACTGTACCAATTGGAAATCTTAACCCTTAAATGGTCCAAACGTATATATACATTTTTTCAACATCTGAAAGTATGTAAAAAAAATGTAGATCTTCTTTTTTGTTTTACATTTGAAAATGTGTATATTTGTTATATTTGAAAATATGTAAAAAAAAAGTAGATATACTTTTGTAGCACTACGAATTTGAACGTCAGTCTCTTTGGACCGTTTAAGGGTTAATTGCATTGTTTCTTGTAAGAGTTTTTTTTAAAATAGGATATAGAGTAGGGCCCCCATTTACATGGCAGGTTAAGTACTAGGCTACTGCCGGAAAGCAGACATCGCCGGAAAGCAGAACGCCATTTATTTCTACTTATGAATGTTGGATAATAAGTTTACACTAACATATATTAAGTTAGCAATAGAACAAGGCATTAAAAAACAAGAAAAAATAAAATACACACACAGTACACTCATTACTTATCTCAAAATATTTGTAGTCTTAATGTAGGGTGAGGAGTGAGTAGTGTTTGTTGTAAGTTGTGTGGTAGGTATGATAACCAGCCAGGCAACCCCACCCCACTCACACACAATATACAGTGGACCCTCAACCAGCGATATTAATCCGTTCCTGAGAGCTCATCGTTAATCAAAATAATCGTTAGTCAAGTTAATTTTCCCTATAAGAAATAATGGAAATCAAATTAATCCGTGCAAGACACCCCAAAGTATTGAAAAAAAAATTTTTTTTACCACATGAAATTTTTTTTTTTTATCACACCGGCCAATTCCCACCAAGGCAGGGTGGCCCGAAAAAGAAAAACTTTCACCATCATTCACTCCATCACTGTCTTGCCAAAAGGGTGCTTTACACTACAGTTTTTAAACTGCAACATTAACACCCCTCCTTCAGAGTGCAGGCACTGTACTTCCCATCTCCAGGACTCAAGTCCGGCCTGCCGGTTTCCCTGAACCCCTTTATAAATGTTACTTTGCTCACACTCCAACAGCACGTCAAGTATTAAAAACCATTTGTCTCCATTCACTCCTATCAAACACGCTCACGCATGCCTGCTGGAAGTCCAAGCCCCTCGCACACAAAACCTCCTTTACCCCCTCTCTCCAACCTTTCCTAGGCCGCCCCCTACCCTGCCTTCCTTCCACTACAGACTGATACACTCTTGAAGTTATTCTGTTTCGCTCCATTCTCTCCACATGTCCGAACCACCTCAACAACCCTTCCTCAGCCCTCTGGACAACAGTTTTGGTAATCCCGCACCTCCTCCTAACTTCCAAACTACGAATTCTCTGCATGATATTCACACCACACATTGCCCTCAGACATGACATCTCCACTGCCTCCAGCCTTCTCCTCGCTGCAACATTCATCACCCATGCTTCACACCCATATAAGAGCGTTGGTAAAACTATACTCTCATACATTCCCCTCTTTGCCTCCAAGGACAAAGTTCTTTGTCTCCACAGACTCCTAAGTGCACCACTCACTCTTTTTCCCTCATCAATTCTATGATTCACCTCATCTTTCATAGACCCATCTGCTGACACGTCCAACTCCCAGATATCTGAATACGTTCACCTCCTCCATACTCTCTCCCTCCAATCTGATATTCAATCTTTCATCACCTAATCTTTTTGTTATCCTTATAACCTTACTCTTTCCTGTATTCACCTTTAATTTTCTTCTTTTGCACACCCTACCAAATTCATCCACCAATCTCTGCAACTTCTCTTCAGAATCTCCCAAGAGCACAGTGTCATCAGCAAAGAGCAGCTGTGACAACTCCCACTTTGTGTGTGATTCTTTATCTTTTAACTCCACGCCTCTTGCCAAGACCCTCGCATTTACTTCTCTTACAACCCCATCTATAAATATATTAAACAACCACGGTGACATCACACATCCTTGTCTAAGGCCTACTTTTACTGAGAAAAAATTTCCCTCTTTCCTACATACTCTAACTTGAGCCTCACTATCCTCGTAAAAACTCTTCACTGCTTTCAGTAACCTACCTCCTACACCATACACTTGCAACATCTGCCACATTGCCCCCCTATCCACCCTGTCATACGCCTTTTCCAAATCCATAAATGCCACAAAGACCTCTTTAGCCTTATCTAAATACTGTTCACTTATATGTTTCACTGTAAACACCTGGTCCACACACCTCCTATCTTTCCTAAAGCCTCCTTGTTCATCTGCTATCCTATTTTCCGTCTTACTCTTAATTCTTTCAATTATAACTCTACCATACACTTTACCAGGTATACTCAACAGACTTATCCCCCTATAATTTTTGCACTCTCTTTTGTCCCCTTTGCCTTTATACAAAGGAACTATGCATGCTCTCTGCCAATCCCTAGGTACCTTACCCTCTTCCATACATTTATTAAATAATTGCACCAAGCACTCCAAAACTATATCCCCACCTGCTTTTAACATTTCTATCTTTATCCCATCAATCCCGGCTGCCTTACCCCCTTTCATTTTACCTACTGCCTCACGAACTTCCCCCACACTCACAACTGGCTCTTCCTCACTCCTACAAGATGTTGTTCCTCCTTGCCCTATACACGAAATCACAGCTTCCCTATCTTCATCAACATTTAACAATTCCTCAAAATATTCCCTCCATCTTCCCAATACCTCTAACTCTCCATTTAATAACTCTCCTCTCATATTTTTAACTGACAAATCCATTTGTTCTCTAGGCTTTCTTAACTTGTTAATCTCACTCCAAAACTTTTTCTTATTTTCAACAAAATTTGTTGATAACATATCACCCACTCTCTCATTTGCTCTCTTTTTACATTGCTTCACCACTCTCTTAACCTCTCTCTTTTTCTCCATATACTCTTCCCTCCTTGCATCATTTCTACTTTGTAAAAACTTCTCATATGCTAACTTTTTCTCCCTTACTACTCTCTTTACATCATCATTCTACCAATCATTCCACCTGTAACCACAAACTTCTGCTGAACACTCTAACACTACATTTTTAAACCTACCCCATACCTCTTCAACCCCATTGCCTATGCTCTCATTAGCCCATCTATCCTCCAATAGCTGTTTATATCTTACCCTAACTGCCTCCTCTTTTAGTTTATAACTAAAGTGGTTCACAACATTGTCAGTGTACAGGTTGCCAACACGGCTTGCAGTAGCTGTGTCAGGGTGATTATCATCCATAAAGCTTTGCACTTTAAGCCACATTGCACAGACTTCCTTAATCTTAGAAGTAGGCAACTTCTTCAATTTCTCTCTCCCCTCCTCCAAAGCAGTTTCCTCAGGTCTGCCCTCTTGCTGTTCAAGATGATCTAGCAGCTCATCAGTGGTTAGTTCTTCACTGTCCTCCACCACCAACTCTTCCACATCCTCCCCACTAACCTCCAACCCCAAGGACTTCCCCAATGCCACAATGGATTCCTCAACTGGCATAGGATTCTCAGGGTTAGCCTCAAACCCATCAAGATCCCTTTTGTCTACACATTCTGGCCACAGTTTTTTCCAAGCAGAGTTCAATGTCCTCTTAGTCACTTCCTTCCAAGCCTTACCTATAGTGTTTACACAATTGAGGATGGTAAAATGATCTTTCCAAAACTCTCATAGAGTCAGTTGAGTTTGAGGTCACTACAAAGCACCTTTCAAACATAGCTTTTGTGTACAGTTTCTTGAAGTTGGAAATAACCTGCTGCTCCATGGGCTGCAGGAGAGGAGTGGTATTAGGAGGCAAAAACTTCACCTTAATGAAGCTCATGTCCCTAGAAAGTCGCTCTGCCACGTCTGTAGGATGACCAGGGGCATTGTCTAATACCAGGAGGCACTTAAGGTCTAATTTCTTTTCAATTAGGTAATTTTTCACATCGGGGGCAAATGCATGGTGTAACCAGTCATAGAAAAAGTCCCTAGTGACCCATGCCTTACTGTTTGCCCTCCACAGCACACACAAATTAGCCTTGAGGACGTTGTTTTTCCTGAACACTCTGGGGGTTTCAGAGTGATACACCAATAAAGGCTTCACTTTGCAATCACCACTAGCATTGGCACACATCAACAAAGTAAGCCTGTCTTTCATAGGCTTATGTCCTGGGAGTGCCTTTTCCTCCTGAGTAATGTACGTCCTGCTTGGCATTTTCTTCCAAAACAGGCCTGTTTCGTCACAATTAAACACTTGTTCAGGTTTCAGTCCTTCACTGTCTATGTACTCCTTGAAGTCCTGCACATATTTTTCAGCCGCTTTGTGGTCCGAACTGGCAGCCTCACCATGCCTTATCACACTATGAATGCCACTACGCTTCTTAAATCTCTCAAACCAACCTTTGCTGGCCTTAAATTTACTCACATCACTAGTTGCTGGCATTTTTTTAATTAAATCGTCATGCAACTTCCTAGTCTATTCACATATGATCGCTTGAGAGATACTGTCTCCTGCTATCTGTTTCTCGTTTATCCACACCAATAACAGTCTCTAAACATCTTCGAGTACTTGCGATCTCAGTTTCGAAAACATAGTTGCACCTTTGGCAAGAACAGCTTCCTTGATTGCCGTTTTCTTGCCCACAATAGTAGCAATGGTTGATTGGAGTTTATTATACAACCTGACCAGCTCAGAGATACGCACTCCACTTTCATATTTATCAGTGATCTCTTTCTTCATCTCCATAGTAATTCTCACCCTTTTTGCTGTAGGGTTGGCACTAGAAGCTTTCTTGGGGCCCATGGTGACTTATTTTGCAGGTGCAATCACTAAAAAGGCTGTGATAATATGAAATGTTCCAGTTGTATGTTTGGAAGCGACCGCGGTGGCTGGCTGGCTTGTAAACACTGGCACCAAAGGGACAAGTGAGGCGCGCTCAGGCCAAAGTGGACGCGTATGGTACGGAACGAAAAGCGCTGGTCGGGTTTTTAAGCGCTAGTCGAGGCAAAATTTTTGCGTTTAAATGAATCGCTAGTCAGATTTATCGTTAATCGATGCAATCGCTGGTTGAGGGTCCACTGTACATTATATACAGTATTGGTCTCTCAGGCCCCCAAATGTTAGTAGGAAAAGAAAAAAAATTGGAAAAGAAAAGAAAAAACTATAAAAACCGCTAAATAATGTAATGCGCGTATGTGGAATTCGTCGATGTTGCCGCCGCCACATCATTTTGGACAAACTTCTTGGCACTGTATCTCGGTAAGTACTGATCAGAAAATTTTTTTTTTGTCTTATTACCTTCACAAAAATATGCTCTTTAATTCTGTAAGAAAAAATAATTTTTTTTTTTTTTTTTTTTCAAAATTTCTTGGACACTGGAGCACCACTTCAGATTTTGGCCTTGGACCCTGAAGAGGTTAAATCAGGAGTGTGTGCACTTGTATATATTTGTCAGTGCAGTTTCAAGAAAGTTGAAATTTTCATTTTGTTTTCTTTTAGGCAACAATCAATGATTTACCCGTTGGACGTGATGTAGATGAGACTCTGCGTCTTGTGCAAGCATTCCAGTTTGTCGAGGAACATGGTGAAGGTAAGTTGTATGGTAATGTATTTTGATTTAGTATTAGAATTGGATATTGGGGCTGTGGCAAATTTTTTGCTGATACAGATATTTGATTTTAGGCAGATACAGTACAGAGACTCCTTTTGTGAGATATGTTTCAAGCTATACATTGGAAGTCCTACTTTTTCCTGGTCTGAAACTGAATCTGCAAGTTGTGGTTGTGGTTGTGTGTGTGTGGTTGTGTGTGTGTGGTTGTGTGTGTGTGGTTGTGTGTGTGTGGTTGTGTGTGTGTGGTTGTGTGTGTGTGGTTGTGTGTGTGTGGTTGTGTGTGTGTGGTTGTGTGTGTGTGGTTGTGTGTGTGTGGTTGTGTGTGTGTGGTTGTGTGTGTGTGGTTGTGTGTGTGTGGTTGTGTGTGTGTGGTTGTGTGTGTGTGGTTGTGTGTGTGTGGTTGTGTGTGTGTGGTTGTGTGTGTGTGGTTGTGTGTGTGTGGTTGTGTGTGTGTGGTTGTGTGTGTGTGTATGTATGTATGTATGTATGTATGTGTATATATATATATATATATATATATATATATAATAAACACACACACACACACACACACACACACACACACACACACACACACACACACACACACACACACACACACACACACACACACACACACACACAGTGGTCCCTCAATAATCGTCCATAATCCGTTCCTGGAAGTGGGACTATTATCGAAATGGACGATTTTCGAATCAATTTTCCCCATAAGAAATAATGTAAATCCAATTAATTCGTTCCAGACACCTAGAAGTATCAACAAAAAAAAATTTTTTACCTAAAAGATAGATTTACATGCACAAAAGAATGAACATTCAACATGACAGTTACCTTTATTGGAGGCTGTTGTTGTAATAAAGTTGGTAGAATTACCGACAATATGTAAAGTAAAAGGACACAAGTGCAACTAATGTGACATTTTATTGTGGCAACGTTTCGCTCTCCAGGAGCTTTGTCAAGCCGTTACAAACAATACATGGACACAGAGGGTATATATAGGCTCAGAGTGAGGTGCAATACTAGTGAGGTACCATTTCGATGTTAACTAGTGGTAGTAGTAGTAGTGACAAAAGTAATACAATATGGTAGAGCAATTAATTCGTACATGAGTAAAAGGATATAAAAACTATTACTTGGGTAACATAAAAATAGGTTGGACAAATATAGACTGGAAAGAGGCAGGTTGTTTCAGTGTTCACTCTCTGTAATGTGCTTTGTGTAGTATAACAGGAGAGACTATGTGATGGCAGGGTTTACTGTTTTCAGGAGGATTCTTGCTAAGACTGCAGAGATGGTGAAGCTGCCGTTGTTTTGTTTAATTGTATTCGAAACTGCGATCAGTGCTGATTCGAGGCACTTGCGTCTGCGGAAATTAGTTTCTTTGATCACTAATTGGGCGTCTCTGAATTTCATGAGGTGATTGGTGGAATTTCGGTGTTGTACACAGGCGTTGTGTAGCGTTGTTCAAGTTATCGTTCCTACATGCGTAAATGAGTTCACTGAAGAGCTCTTCAGATCATTAATTCTCCACGCATCAACACCACTCCCAACAAAGTTATAATTCTTCCCAACAGCAGGGAAGAGTATATGGAGAAAAAGAGAGAGGTTAAGAGAGTGGTGAAGCAATGTAAAAAGAGAGCAAATGAGAGAGTGGGTGAGATGTTATCAACAAATTTTGTTGAAAATAAGAAAAAGTTTTGGAGTGAGATTAACAAGTTAAGGAAGCCTGGAGAACAAATGGATTTGTCAGTTAAAAATATGAGAGGAGAGTTATTAAATGGAGAGTTAGAGGTATTGGGAAGATGGAGGAATATTTTGAGGAATTGTTAAATGTTGATGAAGATAGGGAAGCTGTGATTTCGTGTATAGGGCAAGGAGGAATAACATCTTGTAGGAGTGAGGAAGAGCCAGTTGTGAGTGTGGGGGAAGTTCGTGAGGCAGTAGGTAAAATGAAAGGGGGTAAGGCAGTCGGGATTGATGGGATAAAGATAGGAATGTTAAAAGCAGGTGGGGATAGTTTTGGAGTGGTTGGTGCAATTATTTAATAAATGTATGGAAGAGGGTAAGGTACCTAGGGATTGGCAGAGAGCATGCATAGTTCCTTTGTATAAAGGCAAAGGGGACAAAAGGGAGTGCAAAAATTATAGGGGGATAAGTCTGTTGAGTATACCTGGTAAAGTGTATGGTAGTTATTATTGAAAGAATTAAGAGTAAGACAGAGAATAGGATAGCAGATGAACAAGGAGGCTTTAGGAAAGGTAGGGGATGTGTGGACCAGGTGTTTACAGTGAAACATATAAGTGAACAGTATTTAGATAAGGCTAAAGAGGTCTTTGTGGCATTTATGGATTTGGAAAAGGTGTATGACAGGGTGGATTGGGGGGCAATGTGGCAGATGTTGCAGGCGTATGGTGTAGGAGGTAGGTTACTGAAAGCAGTGAAGAGTTTTTACGAGGATAGTGAGGCTCAAGCTAGAGTATGTAGGAAAGAGGGAAATTGTTTCCCAGTAAAAGTAGGCCTTAGACAAGGATGTGTGATGTCACCGTGGTTGTTTAATATATTTATAGATGGGGTTGTAAGAGAAGTAAATGCGAGGGTCTTGGCAAGAGGCGTGGAGTTAAAAGATAAAGAATCACACACAAAGTGGGAGTTGTCACAGTTGCTCTTTGCTGATGACACTGTGCTCTTGGGAGATTCTGAAGAGAAGCTGCAGAGATTGGTGGATGAATTTGGTAGGGTGTGCAAAAGAAGAAAATTAAAAGTGAATACAGGAAAGAGTAAGGTAATGATGATGATAAAAACATTAGGTGATGAAAGATTGGAGGGAGAGAGTATGGAGGAGGTGAATGTATTCAGATACTTGGGAGTGGACGTGTCAGCGGATGGGTCTATGAAAGATGAGGTGAATCATAGAATTGATGATGGGAAAAGGGTGAGTGGTGCACTTAGGAGTCTGTGGAGACAAAGGACTTTGTCCTTGGAGGCAAAGAGGGGAATGTATGAGGGTATAGTTTTACCAACGCTCTTATATGGGTGTGAAGCATGGGTGATGAATGTTGCAGCGAGGAGAAGGCTGGAGGCAGTGGAGATGTCATGTCTGAGGGCAATGTGTGGTGTGAATATAATGCAGAGAATTCGTAGTTTGGAAGTTAGGAGGATGTGCGGGATTACCAAAACTGTTGTCCAGAGGGCTGAGGAAGGGTTGTTGAGGTGGTTCGGACATGTAAAGAGAATGGAGCGAAACAGAGTGACTTCAAGAGTGTATCAGTCTGTAGTGGAAGGAAGGCGGGGTAGGGGTCGGCCTAGGAAAGATTGGAGGGAGGGGTTAAAGGAGGTTTTGTGTGCGAGGGGCTTGGACTTCCAGCAGGCATGTGTGAGCGTGTTTGATAGGAGTGAATGGAGACAAATGGTTTTTAATACTTGACGTGCTGTTGGAGTGTGAGCAAAGTAACCTTTATGAAGGGGTTCAGGGAAACCGGCAGGCTGGACTTGAGTCCTGGAGATGGGAAGTACAGTGCCTGCACTCTGAAGGAGGGGTGTTAATGTTGCAGTTTAAAAACTGTAGTGTAAAGCACCCTTCTGGCAAGACAGTGATGGAGTGAATGATGGTGAAAGTTTTTCTTTTTCGGGCCACCCTGCCTTGGTGGGAATCGGCCAGTGTGATAATAATAAAAAATAAATTTTTCAGCCGTCTTGTGGTCCGAACTGGCAGCCTCACCATGCCTTACCACACTGTGTATGCCAGTACGGTTCTAAAATCTCTCAAACCAGCCTTTGCTGGCCTTAAATTCCCTCTCATCACCACTAGTTGCAGGCAATTTCTTTACCAAATCGTCATTCAACTGCGTAGCCTTTTCACAAATAACGAAGTCATAAGAGTATCTCCTGCTAATTGTTTCTCGTTTATCCACACCAATAATAACTTCTCAACCTCTTCGAGTACTAGTGATCTCATTTTTGTCAGCATAGTTACCCCTTTTGCAACAACAGCATCCTTGATTTCCTTTTTCTTGGCCACTATGGAACATAAGGTTGTGTAGGGTTTCTTATACATCCTGCCCAGTTCGGCCACGCTTGTACCACTTTCATATTGGTCAATGATGGTTTTCTTAAATTCAATCATATTACTCACCTTCTTTACCACAGGCTTGGCACTAGCAGCTTTCTTTGGAGCCATGGTAGCTTATTTAGTACTTGCAAGCACTAAAATAAATGGAATATTATGAAATATTTTGCTGGAGCACGTGAAGGGACCTTCGCTCACAGGTAAACAATGCCAGACTGGCTGCTGCCATGGCTCAAGCCGTGGGTACGCGTCCCAGACGAACTACGACTCGCGAGTCAGCTTATGAAAAGCGAGTCCATGGCTCCAAAGAAAGCTTCTAGTGCCAGCCCTTTGGTGGTGATCACTTAACTCAGTGGTGACCTGTACTTAACTCAGTGGTGACTCCGTGGATTGAACCAAGATGGTGCCCAGAAGCGCTGAAAGGTATTTGGCAAGGTGGCCGGCTAGTCTGTGTGGTGCACTCCCTATGCCCGAAGTGATAGGCCGTAGTGGGATGCCAGGTTTGTGTGTCTTAGGAAGGCCATACAGGCGTGCTGGTTTCGGTTGACCTGGTAAAAGTTTAAGTAGTTTTTTGCCTTGTTCTGTTTTTTGTAAGATGCTACGAGCATCTTACAAAAAACTACTTAAACTTTTACCAGGTCAACCGAAACCAGCACGCCTGTATGGCCTTCCTAAGACACACAAACCTGGCATCCCACTACGGCCTATCACTTCGGGCATAGCGAGTGCACCACACAGACTAGCCGGCCACCTTGCCAAATACCTTTCAGCGCTTCTGGGCACCATCAGTCAAGCCCACCTCAAACACTCGGGTGACCTTCTCTCCTGAATTTCCAACCTGAATGTCAAAAACAAAAGCATGGCTTCCTTTGATGTCACAGCCCTCTTCACCAACGTTCCTACTGACGCTGCAATCAACATTCTGGGACAGAGGCTCACTGAAAACCATGACCTCCCTTTACCTCTTCTAGATTTCATCAATCTAGTGGAACTTTGTGTTAATTTCAACTTCTTCAAGTATCAGGACAACTGTTACAAACAGTGCTTTGGGATGGCAATGGGCAGCCCGCTCAGTGCTGTGCTTGCCAACCTCTTCATGGAAAACCTGGAGACTGAGAAATTCAGCACCCTCATTCCCAACACCGTTACTTGGCCAAGATACGTTGATGATGTATTGGTCTTTTATCCGAGACGTCTCAATATCCAGGCCCTTCTCAACAAGATCAATGCAGTTGAACCATCAATAAAGTTTACACTTGAACTCAAAAATGATGGCAAACTTCCTTTCCTCGACGTTCTACTATGCAGATCTCCCAACAGTGACAAACTTCTCTTCAAAGTGTATAGAAAACCTACCAACAAGGACGATCTTATATACTTTTATTCACACCAAGACACCTGCACTAAGAGAGGAGTCCTCATTGGCTTCTTCTTGAGAGCTCTTTGCATCTCCAGCCCTTGTTTTCTAGAAGAATGCACTTACATAACACAAGCCTTTACACGTCTTCAGTTCCCATCTTTCTTCATGCGAGATTGCAGACTCGAGGCATAAGCTATCCTCAACAAACCGCCCATGGAACAGCCCCGTAAGCTGACCTATACCTGCTAATCAGGTCTTCACTCCTACGTCTGCCAACATCGTTGCCTCCAGCACTGAGACAGATAATAGGATTGCTCCCATTACCTCTCATGATGTCATCCAGACGGCTAACAATATCCTCCATCCCAGCCCCAGGAAAGCAAACCCTTTGTCTCCTACTCCTGTCCTTCAAGCAGAACACCCTATCCATATACCTAACTTCTTACCTTCCTTGGTGTCGTTCGTCGTGACGTTTCCAGTAGTCGACTCACATTCGTCGGGTAGCCTCAATAACCTAGTTGGGTTATTGAGGTTAGGACTTTGGGTAGTTTCAAATTTAGGTTGGATAAGTACATGAGTGGGAGGGGTTGGGTTTGAGTGGGACTTGAACATCACAGTTTATTTCTTGGGTAGCATTGAAAATTGGGATGGGCAAATGTTTTGTTAGTGGGATGAATTGTAAAGGACCTGCCTAGTATGGGCCAACAGGCCTGCTGCAGTGTTCCTCATTTCTTATGTTCTTATAACGAGAGCTTCAGAACGAAGCCAACTCGGTGCACTGTTTACCTAGCTGTGGGAGCAGTTCTCTCCTGCTTTGCTTACATTTTTGACAGTAATTTGGCCAAATTTTGCTTTTCTAGTCATGGGTCCTAAGAAAGTAAGTGTAAAGGACAGTGCTGAGAAGAAAAAGATAATTTCCTTTTTTATTATTATTTATTTAGGGAACTAGAGCACATATCCAATTCCCTAGATCAAGAGCCTCTCACCAGTGTCAAGAAACCTTGATGCTGGTGAGGGACTTCAGTTCCCTAAATTATCAATGATAATACATAGTTATAATAATAATTATTACAATAACGATAGAGCTTCAGTTCCCTAAATTAATAATACATTATAACGAGAGCTTCAGAACAGTCAACTCAGTGCGCTGTTTACCTAGCTGTGGGAGCAGTTCTCTCCTGCTTTGCTTACATTTTTGACAGTAATTTGGCCAAATTTTGCTTTTCTAGGCATGGGTCCTAAAAAAGTAAGTGTAAAGGACAGTGCTGACAAGAAAAAAGAGGATGATTTCCATGGAATTAAAGCATGAAATCATAGATAAACAAGAGGTGTCTAGGTTTTGGGTTGGGGGGGGGGGAGCTGGCTCGTAAGTCGGAGCAAAAAATCGACCGATCGATGGCTTGTATCTCAAAAAAACTCGTACGTTGGGACACTCATAAGCCAAGGTTCCACTGTATTATTATATGTGTGTAAATAAACAATATTTTCACTTAAAATTTAAGTGGTAATTTTTTGGGTTATGGAATGGATTAATAAAATTTACAATTCTTATGGGAAAAATTGTTTTATCATTTAAAAAGCATCTTAGAATAGATTAAGCTCGAATATCGCGGTACCACTGTACTTGCTTATTACTTGGACTTCATGTAAAATAGAGGAACTGCATATACTTAATATACCCATTTCAGATGTACTCTTCTAGGAAAAAGTTGGCAGGAGCATAGTTGTTCAAACCTTTATTTATTATAGCATTCTACCATTTTTAATTCCTTCCTCTGTCCTGTAATTGCCTAGGATTGATCTTGTATTTAAATTGCCTAGACTTTTCCCTTTCCCTCAAATATAGGAAAATATCAGTCTTATTGTTTCACATTTTATTCTGTAAGATGTAACAGTTAACCTTTTGCTTTCCCACTTAAGACAAACCATCACAAGACTGGCTGCCAGCATTTATTTCCCCCCATCCTCTTAGTTATGTTGCAGGATACTAAATACATGTATATTGTGCCTCTTTTCTACTAGTTTGTCACCAGGAATTGTCATTCCATCTTGCTACTTCACTTCCCATATGCTTTAGTCTTACCTGGCTCCAGTTATACAAGCTCTAATTTGTAGTATGCAATAACTAAATTTGAAAGAAATCTGGTGTTTGACATGTTATATAAGCTGGTATTTGTAATAAGAACCTGATATACGAGTGTTCTTTACAGTTTGCCCAGCTGGATGGAAGCCTGGAGCTAAAACCATGAAGGCTGATCCTACTGGCAGCAAGGAATACTTCCAGAGTGAGAATTAAGAAATGAAGAAGAATGGACGTCTAGCTGCCTTAACATACATTAATGAACTGTGATTTTTTTCTCTTAAAATACTAAGTCATTTATTTCTAGTTACCCTTAATATGTGAAGCTTTTGCAGCTTAGCAGTTGAACTCAGTGGATGTATATTTTCAATATTAATATTTATGTATGTTATAAAATAGTACACATGGTAATACCTGTACTGTGTTAACTTTAGTACAGTACTTTAATGTATTTCTGGTAATTAAAATAAAGATTTAAAATACTAAGACTTTTAGTCAAATTCATTCAGAGTAGAGGTAATACAATTGGACCAGACTAATTTACTTGAGATTGCAGTCTAGTTTAGCTACTGATAGCTTATCAAAACCTATTTACAGTAGGGCCCCACTTATACGGCAGGTTAGGTTCCAGGCTACCGCCATGAAGTGGAAATCGCCGTAAAGTGGAACACCCTTATTTTCCACTCATAAATTCATATAAATACACCTACCATCTGACTTACGACCTGCTCGACATAAGACCAATCGACTTACGATCGTGTTTTCTATGCCAAATTTCTGGGAAATAAACAACTGTTTGTGTTGTACACAGTGTTTATCCTAAACCTTACAGAATAAAATACAGTACTAACAGCATAAAAAGTAAAGTAAAAAATGAAATACCAAAATAAAACAATAAAATAGTCATTACAAAAATGTGATGCTGATATTCAGTAGTAAGGTTCGACTTGCATCCATTTCGACTTACGACCAGTTTGTCGGAACCGAACTCGGTCGTAAGTCGGATGGTACCTGTACTAGGTAACAAGTTTACAATAACATATATTAAGTTAGCAATAGAACTAGGCATTAAAAAACAATAAAGTAAAATACACATATAGTACACTCATTACTTACCTTAAAATATTTGTAGTCTTAATCAAGGGTGAGATGAGTAGTATGTATGGTAGTCAGCTGGGCTACCATACCAGGCCATTCCACCCATACAATATTCTATGACATTTAACCCTTTGAGGGTCGACAGGCCCTCTCCGAGACTCGTTCTCAGTGTCGGCCAAATTTAAAAAAAAAAAAAAAAAAAATTTCTTATGAAAAGATAGAGAATCTTTTCCCGATCATAATGACACCAAAAGTATGAAATTTGATGGAAAACTTAGGGAATTATGCTCTCCCGAATTAGCGGTCTCAGCGATGTTTATGCATCTGCGATTTTGCCCACTTTGAGCCCCATTTTCGGCCAATTCCACTGTACTAGTCGACAAAAAACATGAATGTTTCGCTAGAACTCCATTTTTTCTATCGAACGAGTGCAAGAAACCACCCATTTACCAATTTCATCTATCCAGTACAGTGGTCAGAAT
The DNA here is from genome assembly GCF_038502225.1 of Cherax quadricarinatus. NCBI lineage: Eukaryota > Metazoa > Arthropoda > Malacostraca > Decapoda > Parastacidae > Cherax > Cherax quadricarinatus. The sequence continues at coordinate 32,572,910 of NC_091311.1, read as the reverse complement.
TTAGCGATTTTGCCAATTTCACACAAATTTCAAAAGATGCCAATTTCCGAATAGGGTCCAGAATAAACAGACATTCCCTCTGTTCATTAGTCACATCTCAAGGCCCCTCTTACATTCTTTTGCTTTCCACTTTGAATTTTTATTCTCACAAAAAATAGAAGATTTACTGTTATGCAGACTACTGCATTAGTGTAAAAAATGGTATAAATAATAATGGCGCACTTGCAAAAGAATATTAGACTCGCCAGTTGACGCGTATTGGACGCTTGGCATGATTTGTTTACTTTTGAACTTTGGTAAAAATCGAACATTTCTGCTACTTTGAGCTCAATTTCAAGGTACTTTTCATTGTAAAACCAGTCAAAATCGTCTAAATTTCTGTAATATGCCTTCCATTCTATAAAATGAGACCAAGAAAACTATAGTACAACAATGAATACCATATGAAAATACAGTGCAAAGTCGCTGTTTTATTCCAAAAAAACGGTGTTTTTTTTCTCATTATGCACTGTGTCCTGCAGGATTTTCTTTATACTGTGCACACTGACCACATAGACCCATTCTTTCATATGTAGACCTACCAGCTTTCTCCCACTAGATTTGAGGGCGCTAGAATTTAGGCGTACTAGTACGTCAAAAACCCTGGAGCGTAAGCCGTACTAGTACGGCCGAAACCCTCAAAGGGTTAAGCATCCTAGAGCGATGAAATGCATATACAGTTCACTCAATACTTGCCTTAAAATATTTGTAGTCTTAATCTAGGGTGAGATGAGTAGTATTTATTGTAAGAAATCAAGTGTGGTGTGTATGGTAGCCAGCCAGGCCAACCCACCCACACATATTCTATGACGTTTAAGCGTCCCAGAGCGATAAAATGCATATACAGCTTACTCATTACTTACCTTAAAATATTTGTAGTCTTAATGTAGGGTCAGAGGTGAGTAAACAAAATAAAATGAATAAATGAGAGAGCGAGAGAGAATAAGTACATGAGGACACTCTTGGAGTTATGTAAACAAACCAGGTGAACGTGAGTTATGTAAACAGTGTACACTTCTGGTTTGTGTACAAGTTACATTGTGTACAAGTTGTCTCTACATTGACACGGAGGAATAAATAAAGAAGAACACTCCCATTCTCATGTAACACTATTTTTAGAAGAAATAAAGCTCTGAGTGAAGGCAATGGAAATAGTCACATGGACGTTTTTTGGGTTATCCTAGGTACTTTACACACATGCTGCTATGTATGATAATCTATGTAACTATTTGTGTATACCTGAATAAACTTGCATGCATACAAAAGGAATAATTTTTCTACAGTTACCCATCATAGATGGATTAATGAAAATGTGTATATTAACGTAATGTACGACATTTAATGAGACTCGGTGATGATTATTATTATTATTATTATTTATCATCATCATTAACATAGTGTCTCAAGACATAAGACACACTGATTTTAATGTGTACCTGCATCCCAGCACTGTGTAAGTTTATTTAGGTACAGGTATATATAAGTATAATTACCAGAGTATATATAAAGGAGGGGTTTCGGGATATTAGCAGTTTGGAGGGATATGTTGTGTATCTTTATACGTACAGTATATGTTTCTAAACTGTTGTGTTCTGAGCACCTCTGCAAAAACAGTGATTATGTATTAGTGAGGTGAAAGTCTTGAATGATGATGAAAGTGTTTTCTTTTTGGGGATTTTCTTTCTTTTTGGGTCACCCAAAAATATAAATATATATATACATATATAGACAGCAACCACCCAGGGAGGTACTACCGTCCTGCCAAGTGAGTGTAAAACGAAAGCCTGTAATTGTTTTACATGATGGTAGGATAGCTGGTGTCTTTTGTCTGTCTCCTAAATATGCAAAATTACAGGTATGTCTTGCTACTTCTACTTACACTTAGGTCACACTACACATACATGTACACGTTTATTTATACACACTCATCTGAGTTTTCTTTGATTTTATCTTAATAGTTCATGGTCTTGTTACTTTTCCTTTTATATCCATGGGGAAGTGGAATAAGAATCTTTCCTCCGTAAGCCATGCGTGTTGTAAAAGTCAACTAAGATGCCAGGAACATTGGGCTAGTAACCCCTTTTCCTGTAAAGATTACTAAAAAGAATAAGAAGAAGAAAATTGTCAAAGTGGGAAGTCTGAATGTGTGTGGATGTTGTGCAAATGATAAGAAAGAGATGATTGTGGATGTTATGAATGAGAAGAAGCTGGATGTCCTGGCTTTAAGTGAAACAAAGCTGAAGGGGGTGGGAGAGTTTCAATGGAGAGGAATAAATGGGATTAGGTCAGGGGTTTCAAATAGAGTTAGAGCTAAAGAAGGAGTAGCAATAATGTTGAAGGATAAGCTATGACAGGAAAAGAGGGACTATAAATGTATTAATTCAAGGATTATGTGGAGTAAAATAAAGATTGGATGTGAAAAGTGGGTTATAATAAGCGTGTATGCACCTGGAGAAAGAGAGATTTTGGGAAATGCTGAGTGAATGCATGGGGAGTTTTCAGTCAAGTGTGAGAGTAATGGTGGTTGGGGATTTCAATGCTACAGTGGGTAAAAATGTTATGGAGGGAGTAGTAGGTAAATTTGGGGTGCCAGGGGTAAATGTAAATGGGGAGCCTTTAACTGAGCTATGTGTAGAAAGAGATTTGGTAATAAGTAATACATATTTTATGAAAAAGAGGATAAATAAATATACAAGGTATGATGTAGCACGTAATGAAAGTAGTTTCTTAGATTATGTATTGGTGGATAAAAGGTTGATGGGTAGTCTCCAGGAAATACATGTTTATAGAGGGGCAACTTATATATCGGACCATTATTTAGTTGTAGCTACAGTTAGAGTAAGAGGTAGATGGGAAAAGAGGAAGGTGGCAACAACAACTAAGAGGGAGGTGAAAGTGTATAAACTAAGGGAGGAGGAAGTTCGGGTGAGATATAAGCGACTATTGGCAGAAAGGTGGGCTAGTGCAAAGATGAGTAGTGGGGGGGGGGGGGGTTGAAGAGGGTTGGAATAGTTTTAAAAATGCAGTATTAGAATGTGGGGCAGAAGTTTGTGGTTATAGGAGGATGGGGGCAGGAGGAAAGAGGAGTGATTGGTGGAATGATGAAGTAAAGGGTGTGATAAAAGAGAAAAAGTTAGCTTATGAGAGGTTTTTACAAAGCAGAAGTGTTATAAGAAGAGCAGAGTATATGGAGAGTAAAAGAAAGGTGAAGAGTGGCAAGAGAGTGCAAAAGGAGAGCAGATGATAGAATGGGAGAGGCACTGTCAAGAAATTTTAATGAAAATAAGAAAAAATTTTGGAGTGAGTTAAACAAGTAAGAAAGCCTAGGGAAAGTATGGATTTGTCAGTTAAAAACAGAGTAGGGGAGTTAGTAGATGGGGAGATGGAGGTATTAGGTAGATGGTGAGAATATTTTGAGGAACTTTTAAATGTTAAGGAAGAAAGAGAGGCGGTAATTTCATGCACTGGTCAGGGAGGTATACCATTTTTTAGGAGTGAAGAAGAGCAGGATGTAAGTGTGGGGGAGGTACGTGAGGCATTACGTAGAATGAAAGGGGGTAAAGCAGCTGGAACTGATGGGATCATGACAGAAATGTTAAAAGCAGAGGGGGATATAGTGTTGGAGTGGTTGGTACTTTTGTTTAATAAATGTATGAAAGAGGGGAAGGTACCTAGGGATTGGCGGAAGTTTTTATTGCATTTATGGATTTAGAAAAGGCATATGATAGTGGATAGAGGAGCAATGTGGCAGATGTTGCAAGTATATGGAATAAGTGGTAAGTTATTAAATGCTGTAAAGAGTTTTTATGAGGACAGTGAGGCTCAGGTTAGGGTGTGTAGAAGAGAGGGAGACTACTTCCCGGTAAAAGTAGGTCTTAGACAGGGATGTGTAATGTCACCATGGTTGTTTAATATATTTATAGATGGGGTTGTAAAGGAAGTAAATGCTAGGGTGTTCGGGAGAGGGGTGGGATTAAATTTTGGGGAATCAAATTCAAAATGAGAATTGACACAGTTACTTTTTGCTGATGATACTGTGCTTACGGGAGATTCTAAAGAAAAATTGCAAAGGTTAGTGGATGAGTTTGGGAATGTGTGTAAAGGTAGAAAGTTGAAAGTGAACAAAGAAAAGAGTAAGGTGATGCAGGTATCAAATGATTTAGATAAAGAAAAATTGGATATCAAATTGGGGAGGAGGAGTATGGAAGAAATCAATGTTTTCAGATACTTGGGAGTTGACGTGTCGGCGGATGGATTTATGAAGGATGAGGTTAATCATAGAATTGATGAGGGAAAAAAGATGAGTGGTGCGTTGAGGTATATGTGGAGTCAAAAAAGTTATCTATGGAGGCAAAGAAGGGAATGTATGAAAGTATAGTAGTACCAACACTCTTATATGGGTGTGAAGCTTGGGTGGTAAATGCAGCAGCGAGGAGACGGTTGGAGGCAGTGGAGATGTCTTGTTTAAGGGCAATGTGTGGTGTAAATATTATGCAGAAAATTCGGAGTGTGGAAATTAGGAAAAGGTGTGGAGTTAATAAAAGTATTAGTCAGAGGGCAGAAGAGGGGTTGTTGAGGTGGTTTGGTCATTTAGAGAGAATGGATCAAAGTAGAATGACATGGAAAGCATATAAATCTATAGGGAAAGGAAGGCGGGGTAGGGGTCGTCCTCGAAAGGGTTGGAGAGAGGGGGTGAAGGAGATTTTGTGGGCGAGGGGCTTGGACTTCCAGCAAGCGTGAGTGAGCATGTTAGATAGGAGTGAATGGAGACGAATGGTACTTGGGACCTGACGATCTGTTGGAGTGTGAGCAGGGTAATATTTAGTGAAGGGATTCAGGGAAACCGGCTATTTTCATATAGTCGGATTTGAGTCCTGGAAATGGGAAGTACAATGCCTGCACTTTAATCCTTTGACTGTCGCGGCCGTATATATACGTCTTACGAGGTACCGTGTTTGACGTATATATACTCATAAATTCTAGCGGCTTCAAATCAAGCAGGAGAAAGCTGGTAGGCCCACATGTGAGAGAATGGGTCTGTGTGGTCAGTGTGCACCATATAAAAAAATCCTGGAGCATGCAGTGCATAATGGGAAAAAAAAAACTCCGACCGTTTTTTTTAATTAAAATGCCGACTTTGTGGTCTATTTTCGTATAGTATTTATGGTTGTATTCTTGTTTTCTTGGTCTCATTTGATAGAATGGAAAACGTATTATAGAAATAGAGGTGATTTTGACTGATTTTACTATAAAAAGAACCTAGAAATGGAGCTCAAAGTAGGGGAAATGTTTGATTTTTGCCAATGTTCAAAAGTAAACAAATGCCATTGTCCAATAAATGTCCAACTAGCCATTCTAATATGCAGTCATGAATGGGTTGATGTTATTTATACAATTATTACAGTATTGCAGTAGTCTGCATAATAGTAAGTCTTCAATTTTTTGTTTGAATAAAAATTCAAAATAGAAAGCAAGAGTAATATCAGAGGGACCTGGAGACATGACTGATGAACAAAGAAAGTTATTTTAGAGCCAGGAATGTCTGCATTGTTCATTCTGGACCTTATTTTGAAATTGTCATATTTTTTAGTTTCGTGAAACTGGCCAAATTGCAAATTTCTGACCACATTATTAGGTAGTTGAAATCGGTAAATGGGCAGTTTCTTATACTCAATCGATAGAAAAAATGGAGTTCTAAAGAAACAGCTATGAGTTTGGTCGACTGGAACAATGGAATTAACCGAAAATAGGGCTCAAAGTGGGCGAAATCGCCGATTTGTAAACAGCGCCGAGGTCGCTAACTTCGTGAGAGCGTAATTCCGTCAGTTTTCCATCAAATTTCGTTTTTTTGGTGTCATTACAATCGGGAAAAGATTCTCTATCATTTCACTAGAAAAATATATATTTTTTTTTTAAATTTTGGGACACCAGGAGACACCTCAGGATTGGGGGTTGCGACAGTCAAAGGGTTAAAGGAGAGATTTGGGATATTGGCAGTTTGGAGGGATATGTTGTGTATCTTTATATGTATATGCTTCTAAACTGTTGTATTCTGAGCACCTCTGCAAAAACAGTGATAATGTGTGAGTGTGGTGAAAGTGTTGAATGATGATGAAAGTATGTTCTTTTTGGGTCACCCTGTCTCGGTGGGAAACGGCCGACTTGTTGAAAAAAAAAAAATATACACACACACACACACACACACACATATATATATATATATATATATATATATATATATATATATATTATATATATATATATATATATATATATATATATATATATATATATATATATGTCGTGCCGAATAGGCAGAATTTGCGATCTTGGCTTAAATAGCAACGCTCATCTTGCCATATGGCAAGTAAAAATTTGTGTATGCAGTGAACCTAACGAAAAAAAATATATTTCACTGTGTTTGTTTAGTATTAAATTATTGTAAACAAATCTAAAATATATTTAGTTAGCTTAGGCTAAAATAAATTGAGCTTGTTATGATTAGGTTAGGTAAGTTTTCTAAGTTCTTTTTGGTGCAAAATTATAAATTTTTACACCAACATTAATGAAAAAAAATATATCTTTGAACGTATAAGAGAAAATTTTAGAAAGGACTTATATATATATATATATATATAAAATATGAAATGACTTAACACTTGAAATGGAGAGAATTAGTGCTGACGGATCTCACATAGAATGTAAACAAACCGGGTGGGGCATGGTGACTGTATTAGAAAGTTAGGTGGGGGGAGCCGTATAGAGAGTTTTGGTCATAATTTGAAATGACTGTATTAGCGGAACACCATAAAGTGAAACGTTGTAAAGCGGGGCCCTACTGTACTGTATATTAATGGAAGTGCTAAACTCGTGTAGGTCATGGAGCTGGGGTGGTAAACAAGTGTTGGGGTGAGTAATTGGTTTAACCCTTTTGACTGTTGCAACCCCAAATCCTGAAGTATCTCCTGGTGTTGAAAAATATTTTTGAAAAAAAAAAAAAGAAAAATTCTCATGAAATGATAGAAAATCTTTTCCCAATGGTAACGACACCAAAAGTACAAAATTTGATCGTAAACTTATGGAATTACTCTTGTGAATTTAGCGACCTCTGCAATATTTACGCATCGGTGATTTTGCCCACTTTGGGCCCTATTTTCGGCCAATTCCATTATTCCAGTCGACCAAACTCATAGCTATTTCTTTAGAACTTCATTTGTTCTATTGACTAAGTAAAAGAAACTGCCCATTTACCGATTTCAACTACCCAATAAAGTTGTCAAAAATTGGTAATTTGGCCAATTTCACGCAAATTAAAAAATATGCCAATTTCAAAATGAGGTCCAGAATGAATAATGCAGACATTCCTAGCACTAAAATAACATTTTCTCTGTTCATCAGTCACGTCTCCAGGCCCCTCTTATATTACTCTTGCTTTCTTAATAATTCTATTTTGAATATTTATTTACACACAAAAAAAATAGATTTACTGTTATGCAGACTGCTGCAATATTGTAATAATTGAATAAATGTCAACCCATTCATGACTGTGTATTAGAATGGCTAGTTGGACATTTATTGGACAATGATGTCATTTGTTTACTCTTGAACATAGGCAAAAATCTAACATTTCAGCTATTTTGAGCTCCATTTCAAAGTCCTTTTCATAGTAAAACCAATCAAAATCGCCTCTATTTCTGTATGTTTTCATTCTCTCAAATGAGGAAGAAAATGAGAATACAACCATAAATACTATAAGAAAATACACCTCAAAGTCTGTGTTTTAATCCAAAAACACGGTCAGTTTTTTTTTTTTCCGTGCGCTGCAGGATTTTTTTTATACTGTGCAAAGTGAGTACACAGACCCATTCTCTCACATGTGGGCCTACCAGTTTTCTCCCACTTGACTTGAAGCTGCTAGAATTTTTGAGTATGTATACGTCGAACACATTGGCTTGTAAGACGTATATATACGACCGAAACAGTCAAAGGGTTAATCCAAAGGGGAGGGTATGTAACTCATACTTGATTGAAGAGCCCTTTTGCAGCTTAGAAGGCACCTCTTGATAGGTCTTGATAATAAAACATGTGCAGTCTGATATACATTCTCTGCCAGTTTGTTCACATCTCTGAAATTCATGATAAGTCACACTTGCAGGCTACCCATCAGTAATAGATGGGTTGTTACTTCTGACCCTTTGACTGTTTTGGTCGTATATATATAAGTCTTACGAGCCACCGTTTTTGACGTATATGTACTCATAAATTCTAGCGGCTTCAAATCAAGCAGGAGAAAGCTGGTAGATGCCCACATGTGAGAGAATGGGTTTGTGTGGTTAGTGTGCACCATATAAAAAAATCCTCCAGCACGCAGTGCATAATGAGAAAAAAAAATCCAACTTTTTTTTTTAATTAAAATTCCGAATTTGAGGTCTATTTTCGTAAAGTATTTATGGTCGTATTCTCGTTTTCTTGGTCTTATTTGATAGAATGGAAAACATATAGAAACAGAGGTGATTTTGATTGGTTTTACTATGAAAATTATTATAATAAAAAAGAAGCGCTAAGCCACAAGGGCTATACAGCGCTGCAGGGCAGGAAGGAAGCGAGGGCATCAGGTGGCATAAGGGAGATGGATGAGTAATAGGTTACAGATAACAGCGGGATAGTGGATGGTGAAAGGGTAAAGGGCAGCAAGAGACTGAACTAGAAAGGGCTGAGGGGAGTGCGAAAAGTATCATCAGCGTTTGTGGAGTAAATCAGTTGTTGTCAAGAAGTCAATGAGAGAGTCAGGATTAAAGGAGGGTCCATCAGCAAGAAGGGAAGGTAAAGAGAGAGTAGTAGAACGAAGACGACGTTGGAGGTAAATTCTGCGTGCTCGTTGATAGAGAGGGCAGTCTAACAGAATGTGGCTAATCGATACTGGAACTTGACACTGCTCACAGAGAGGAACAGGGTGCCTCTCCATGAGATACCCATGAGTAAGACGAGTGTGGCCAATGCGAAGGCGGGAGTGGTCTCCCAACCTCGGCACTGATGACAAGAAGACGGCCAGTAACCTATGCTCGGTTTAATAGAATGAAGTTTGTTACCGAGCAGAGATGACCAACGGGTGCGAAGGTGGGTAGCTATTGCAGCAAAATAGTCCAGAAATGGAACACCTCGATAGGAAATTGGTAGGTCATGCACTGCTGACTGCGCAGCAGTGTCTGCTTGTTCATTGCCCTATACGTCGACATGACCAGGGACCCAACAAAAAACAACATCTTTATGTTTGGTAGAGATACGGCATAGCCAAAGTTGGATACGGAGAACTAGGGGATGAGATGTATCAAATTTTCGTATAGCCTGTAGAGCACTAAGGGAGTCTGAGACTACTACAAATGATGACACAGGCATAGATGCGATACGAATAAGTGCTGCAAGAATGGCATACAGTTCAGCAGTAAAAATGCTAGCTGAAGATAGTAAATGCCCCCGCACGACGCTGTCCGGAAACACTGCTGCGAATCCGACGCCGTCTGAAGACTTAGAGCCATCTGTGTACACAGCGGTGGCATGAGAATGGGAGTGGAAGTGATCAAGAAAAAGAGAGCGGGAAGCCACCGTAGGCAGTTGAGCTTTCGAGCAAGGGAGGGAAAAAGAACAGACCCGAACAGCTGGAACTTCCCAGGGGGGTAGGGAAAAGTGAGATGCTACATGAACATATAAAGGTGGTAACTGAAGGGAAGACAAGAGTGAATGTAGGCGAAGAGAAAAGGGATGGAGCAAACAGGGGCGGTGAACGAATAAAGAATGTCTACTAATATCGGTAACCATTCTATAAATGGAAGGATTGTGTAGATCGTGAGAGCGTACATAATAGCGAAGGCAATGGGCATCACGGCGATCAGACAAGGATGGAACATTTGCTTCTGTATAGAGGCTCTCAACAGGGGAAGAGCGAAAAGCACCAAGGCACAAACGTAAGCCTTGGTGATGGATAGAGTTAAGGCTTGAGAGAGTAGCAGGAGAGGCCGCGGAATAAACCTGGTCACCATAATCGAGTTTCGATAAAACGAGGGCTGAATGTAGGCGAAGCAGAGTTTGACGATCAGCTCCCAAGGAAAGATGAGCAAGGGTTTTAAGAAGGTTTAGCCGGCTGTGACAAGTTGCATTCAGAGAGGTAATGTGAGGTTTCCAGGATAACCGACGGTCAAAGAGAAGGCCTAGAAACCTGACTGTATCACGTTCGGGGATATGGGAGCCATAGAGATACAAAGGATGATCGGAGATAACAGAGCGTCTAGTGAAAGTAATTTGGTGAGTTTTGGTACTTGAAAATTTAAACCCATGCGTGGTGGCCCAAGTGGAAACACGGTCGACCGCATGCTGGAGAGAAACTGCAATAAGGTGACAGTCAGCGCCTGCACAAGCAATAGCGAAGTCATCAACATAGAGTGATGACCAAATATTGGGTGGAAGAACAGAGGCCAAATCATTTATAGCAAGGAGAAAAAGTGTTGTGCTTAGAACACATCCCTGAGGGACACCTTCAGCTTGGACGAAGTCCGGGGAAAGAACATTATTGACTCGAACACGGAAATGTCTGTCAGTTAAAAAGTTCTTAAGGAAGGATGGTAGATTGCCTTGGAGGCCTAAGGAATGGGCCTGGGCCAAAATATTATACCTCCAAGTTGTGTCATATGCCTTCTCAAGGTCAAAAAATATGGCAATAACTGAGTGATTATTCGCAAAGGCATTACGAACATACGTATCCAAGCGTAGTAAGGGGTCTATGGTAGAACGACCCTTACGAAAGCCATATTGACTAGCGGAGAGACTGTTGTGAGTCTCTAAATACCACATTAAACGTCGATTTACGAGGCGTTCCATCACTTTGCAAACTGCACTAGTAAGAGCGACGGGGCGATAGTGGGAGGCATCATGTCCTGTAGTACCCGGTTTGCGGAAAGGGAGAACAATGGCAGATTTCCACAGCTGGGGAAGAATTCCTTGTGCCCAAATAAGATTGAAGAGGTGTAAGAGGACTACAAGGGCTGACCGATGTAAATGTTGTAACATACGAATATGAATGTCGTCAGGCCCAGCTGCCGATGGTCGGCAAGCTGAGAGCGTTGCCTCCAGTTCTTGAAGTGTAAAAGGCACATTATACTGTTCTTCTCTGAGAGAAGAAAAGTCCAAGGGTACTAACTCTCTGGCAGACTTTGAGGAAAGAAACGAGGGGCATAGATGGAGCCCTCGGGAAATACGGACCAGATGTGTGCCAAGTTCAATGGCAACGTCAAGAGGGTTTGCTACATCAACACCAGCGACCCGTAGAACAGGAGCCGGGTCAGGAGAGTATTTACCACTCAATTTCCTCACTTTTTTCCAGACTGCACTCATAGAAGAAGCAGAGGTGATGGTGGAAACATAGTCTCGCCAACAAGTGCGTTTAGCTTCACGGATGACATGGCGAGCGATCGCACGCTTCTGCTTAAAATCAAGAAGTCTCTCAGCGGTTCTATTGTACCGGTACCTGCCCCATGCAGCACGTTTCAAACGTACTGCACGAGCACAAGCAGGAGACCACCAAGGCACGCACTTCTGAGAATGCCTGCCTGAGGTTTGGGGTATAGAATGAGAAGCTGCGGTATAAACTGATGTCGAGAAGATGTGTAGGAGCTCATCAATGGAGGATGAAGGAACCTCACTAAAAGCAGTGAGGTGTGAGTAAAGATCCCAATTTGCCCGATCAAATTGCCAGCGAGGGCTACGGAAAGGTGGTGAATAGGAAGGAGAAGTAAGAATGATCAGAAAATGATCGCTGTCATGTAAGTCTGGTAGAACAGACCAGGTGAAGTCTAGTGCAGTGGAGGAAGAGCAGACTGATAGATCGATGCAAGAGAGAGTATGAGTACGAGGATCAAAATGGGTGGGAGTACCCGTATTTAAAACATGGAGGGGGTGAGAGGCGAGAAAAGCCTCCAACTGAATGCCACGTGAGTCACAATGAGACCCCCCCCAGAGGAAATGGTGGGCATTAAAATCACCAAGTAACAGAAGTTGTGGTGGTAAGGATGAAACAAGAAAGGCAAAGTCTGGGATAGAAAATGCTCGAGAAGGAGAGAGATATAAAGAACATATTGTAAACCACTTATTCAAGTGGATACGGGCTGCAGTGTAATGCAGCGATATATGGACAAATAGTTGACAGTACGGAATATCATTGCGTAGAAGAAGGGCACTTTCATTAAAGGTCCCATCTGAGAAAGGATCCGAAGAATACAATAAATTATAGCCTGAGATAGGTTGGAAAACAGCCGAGTGTAATTTTGGTTCTTGTAAGCAAGCACCAACAGGGGAAAACCTGGAAAGCAACATCTGAAGCTCACCCCGATTACCCCTGAGGCCGCGGATATTCCACTGTAAATAGGCCATGATTGGCGATGAAGAAAATATCAGGAATCTGTAGGTAAAGGCACCTACGGACTAGAGGGGTTAGAAAAGTCAACGTGTGGTGGCATTGGAAGACGTTCAAGTAGCGAAGGAACGGAGCGTTGCGAAGAATGGGGTTGTGAAGATGGAGGAGAGGGAAGAGAAGGAACAGGAAGTGAATCAGTGTCCATTGAAGGTTTAGTCTCTGCAATATATTCTGAAATGGCTTCAAGTGTTTCTGAATTCAAAGATGTATGGGAGACCATATTGGAGATAGAAGATTGGGACAGTAATGGACTGTACCAAAGTAGAGGGGGAGGGAAGAGTGTAAGGGACTGGAGATGAAGTGTAGGGGGGGACAGAAGAGGCAGAAACCTGGGAGGTGGCAGAAGAGGGAGAAACTTGGGAGGGGACGGGGGTGGAAGGCATAGTACGAGGAGGAGGGTGAATCTCCACACTTGTAATAGAGCCAGAGAGAGGGGAAGAACTAGGTACAGAGACTGGAAAGGTAAAGTGTGGAGGTGGAAGAAGGGAAGGAAGGGGAAAAGAAGATTTGAGCAATGTGGATTTTTTGGACTTCTGAGTAGAGGGGCGATTGGTATTAGGTGTCGTACGAGGTCTTGTCGATACTGGGGCTTGTGAGGAAGGACGCGAAGATGTGAGAACAGACTGAGTTGTAGTCGGGACGTCAGAGCCAAGGACAGCAAAAGGATTAGATGCCGTAGTGGCTATGGGAGGGGTAACAACAGAGGAGGCTGCAGAAGATGGGACCCCAGAAGTGGGGGCATGTTTGGAAACACGAGAATAAGAAACACGGGGTAGTCTCCCTTGGAGGCGGAGATGAGTAACTGCCATAGCATAAGGGAGACCTTCTGCCTCTTTGAGGCAACGGATTTCACGTTCATTTAAGTAGACCTGGCAACGGCGGGAGTACGAAGGGTGAGCTTCATTACAATTAAGGCAAGATGGAGGTTGACTGCAAGATGTATTAGAATGGTCGTCGGCACCACAGACTGGGCATTCGGCCATAGATCTGCAATATTTCGCTGGGTGACCAAAACGCCAGCAATTTCTACATTGTTGCGGTGTAGGTATCACCTTTCGAACTTGTAACCGATGTCCAGCGACATATACAGAGGACGGGAGTTCTCGGCTGTCAAAAGTTAAACGAGCCACATTGCAAGGGTAACGTCTCCGCCCCCGGGCAGGAAGGACATAAGTGTCTACTTTGAGGATTGGGAGATCCTGGGGTTCCAGCTGTTCAAAAATGTCATTGCCACATGACTGGAAATTCTGTTGGACTATGGTATGGGGCAGAATGACAGTACCACTACAAGAATTGAGAGAAAGATGTTTTTCCATAGTGATAGGAGTAGTATCGATATTCGAAAGGAGAGAAAGATCATGAGCTTGGTTAGCATTCTGGACAGTGACGATGCGCGTACCGCTCTTGAGAGCATGAAATGAAATATCTCTGCCAACATGACGCAGGAGCGCTTTGCCAATACTATGGTCAGAAAGGTAGGCAGAAGAAGAAGTCGGTCTTAAAGTAAAGAATTTTGTCCATTGTGTGGTCCGAAACTGAGCGTGGAGAGGGAGTGCTTGACGTGTCGGTCTTTTCCGAGTAGAATGGGAAGGTAACGAAGGAGCATCATCAGGAGATTGACGTTGGCGTTTAGGAGTAGGACCGGAGTTGGTCTGGCGTGAAATGGGCGGGCGATTCGAAAATTGCCGTACCGTAGAGGGAGAAGCCGGAAGCATAGTCAAAGAAGAGCGGAGTTCAGACAAATCGAAGGAGTCAGTCGAAGCCCCGGTACCTGAAGCGGGTGAGGAAACAGCACCAGCAATCAGGGGCATCAGGAGTGTCCGAAGAGTGGTCTAAACACAGGGCAGGGTCAGAATGGGGTGCGGTATCAAGAAGGGGCCCGGGGGTAGTGGGTTCATGGACTAGGGCTGCCATGGTTAGGTTACTCCTTTGCTTTTTGTTTTAAGAAAAAAAAGAAAAGAAAAGAAAATAAAAATAAAAAAAGAATAAATAAAGGGGGGAGCGGGGAGGAATAGTTCCCAGGAGGAATGAAAGGGCCGGAAATCTCCCTCCTCGCCCAAGAGGACCTCAACACCGCTAGTAGCGCAGATGCAGCATGGAACCCGTGCCATACCCTACCCTTCATGTCAGTAAACCAGCAATCCGGGATAGCAACCTCACATCTGCCGAGCTACCTCAGTGGACAAAAGAGAGGGTGGCCGGATATCCGCCACAAAGCATACCTCCTTCGGCCACCACCCCCGGAATCCGAAAGGTGGCTTCCAGAGATACACCCGTCGCCCGAAAGATACCCAAAGCTACTCCGGGATACCGGAGAGGGATCGGGACATCCCCAGGCAATCCAGATTCCACGGCAAACTACGCCACCGCCAAGAACCTCAACGGAATGGGATGGACCCCGGTGTTCTTTCCCCTACCTAGGAACTAGCGCGCCTGTGGGAGAAATCCCAAAGGCCAAAAAGAGGAAGGGCAAAAGGGAGGGGTGGGGAGGAGGAGGAGGAATGGAAAAAGGGGAGGATGGAGAGGATGGGATAGGGGAGGGGAGAATGGGGGGTAATTAGGTTCGGTCTGAGGAAGAAGACGGACAGGGCTAATTCCTCAGACCAAGAGCCTCTTCACCACGCCAAGGAGCCCCCCTTGAAGAGGTTTACTATGAAAAGAATCTTGAAATGGAGCTCAAAGTAGGGGAAATGTTTGATTTTTGCCGATGTTCAAAAGTAAACAAATGATGTCATTTTCCAATAAATGCCCAAGTAGCCATTCTAATATGCAGTTATGGATGGGTTGACATTATTTATACAATTATTACAATATTGCAGTAGTCTGCATAACAGTAAATCTTCTATTTTTTGTTTGAATAAAAATTCAATATAGAAAGCAAGAGTAATATCAGAGGGGCCTGGAGACGTGACTGATGAACAAAGAAAATGTTATTTTAGAGCCAGGAATGTCTGCATTGCTCATTCTGGACCCTATTTTGAAATTGTCATATTTTCTAATTTTCGTGAAATTGGCCAAATTGCAAATTTCTGACCATGTTATTGGGTAGTTGAAATCGGTAAATGGGCAGTTTCTTGTATTCAGTCGATAGAAAAAAATGGAGTTCTAAAGAAATAGCTATGAATTTGGTCGACTGGAACAATGGAATTAGCTGAAAATAAGGCTCAAAGTGGGTAAAATCGTCAATTCGTAAATATTGCCAAGGTCACTAACTTCGTGAGAACGTAATTCCGTCAGTTTTCCATCAAATTTCGTTCTTTTGGTGTCATTACAACCGGGAAAAGATTCTCATCATTTCGTAATTTTTTTTTTTTTTAAATTTTGCGACACCAGGAGACACCTTAGGATTTGGGGTTGCGACAATCAAGGGGTTAATCATTGCCTCTATTGCAAATCTGCTTTTTTTACTCTTGCTTCTCTACTGTTCATTAGTTTGCTCTGCCACCTTTAGAGATCCAGCAATCAGTATCTTTACCTCCCCAAGAAGGCAGATAAGGATAATTTGCCTTTAAAAAATGCAGGCAAAGTTGGGTTTCAGACTGGTTATGACTCCTTTTAAATGCCTGATTTTGCTTTTATGAAGGAAAAACACGTGAACAGTCAGTTAAGGTAGCAAGGATGGTTAAGTGTGATAGCTATGGTCCATTTCTCCAAAGATTTGACATTGTGATCTGCAATACATATGTAACTGGCTATCATACTTAGATGAAGTGCTAATACTGGTAGGGGTCATACATCATTGAGGAATGGGAGGTAATTGGGTTTGATCCAAGGAAAGGGAGAAAAAATATAATTCTTTGGATCAAGAACCCTTCATCATCACTGAACTTCCCTTTAAGGGATAAGCAGCTTTTTGGTGATTTTTCACTTTATGGCAGTACCCTGGAACCAGACTCACTGTATAAGTGGGGCTCTAGTATCTTTTCTACTGACAGTCACTTGAAATATTCAACAATGCAGTTGTACCTTTTAACCCTTTGAGGGTTTTGGCCATACTAGTACGGCTTACGACCCAGGGTTTTTGACGTACTAGTATGCCTAAATTCTAGCGCCCTCAAATCTGGTGAGAGAAAGCTGGTAGGCCTACATATGAAAGAATGGGTCTATGTGGTCAGTGTGCGCAGTATAAAAAAAAAATCCTGCAGCACACAGTGCGTAATGAGAAAAAAACTTTGACAGTGTTTTTGGATTAAAACAGTGACTTAGCACTCTATTTTCGTATGGTATTTATTGTTGTATTCTACTTTTCTTGGTCTCATTTTAGAATGGAAGACATATTACAAAAATTATGATGATTTTGACTGGTTTTACAATGAAAAGTACCTTGAAATTGAGAGCAAAGTAGCAGAAATGTTCAATTTTTACCAAAGTTCAAAAGTAAACAAATCATGCCAAGCATCCAATACACGTCAACTGGTGAGTCTAATATTCTTTCACAAGTACGCTGATATTATTTATACCATTTCTACACTAATGCAGCAGTCTGCATAACAGTAAATCTTCTATTTTTTTGTAATAATAGAAATTCGAAGTGGAAAGCCAAAGAAATATAAGAGGGGCCTGAGGATGTGACTAACGAACAGAGAACTTGTTATTTTAGTGCCAGGAATGCCTTTCTTGTTTATTCTGGACCCTATTCGGAAATTGGCATCTTTTGAAACTTGTGTGAAATTGGCAAAATTGCTAAATTCTGACCACTTTATTGGATAGTTGAAATTGGTAAATGGGTGGTTTCTTGTGCTCATTCGATAGAAAAAATGGAGTTCTAGCGAAATAGTTATGATTTTTGTCGACTAGTACATTGGAATTGGCCAAAAATAGGGCTCAAAGTGGACAAAATCGCCGATGCGTAAACATCGTTGAGATCACTAACTTCGCGAGAGCATAATTCTGTAAGTTTTCAATCAAATTTCATACTTTTGGTGTCATTATGATTGAGAAAAGATTCTCTATCTTTTCATAAAAAATAATTTTTTTTTTTGAAATTTGACCGACCCTGAGAACAAGTTTCGGAGAGGGCACCTGGGGGCACGTCAGAAGTATAGGGCCTGAAGTTTCTCATTGGCCACAACTTTCACAATAAATTGTGCACTTGTCCACCTATAGCCTTGTAGGTTTTTGTGAGCAAATTACATTTTATTTTTATGGCATATATAAAATCTACTCCTTTCATCAGCAATAGCACACCTCTTCCAGTTATGGACCTGTGGTAACAAGGCATGCTCCTTCAAACCAGCACCATCTGCAGAGGATACCAAAGATTCTTGCCACTCTGTCCTTTTTTCTGGTCTACACAATGGTGCCTCTTCAAGTGGGGGCTCCTCGTAGTTGTGAAGAGACTTTTGATTTGAGGAATTGGACCTTTCGTTCTTCTGCTGAACCTAATTACCCCCCCCCCATTCTTCCCTTCACATTGTACCATACCTGGAGGGGGTATTCCGGGGATCAATGCCCCTGCAGCCCGGTCCATAACCAGGCCTCCCTGTGGATCAGGGCATGATCAACCAGGCTGTTACTGCTGGCCACATGTAATCCAATGTACAAACCAGAGCCCGGCTGTCCAGCTCCCTCTTGAAGGCAGCCAGGGGACTATTCGTAATTCCCCTTATACATGGTGGGAGGCTGTTGAACAGTCTTGGGCCCTGGACACTTACGGTATTTTCTCTTAGTGTACCAATGGTACCCCTACTTTTCATTGAGGGTATTTTGCACTGCCAGCCCAGTCTTTTACTTTTGTAGGGAGTGATTTCTGTGTGTAGATTTGGGACCATTCCCTCTAGGATTTTCCAAGTGTAGATTATATCTCTCGCCAGCATTCCAGTGAGTACAAGTCAGGTGCCTCCAAGCGTTCCCAGTAGTTAAGGCGTTTGACGGAACTTATATGTGCAGTAAAGGTTGTCTGTACATTCTCTGGTTCTGCAATTTCACCTCTTTGAATGGAGATGTTCATGTACAGCAATATTCCAGCCTAGAGAGAACAAGTGATTTGAAAAGGATCTTCATTGGCTTGGCATCTCGTGTTTTGAACGTTCTCATTATCCATCCTATCATTTTCTTTGCAGTTGTGATCGTGGCACTTGTGATTCTTGAAAGTGAGATCCTCAAACATTACAACTCCAGGTCCCTTGCATTATTTTTCTGCTCTATTGTATGGTCAGTTTGTAATATACTCAGTTCTAGTTTTTTTTTTTTTAATAAGTCGGCTGGCTCCCACCGAGGCAGGGTGACCCAAAAAGAAAGAAAATCCCCAAAAAAGAAAAATTTCATCATTCAACACTTTCACCTCACTCACACATAATCACTGTTTTTGCAGAGGTGTTGTGTATAAAGATACACAACATATCCCTGCAAACTGCCAATATCCCAAACCCCTCCTTTAAAGTGCAGGCATTGTACTTCCCATTTCCAGGACTTGAGTCTGGCTATATAAAAATTACCGGTTTCCATGAATCCCTTCGCTAAATATTACCCTGCTCACACTCCAACAGCTCGTCAGGTGCCAAATACCATTCGTCTCCGTTCACTCCTATCTAACACGCTCACGCACGCTTGCTGGAAGTCCAAGCCCCTCGCCCACAAAACCTCTTTTACCCCCTCCCTCCAACCTTTTCGAGGATGACCCCTACCCCGCCTTCCTTCCCCTACAGATTTTTACGCTCTCCATGTCATTCTACTTTGATCCATTCTCTCTAAATGACCAAACCACCTCAACAACCCCTCTTCAGCCCTCTGACTAATACTTTTATTAACTTCACACCTAATTTCCACACTCTGAATTTTCTGCATAATATTTACACCACATACTGCCTTTAGGACATCTCCACTACCTCCAACTGCCTCCTCACTGCAGCATTTACAACCCAAGCTTCACACCCATATAAGAAAGTTGGTACTACTATACTTTCATACATTCCCTTCTTTGCCTCCATAGATAACATTTATTGTCCCCACATATACTTCAATGCACCACTCGCCTTTTTCCCTTCATCAGTTCTATGATTAACCTCATCCTTCATAAATCCATCCGCTGACACGTCAACTCCCAAATATCTGAAAACATTCACTTCTTCCATACTCCTCCTCAATTTGATATCCAATTTTTCTTTATCCAAATCATTTGATACCCTCAATTTTCCATAACGAAGTAGTTGGAATTTGTCTTCATTGAACATCATAGTTTTCTGTTGCCCATTGGAAACCTTGGTTTATATCTTGGTTAACAGTATCCTCAATAGATGGCAGTCTCATGCAGATCCTAGTATTGTCTGCAAAGGATGATACAGTGCTGTGGATTACATCTGTCTGATATGAGGAACAGGATGGGGGTGAGGACTGTGCCTTGTGGAACAGAGCTTTTCACTATGCCAGCTTCTGATTTAACTCTGTTGACCACTACCGTTTGTGTTCAATTGGTTAGGAAGTTGAAGATCCATCTCCCCACTTAGCCAGTTATTCCTTTAGCATGTATTTTGTGTGCTATTACGCCATGATCATGCCTGTCAAAGGCTTTTGCAAAATTAAACATTAATAAAAGACAGTTGCCCATGGCTTACTAACAGCATTCTAAGACTCGTCAATATGAAAAACAATATAGAAGGGGCTTAATAACTAAAGAATTTATCACACGCTATACATCGGTTGTCACCAAATTAATCAAAGTCCAAGCAATTATACTATTCTAATAGTCACTGAAACTAGAAGAGATAAAAAACATTTCTGCTGGACCACAATGACAAGGTTCTGGATACTTTAGAGGATAAACAAAATGCAGATGTATACACAGACTTCGCAAAAGCTTTTGACAAGTGCGACCACGGTGTAATAACAAAATGCATGACAAAGAAAACAGGAAAAGTTGGTAGATGGATCTGTAACTTCCTAACAAACAGAACACAAAAAGTAATAGTAAACAGTCAAGTCTGAGGCACAATGCTTGTTCCCATCTTGTTCCTCCTCATATCTGACGTAGACAAAGATGTAAGCCATAGCTCCGTGCCTTCTTTGCGGATGGCACTCGAATTGCCATGAGTGTCCTCTATCAAAGACACTGCAAGACTCCCAGAAGACATCAATCAAATCTTTAAATGGGCTGCAGAAAACAATATGAAGTTCAACGAAGAGAAATTTCAACTACTCGGATATGGAAAACTTGAGTTAATTAAAATTTTATCAGGGTATAAAAAATTCTAACCACACAACAGAGTGAACAACTAATGTGAAGGACCTGGGAGTGATAATGTCAGATAGATAATGAGATACATTGTTGTCTTTGAAGGACCTCTCCTTCAAAGACAACAATGTACAGTGGACCCCCGCATAATGATTACCTCCGAATGCGACCAATTATGTAAGTGTATTTATGTAAGTGCATTTGTATGTGTATGTTTGGGGGTCTGAAATGGACTAATCTACTTCACAATATTTCTTATGGGAACAAATTCGGTCAGTACTGGCACCTGAACATACTTCTGGAGTGAAAAAATATCGTTAACCGGGGGTCCACTGTATCTATCTCATCTGCTAGAAAAATGATGGGATGCATAATGAGAACCTTCAAAACTAGGGATGCCAAGCCCATGATGATTCTCTTCAAGTTGCTGCTTCTCTCTAGGCTGGAATACTGCTATACACTAACTACCCCCTTCAAGGCAGGCAAAAATGCTGACCTTGAGAATGTATAGAGAACTTTCATGGCACACACAAGTATGATAAAGCACCTACATTACTGGGAATGGTTGAATCCCTTTGATTTGTATTCCCTGGAATGCAGGTGAGAAAGATGCATGATAATATACACTTAGAAAATCCTAGAAGGATTAGTACCAAACTTGCACATGAAAATCACTTCCTACAAAAGCAAGAGATTCTGCATGAGATGCAACATTACCCCCATGAGAAGTAGGGGGGCCATGAGTACACTAAGAGACAACACACTAAGTGTCAGGGGCCCAAGACTGTTCAACTGCCTCCCAGCATACATAAGGGGGATTACAAATAGACCCCTGTCTTCAAGGTGTTGGACACACACCTAAAGTCAGTATCTGATCAGTCGGGCTGTGGTTCGTACATAAGTTTACATGTGGCCAGCAGTAACACCCTGGTTGATCAGACCCAGAGCCACTATGAGGCCTGGTCTTAGACTGGGCCGTGGGGAAGTTGATCCCCGAAACCCTCTCCAAATAACTCCAGGTAGACAACATCCCCCCCCCCCCCCTACACACTTCAAAGACCTAAACCTACTCATGTACAAAACATTCACACCTGCTACTGTGCAACCTACATTTACAGAACCATAAATTCTAATATTAATCCCAAACTAAAACACTTGATAGTTGCAACAGGACCCATAGACAATTTTTTTTTTTTCAACAAGTCAGCAGTCTCCCACCGAGGCAGGGTGACCCAAAAAAGAAAGAAAATCCCCAAAAAGAAAATACTTTCATCATCATTCAACACTTTCACCACACTCGCACATTATCACTGTTTTTTGCAGAGGTGCTCAGAATACAACAGTCTAGAAGCATACACATATAAAGATACACAACATATCCCTCCAAACTGCCAATATCCCAAACCCCTCCTTTAAAGTGCAGGCATTGTACTTCCCATTTCCAGGACTCAAGTCCGACTATATGAAAATAACTGGTTTCCCTGAATCCCTTCACTAAATATTACCCTGCTCACACTCCAACAGATCGTCAGGTCCCAAGTACCATTCGTCTCCATTCACTCCTATCTAACACGCTCACGCACGCTTGCTGGAAGTCCAAGCCCCTTGCCCACAAAACCTCCTTTACCCCCTCTCTCCAACCCTTTCGAGGATGACCCTTACCCCGCCTTCCTTCCCCTATAGATTTATATGCTCTCCATGTCATTCTACTTTGATCCATTCTCTCTAAATGACCAAACCACCTCAACAACCCCTCTTCTGCCCTCTGACTAATACTTTTATTAACTCCACACCTTTTCCTAATTTCCACACTCCGAATTTTCTGCATAATATTTACACCACACATTGCCCTTAAACAGGACATCTCCACTGCCTCCAACCGTCTCCTCGCTGCTGCATTTACCACCCAAGCTTCACACCCATATAAGAGTGTTGGTACTACTATACTTTCATACATTCCCTTCTTTGCCTCCATAGATAACGTTTTTTGACTCCACATATACCTCAACGCACCACTCACCTTTTTTCCCTCATCAATTCTATGATTAACCTCATCCTTCATAAATCCATCCGCCGACACGTCAACTCCCAAGTATCTGAAAACATTCACTTCTTCCATACTCCTCCTCCCCAATTTGATATCCAATTTTTCTTTATCTAAATCATTTGACACCCTCATCACCTTACTCTTTTCTATGTTCACTTTCAACTTTCTACCTTTACACACATTCCCAAACTCATCCACTAACCTTTGCAATTTTTCTTTAGAATCTCCCATAAGCACAGTATCATCAGCAAAAAGTAACTGTGTCAATTCCCATTTTGAATTTGATTCCCCAAAATTTAATCCCACCCCTCTCCCGAACACCCTAGCATTTACTTCCTTTACAACCCCATCTATAAATATATTAAACAACCATGGTGACATTACACATCCCTGTCTAAGACCTACTTTTACCGGGAAGTAGTCTCCCTCTCTTCTACACACCCTAACCTGAGCCTCACTATCCTCATAAAAACTCTTTACAGCATTTAGTAACTTACCACCTATTCCATATACTTGCAACATCTGCCACATTGCTCCTCTATCCACTCTATCATATGCCTTTTCTAAATCCATAAATGCAATAAAAACTTCTCTACCTTTATCTAAATACTGTACATAATACCAGACACAAAAGTCTCTGATATTCATAGTGTCCCGCTAAATCTCTTAAAAAATTCAATATACATAAAAGGACCCAAAATCAGGAAAACACTGCCCGAAATCTCCAGAATGGCTGACGAAGTCCTGTCCTCGGGAATGAAAATATTCATTGCTAGTGTAATCCTGTATTAATGGTTTACAAAACTGACAAGTACGCAAGTATCTTTGTCTTGTACTAGCTGCAATGTGGCGTTCTGTACTGGATTAATACAACCACTGGTTGCAGTGCTGTGTAACCCTTGTGGTTTAGCGCTTTTTGATTATAACAACCACCACCACCGGTGGGTGAAATGTCTCCGCAATAAAGATGCCCAAGTGTTGCATTTGTATCATACAGCTCGTACAAAAATAATGCAAAAACAAACAAAAAAAAAAAAAATACCATGAAAAAAAAAAATTAACTTCCAAGCAATATAATGATTTCTCACATTATCAAGGAACTGTTCCTTGATAATATACACAGCCTCTCCTCACTTAACGATGGAGTTCCGTTCCCAAGACCACATTGGTAAACGAATTTGTCGTTAAGTGAGGAGCATACTATAATGGAAGTGGGTTTGTGTCAACCATCTTTGATATTGTTTTAATGTCACCTCTGCACCAATTATAACATTTCTGGTATATCTTTAAATGTTTATACAGTAGTGTACTGTATATTGTAATAAACAGAATAGAGGAAATCAGCTCTAATATACATTATTTAGGTATGCAAACTGGTCAGAGAGCCTGTCATAAGTCAGTCTTTAGTAAATGAGTATGTTGCTAAGCGAGGACAGGCTGTATATTATGGAAAAATTGCGAATAAGCAAATAATTTGAGCTTAAATGCTTCCTCTGATCGTATTTGCTTGGACCACCACCACCTCTTTTCTACAACATTGCAAATGCAGCTTATGGCAACCATGAAAGTGTCTACCACTCTAAAAACACACACACAAAAGTGGATGACTAAAACTGCTAGTTTTGCTCTGAAAGACTTAAATGTCTAGTATGGTAGCAATGTACAAGCTTACAGGACAAATCATAAAGAATAATTATTGGGTGAGAACCAAAATAAGACCAGTATTTTATTTCATTTAATTCCATAGATACAACCAGGTCTGACATCACTAGCATAAAATCTTAAAACTAATTCCAGTACTCAAAACATTATGTAAATATTTATACATTCATGGGGGAGCACTAAACATTCAGCACCTGGGGGGCATGGAAAGTAATCAGGTTCAGTCCAGGGAAGGGAAGGTTATCCAGTTTCTTGGAGCATATGCTTCTCATTGGCATCAAGGAACCTTCCTTGAGAGGTTAGGTCATTATAATTAAGCACTAAACCCATAAGGGTCATACAACAATGTGGGGGTTATGTAAATAACTGAAAATTGCAGACTGACTACTAAATCATTTTAAGATACTAAGTGCCTGCAACTCCTTGGCTAGCAGAAGTGTTATAAATTATTCCAACACTAGTTTAACCAATCTACATTGCAAGTAATTTGTTTTATGAATCTGAAGGGTTTATAGAGTGTAACCTACTCTTTCATTAAGGCATTTCCCTTGTAGGGCAAATTGCCAAGAGCACTTGATCCAGAGAACTGGAATTACTCTCCACTTCTTCAGATCAAATCTGTTAGCCATTTCCCCACTTACTTTATGACCCCCCTATGGCTTTAGTGTTTCTCCAGAAACGATACAATCTTGTTCAACTTAACGACCAAACTAACAATATTCTTAACTAATATTTAAGGGTGTTGAAGCTTTACAAAAGAGGCAACTAACTTGCAGGCAAGTGCACCCATATTACTCTGAAGTGATCAATATAAAATATTACAAATTAGAAAGCCAAGAGCCAAATAGCAGAACTGAGAAACCATGAAAAAGCTGCTTTCAATAAAATGGCATATTGCACTTGCTTATGATTATAATAATCTAAATTCCTTATGAGTAAAATATTCACAACAGAGCTGGCAAACTACAATTTACCACTGCCAGCAGAGAAGCTACATCTCTTCGTTAAAGCTTAGGTGGCTTCCAGTTATCTTTTTCTGCTCTAATGGCAGCCATGGTTGCTACTGGGTCAGAAGTGTTAGCGTGTTGCTGGACTGAAGCTTCTGCTACTCTCATGAAGGGATTAATCTGCTTCTCTTCTCCTGAAATTTGAAATAATTGACATCATATAAACTTAATAGTTGATAGCAGGCATATGTGAACAAATAAGAGAATGGAGATGAATGCTTTTTTTGGGACCTGATGAGCCGAGTGTGAGGAGGGTAATATTTTGTGAAGGGATTCAGGGAAACTGGTTAGCTGGACACGAGTTCTGGAGGTGGGAAGTACAATGTCTGCACTTTGGACCCCTCAAAGGGTTTGAGGTTTGGCCTCTGAGGGACAGCCAGGTATTTTCTCTTATGAAATGGTAGAGAATCTTTTTTTGAAGGTAAAAAAAAAAAAAAAAAAGTACGAAATTTGATGGAAGATTTACAAAATTATGCTCTCTTGAATTTTGATGCATCAGCGATATTTACACATCGGCGATTTTGCCAACTTTCACACCCATTTTAGGCCAATTACATTATTCCAGTTGACCAAATTCTTAGCTATTTCACTAGTATTACTTTTATTTTATCGATTGAGCATAAGAAATCGCCTGGTCAACTGTTTCAACTACCCAATAAATTGATCAGAAATTGGTAATTTGGCTAATTTAACACAAAGTTCAAAATACAGTGGAACTTCAAATATCTAACTGCTCCCAACTCAACCAATTATGTAAGTGTATTTTTGTAAGTGCTTTTATAAGTGTATTTTTGAGGGTCTGAAACGAACTAATCTAATTACATTATTCCCGCTGGGAATAAATTCATTTGGTAACGGCACTCGAACAGCTGTCTGGAACGTAGAAAGTTCGATATTTGAAGTTCCACTGTATTCTAATTTCAAAATAAGGTCCTGAATGAACAATGCAGGGATTCCTGGCAGTAAACTAACATTTCCTCTGCTTATTAGTTACATTTTCAGGCTTTGCAAATGAATTCCCTTTTTATATTTTATTCACATAATGTATTTTTATTCACGCCAAAAAATAGATTTACTGTTATGCAATATTGTAATAATTGTATAAATAATATCAGCACATTTGTGAACATACATTAGACCCACCAGCTGATGTGTATTAGTCTTGTGATGACATTTGTTTACTCTTGAACATCAGCAAAAATTGAAAATTTCTGCTACTTTGAGCTCAGTTTCAAGCCATTTTCAGTACTAAAACCAATCAAAAGCAACTATTTCTGTAACATATCTTCCATTCTATCAAACAAGATCAAGAAATTGTGAATACAAATGTAAAAAACTTACAGAAAAACACAGCAAAGTTGCTGTTTTAATCCAAAATTACGGTCAGTTTTTTTTCTCTTGTTATGCACTGTGCGGGATTTGTTTTATGTGGTGCACACTTACCACATAGATGTATTCTCTCATATCTAGGTCCAAATTTACTGCTCATAGGTAATCCAAGTGAGCTGAGCTCATGGCGTAGATCTACGGCTTGGACCCTGGCTTCAAAGCCGTAGATTTATGGGACGGACCCTGAAAGGGTTAAAGGAGGGGCTTGGGATATTGGCTGTTTGGAGTGACATCTAAACTGTTGTATCAGAGCACCTCTGGAAAGACAGTGATTGTGTGAATGATGGTGTTTTTCTTATTTGAGTCACCCTGCCTCTTTTTAACTTTAGCAATGTATACAGGAGAAGGGGTTACTAGCCCCTTTCTCCTGGCATTTTAGTTGCCTCTTTTGACACGCATGGCTTATGGAGGAAGAATTTTGTTCCACTTCTCCCCTGGAGGTATGAGGAAATAAACAAGAACTAGTAAGAAAATAGAAGAAAACCCAGATGAGTGTGTATACATAAACGTGTACATGCACGTGTAGTGTGAAGTAAGTCCAAGTGTGTATGTATGTATGTATGTATATGTGTGTGTGTGTGTGTGTGTGTGTGTGTGTGTGTGTGTGTGTGTGTGTGTGTGTATGTGTGTATTTTTTTTTTTTTTTTCAACAAGTCGGCCGTCTCCCACCGAGGCAGGGTGACCCAAAAAAGAAAGAAAATCCCCAAAAAGAAAATACTTTCATCATCATTCAAAACTTTCACCACACTCGCACATTATCACTGTTTTTGCAGAGGTGCTCAGAATACAACAGTCTAGAAGCATACACATATAAAGATACACAACATATCCCTCCAAACTGCCAATATCCCAAACCCCTCCTTTAAAGTGCAGGCATTGTACTTCCCATTTCCAGGACTCAAATCCGACTATATGAAAATAACCGGTTTCCCTGAATCCCTTCACTAAATATTACCCTGCTCACACTCCAACAGATCGTCAGGTCCCAAGTACCATTCGTCTCCATTCACTCCTATCTAACACGCTCACGCACGCTTGCTGGAAGTCCAAGCCCCTTACCCACAAAACCTCCTTTACCCTCTCTCTCCAACCCTTTCGAGGACGACCCCTACCCCGCCTTCCTTCCCATATAGATTTATATGCTTTCCATGTCATTCTACTTTGATCCATTCTTTCTAAATGACCAAACCACCTCAACAACCCCTCTTCTGCCCTCTGACTAATACTTTTATTAACTCCACACCTTCTCCTAATTTCCACACTCCGAATTTTCTGCATAATATTTACACCACACATTGCCCTTAAACAGGACATCTCCACTGCCTCCAACCGTCTCCTCGCTGCTGCATTTACCACCCAAGCTTCACACCCATATAAGAGTGTTGGTACTACTATACTTTCATACATTCCCTTCTTTGCCTCCATAGATAACGTTTTTTGACTCCACATATACCTCAACGCACCACTCACCTTTTTTCCCTCATCAATTCTATGATTAACCTCATCCTTCATAAATCCATCCGCCGACACGTCAACTCCCAAGTATCTGAAAACATTCACTTCTTCCATACTCCTCCTCCCCAATTTGATATCCAATTTTTCTTTATCTAAATCATTTGACACCCTCATCACCTTACTCTTTTCTATGTTCACTTTCAACTTTCTACCTTTACACACATTCCCAAACTCATCCACTAACCTTTGCAATTTTTCTTTAGAATCTCCCATAAGCACAGTATCATCAGCAAAAAGTAACTGTGTCAATTCCCATTTTGAATTTGATTCCCCATAATTTAATCCCACCCCTCTCCCAAACACCCTAGCATTTACTACCTTAACAACCCCATCTATAAATATATTAAACAACCATGGTGACATCCCTGTCTAAGACCTACTTTTACCGGGAAGTAGTCTCCCTCTCTTCTACACACCCTAACCTGAGCCTCACTATCCTCATAAAAACTCTTTACAGCATTTAATAACTTACCACCTATTCCATATACTTGCAACATCTGCCACATTGCTCCTCTATCCACTCTATCATATGCCTTTTCTAAATCCATAAATGCAATAAAAACTTCCCTATCTTTATCTAAATACTGTTCAAATGTATGCTTCAATGTAAACACCTGATCTACACATCCCCTACCCACTCTAAAACCTCCTTGCTCATCCGCAATCCTACATTCTGTCTTACCTCTAATTCTTTCAATTATAACCCTACCGTACACTTTTCCTGGTATACTCAGTAAGCTTATTCCTCTATAATTTTTACAGTCTCTTTTGTCCCCTTTCCCTTTATATAAAGGGACTATACATGCTCTCTGCCAATCCCTAGGTACCTTCCCCTCTTTCATACATTTATTAAACAAAAGTACCAACCACTCCAACACTATATCCCCCCCTGCTTTTAACATTTCTGTCATGATCCCATCAGTTCCAGCTGCTTTACCCCCTTTCATTTTACGTAATGCCTCACGTACCTCCCCCACACTTACATTCTGCTCTTCTTCACTCCTAAAAGATGGTATGCCTCCCTGACCAGTGCATGAAATTACTGTCTCTGTTTCTTCCTTAACATTTAAAAGTTCCTCAAAATATTCTCGCCATCTACCCAATACCTCCATCTCCCCATCTACTAACTCCCCTACTCTGTTTTTAACTGACAAATCCATATTTTCCCTAGGCTTTCTTAACTTGTTTAACTCACTCCAAAATTTTTTCTTATTTTCATTAAAATTTCTTGACAGTGCCTCTCCCACTCTATCATCTGCTCTCCTTTTGCACTCTCTCACCACTCTCTTTACCTTTCTTTTACTCTCCATATACTCTGCTCTTCTTATAACACTTCTGCTTTGTAAAAACCTCTCATAAGCTACCTTTTTCTCTTTTATCACACCCTTTACTTCATCATTCCACCAATCACTCCTCTTTCCTCCTGCCCCCACCCTCCTATAACCACAAACTTCTGCCCCACATTCTAATACTGCATTTTTAAAACTATTCCAACCCTCTTCAACCCCCCCACTACTCATCTTTGCACTAGCCCACCTTTCTGCCAATAGTCGCTTATATCTCACCCGAACTTCCTCCTCCCTTAGTTTATACACTTTCACCTCCCTCTTACTTGTTGTTGCCACCTTCCTCTTTTCCCATCTACCTCTTACTCTAACTGTAGCTACAACTAAATAATGATCCGATATATCAGTTGCCCCTCTATAAACATGTACATCCTGGAGCCTACCCATCAACCTTTTATCCACCAATACATAATCTAATAAACTACTTTCATTACGTGCTACATCATACCTTGTATATTTATTTATCCTCTTTTTCATAAAATATGTATTACTTATTACCAAATTTCTTTCTACACATAGCTCAATTAAAGGCTCCCCATTTACATTTACCCCTGGCACCCCAAATTTACCTACTACTCCTTCCATAACATTTTTACCCACTTTAGCACTGAAATCCCCAACCACCATTACTCTCACACTTGATTCAAAACTCCCCACGCATTCACTCAACATTTCCCAAAATCTCTCTCTCTCCTCTACACTTCTCTCTTCTCCAGGTGCATACACGCTTATTATAACCCACTTTTCACATCCAATCTTTATTTTACTCCACATAATCCTTGAATTAATACATTTATAGTCCCTCTTTTCCTGCCATAGCTTATCCTTCAACATTATTGCTACTCCTTCTTTAGCTCTAACTCTATTTGAAACCCCTGACCTAATCCCATTTATTCCTCTCCACTGAAACTCTCCCACCCCCTTCAGCTTTGTTTCACTTAAAGCCAGGACATCCAGCTTCTTCTCATTCATAACATCCACAATCATCTCTTTCTTATCATCTGCACAACATCCACGCACATTCAGACTTCCCACTTTGACAATTTTCTTCTTCTTATTCTTTTTAGTAATCTTTACAGGAAAAGGGGTTACTAGCCCATTGTTCCCGGCATTTTAGTTGACTTTTACAACACGCATGGCTTACGGAGGAAAGATTCTTATTCCACTTCCCCATGGATATAAAAGGAAAATTATATATATATATATATATATATATATATATATATATTATTTTTTTTATTATTATCACACTGGCCGATTCCCACCAAGGCAGGGTTGCCCGAAAAAGAAAAACTTTCACCATCATTCACTCCATCACTGTCTTGCCAGAAGGGTGCTTTACACTACAGTTTTTAAACTGCTACATTAACACCCCTCCTAGTAGGTTGGTAGACAACAACCACCCAGGGAAGTACTACCGTCCTGCCAGATGACTGTGAAACAGAAACCTGTAACTGTTTTGCATGATGGTAGGATTGCTGGTTTCTTTTTCTGTCTCATAAACACGCTAGATAACAGGGATATCTTGCTACTCCTACTTACACTTTGGTCACACTTCACAGACACGCACATGCATATATATATACATACATCTAGGTTTTTCTCCTTTTTCTAAATAGCTCTTGTTCTTCTTTATTTCTTCTATTGTCCATGGGGAAGTGGAAAAGAATCTTTCCTCCGTAAGCCATGCGTGTCGTATGAGGCGACTAAAATGCCGGGAGCAATGGGCTAGTAACCCCTTCTCCTGTAGACACTTACTAAAAAAGAGAAGAAAAACTTTATAAAACTGGGATGCTTAAATGTGCGTGGATGTAGTGCGGATGACAAGAAACAGATGATTGCTGATGTTATGAATGAAAAGAAGTTGGATGTCCTGGCCCTAAGCGAAACAAAGCTGAAGGGGGTAGGAGAGTTTCAGTGGGGGGAAATAAATGGGATTAAATCTGGAGTATCTGAGAGAGTTAGAGCAAAGGAAGGGGTAGCAGTAATGTTAAATGATCAGTTATGGAAGGAGAAAAGAGAATATGAATGTGTAAATTCAAGAATTATGTGGATTAAAGTAAAGGTTGGATGCGAGAAGTGGGTCATAATAAGCGTGTATGCACCTGGAGAAGAGAGGAATGCAGAGGAGAGAGAGAGATTTTGGGAGATGTTAAGTGAATGTATAGGAGCCTTTGAACCAAGTGAGAAAGTAATTGTGGTAGGGGACCTGAATGCTAAAGTAGGAGAAACTTTTAGAGAGGGTATGGTAGGTAAGTTTGGGGTGCCAGGTGTAAATGATAATGGGAGCCCTTTGATTGAACTTTGTATAGAAAGGGGTTTAGTTATAGGTAATACATATTTTAAGAAAAAGAGGATAAATAAGTATACAAGATATGATGTAGGGCAAAATGACAGAAGTTTGTTGGATTATGTATTGGTAGATAAAAGACTGTTGAGTAGACTTCAGGATGTACATGTTTATAGAGGGGCCACAGATATATCAGATCACTTTCTAGTTGTAGCTACACTGAGAGTGAAAGGTAGATGGGATACAAGGAGAATAGAAGCATCAGGGAAGAGAGAGGTGAAGGTTTATAAACTAAAAGAGGAGGCAGTTAGGGTAAGATATAAACAGCTATTGGAGGATAGATGGGCTAATGAGAGCATAGGCAATGGGGTCGAAGAGGTATGGGGTAGGTTTAAAAATGTAGTGTTAGAGTGTTCAGCAGAAGTTTGTGGTTACAGGGAAGTGGGTGCGGGAGGGAAGAGGAGCGATTGGTGGAATGATGATGTAAAGAGAGTAGTAAGGGAGAAAAAGTTAGCATATGAGAAGTTTTTACAAAGTAGAAGTGATGCAAGGAGGGAAGAGTATATGGAGAAAAAGAGAGAGGTTAAGAGAGTGGTGAAGCAATGTAAAAAGAGAGCAAATGAGAGAGTGGGTGAGATGTTATCAACAAATTTTGTTGAAAATAAGAAAAAGTTTTGGAGTGAGATTAACAAGTTAAGAAAGCCTAGAGAACAAATGGATTTGTCAGTTAAAAATAGGAGAGGAGAGTTATTAAATGGAGAGTTAGAGGTATTGGGAAGATGGAGGGAATATTTTGAGGAATTGTTAAATGTTGATGAAGATAGGGAAGCTGTGATTTCGTGTATAGGGCAAGGAGGAATAACATCTTGTAGGAGTGAGGAAGAGCCAGTTGTGAGTGTGGGGGAAGTTCGTGAGGCAGTAGGTAAAATGAAAGGGGGTAAGGCAGCCGGGATTGATGGGATAAAGATAGAAATGTTAAAAGCAGGTGGGGATATAGTTTTAGAGTGGTTGGTGCAATTATTTACTAAATGTATGGAAGAGGGTAAGGTACCTAGGGATTGGCAGAGAGCATGCATAGTTCCTTTGTATAAAGGCAAAGGGGATAAAAGAGAGTGCAAAAATTATAGGGGGATAAGTCTGTTGAGTGTACCTGGTAAAGTGTATGGTAGAGTTATAATTGAAAGAATTAAGAGTAAGACGGAGAATAGGCTAGCAGATGAACAAGGAGGCTTTAGGAAAGGTAGGGGGTGTGTGGACCAGGTGTTTACAGTGAAACATATAAGTGAACAGTATTTAGATAAGGCTAAAGAGGTCTTTGTGGCATTTATGGATTTGGAAAAGGCGTATGACAGGGTGGATAGGGGGGCAATGTGGCAGATGTTGCAAGTGTATGGTGTAGGAGGTAGGTTACTGAAAGCAGTGAAGAGTTTTTACGAGGATAGTGAGGCTCAAGTTAGAGTATGTAGGAAGGAGGGAAATTTTTTCCCAGTAAAAGTAGGCCTTAGACAAGGATGTGTGATGTCACCGTGGTTGTTTAATATATTTATAGATGGGGTTGTAAGAGAAGTAAATGCGAGGGTCTTGGCAAGAGGCGTGGAGTTAAAAGATAAAGAATCACACACAAAGTGGGAGTTGTCACAGCTGCTCTTTGCTGATGACACTGTGCTCTTGGGAGATTCTGAAGAGAAGTTGCAGAGATTGGTGGATGAATTTGGTAGGGTGTGCAAAAGAAGAAAATTAAAGGTGAATACAGGAAAGAGTAAGGTTATGAGGATAACAAAAAGATTAGGTGATGAAAGATTGAATATCAGATTGGAGGGAGAGAGTATGGAGGAGGTGAACGTATTCAGATATTTGGGAGTGGACGTGTCAGCGGATGGGTCTATGAAAGATGAGGTGAATCATAGAATTGATGAGGGAAAAAGAGTGAGTGGTGCACTTAGGAGTCTGTGGAGACAAAGAACTTTGTCCTTGGAGGCAAAGAGGGGAATGTATGAGAGTATAGTTTTACCAACGCTCTTATATGGGTGTGAAGCGTGGGTGATGAATGTTGCAGCGAGGAGAAGGCTGGAGGCAGTGGAGATGTCATGTCTGAGGGCAATGTGTGGTGTGAATATAATGCAGAGAATTCGTAGTTTGGAAGTTAGGAGGAGGTGCGGGATTACCAAAACTTTTGTCCAGAGGGCTGAGGAAGGGTTGTTGAGGTGGTTTGGACATGTAGAGAGAATGGAGCGAAACAGAATGACTTCAAGAGTGTATCAGTCTGTAGTGGAAGGAAGGCGGGGTAGGGGTCGGCCTAGGAAAGGTTGGAGGGAGGGGGTAAAGGAGGTTTTGTGTGCGAGGGGCTTGGACTTCCAGCAGGCATGCATGAGCGTGTTTGATAGGAGTGAATGGAGACAAATGGTTTTTAATGCTTGACGTGCTGTTGGAGTGTGAGCAAAGTAACATTTATGAAGGGATTCAGGGAAACCGGCAGGCCGGACTTGAGTCCTGGAGATGGGAAGTACAGTGCCTGCACTCTGAAGGAGGGGTGTTAATGTTGCAGTTTAAAAACTGTAGTGTAAAGCACCCTTCTGGCAAGACAGTGATGGAGTGAATGATGGTGAAAGTTTTTCTTTTTCGGGCCACCCTGCCTTGGTGGGAATCGGCCAGTGTGATAATAAAAAAAAAAAATATATATATATATATATATATATATATATATATATATATATATATATCCAATAAACGTCAACTGGCAAGTCTAATATTCTTTCACAAGTGCGCTGATATTATTTATACCATTTCTACACTAATGCAGCAGTCTGCATAACAGTAAATCTTGTATTTTTTGAAAGAATAAAAATTGAAAGTGGAAAGCCAAAGAAATATAAGAGGGGCCTGGGGATGTGACTAACGAACAGAGGAAATGTTATTTTAGTGCCAGGAATGTCTTTGTTTATTCTGGACCCTATTTGGAAATTGGCATCTTTTGAAATTTGTGTGAAATTGGCAAAATTGCTAAATTCTGACCACTGTATTGGATAGTTGAAGTCAGTAAATGGGTGGTTTCTTGTACTCATTCAATAGAAAAAATGGAGTTCTAGAGAAATAGTTATGATTTTTGTTGACTAGTACATTGGAATTGGACGAAAACAGGGCTCAAAGTGGGCAAAATTGCCGATGCGTAAACATCGTCGAGACCGCTATATTCGCGAGAGCATAATTCCGTAAGTTTTCCATCAAATTTCATACTTTTGGTGTCATTATGATCGGGAAAAGATTATCTACCTTTACATAAGAAAAAATAATTTTTTTTTTTTAAATTTGGCCGACCCTGAGAACAAGTCTTGGAGAGGGCCTGTCGACCCTGAAAGGGTCGACAAATATATTAGACAAGAGATAACCGTAATGAAGTGTTGCTTTGTACACATAAAAAGAGGTAAACACGAGTTTGTGTGATTGACTGAATGACAAAGACTCCAGTACAACCATCGATTTCAGTGCCAGAACCTCTACAATCCACCTCAGCCCAGAAGAGCACAATCCACCTCAGCCCAGAAGAGCCACGGTATAACTCTCCACTCTCTTGACAATCATCCACAAACACCAACACCCACAATTTAAGGTAAGAAATACTATTACAGTGGACCCCCGCATACCGTTGGCCTTGCATAACGTTAAATCCGCATACCGCTACATTTTATCCCCAAGATTTTGCCTCGCATACCGCTAAAAAACCCGCTCAACGCTGTTCGTCCGAGACGCGTCTAATGTGCGCCCTTAGCCAGCCTCACATGTTCCGCCGGTGGCATTGTTTACCAGCCAGCCTCCGCGGTAACATCCAAGCATACAATCGGAACATTTCGTATTATTACAGTGTTTTTGGTGATTTTATCTGCAAAATAAGTGACCATGGGCCCCAAGAAAGCTTCTAGTGCCAACCCTACAGCAATAAGGGTGAGAATTACTATAGAGATGAAGAAAAAGATCATTGATAAGTATGAAAGTGGAGTGCGTGTCTCCGAGCTGGCCAGGTTGTATAATAAACCCCAATCAACCATCGCTACTATTGGTGGTACAGCTGCTGCTGCTGCTGTACCACCGTCAGCTGCTGCTGCTGCTGCTGCTGTAGTACCGTCTGCTGCTGCTGTAGTACCGTCTGCTGCTGCTGTAGCATCGTCTGCTGCTGCTGTAGCACTGTCAGCTGCTGCTGCTGCTGTACCACCGTCAGCTGCTGCTGCTGCTGCTGCTGTAGTACCGTCTGCTGCTGCTGTAGCATCGTCTGCTGCTGCTGTAGCACTGTCAGCTGCTGCTGCTGCTGCAGTAGCACCGTTGTTGGTGTGGCTTATTGAGAATACCAAGAAACAATTAACCCCAGAGGGTTAGCCACCCAGGATAACCCAAAAAAGTCAGTGTCATCGAAGACTGTCTAACTTATTTCCATTGGGGTCCTTAATCTTGTCTCCCAGGATGCAACCCACACCAGTCGACTAACACCCAGGTGAACAGGGAAAAATGCCTGGAACTAGTGCTCATATTGGTGAATTTAAAGCCAGCAAAGGTTGGTTTGAGAGATTTAAGAATCGTAGTGGCATACACAGTGTGATAAGGCCTGTTCTGGAAGAAAATGCCAAACAGGACCTACAGTACTCAGGAGGAAAAGGCACTCCCAGGACACAGTGTCTCATCAGTCATTGCTGCATCTTCAATAAAGGTGTCATTTATTCTTCATTTAGTAGAGTAGTACATGCACAATATATATTGTGCATGTACTACTCTACTATTGTGCATGTATCCTTCTCTTTGTGTGTAGGAAAATGTATATTTCATGTGGTAAAATTTTTTTTTTCATACTTTTGGGTGTCTTGCACGGAATAATTTGATTTCCATTATTTCTTATGGGGAAAATTCATTCGCATAACGATAATTTCGCATAACAATGAGCTCTCTTGCACGGATTAATATCGCTATGCGGGGTCCACTGTATTTCTATTACATTTGTAGTCTTAAGCAGTAAAAACAACATAATACATCACAACAATGAATTACAATTACATATTCACTTTTATTTTTATAAGAGGTGGAGGCCTAAAAAAATTTTTTTTTTTGGGGGGGGCTCTCAGGAATGTTACCCTATTCCCCCCCCCCCCTAAGTTCTTCAGTTTATCTAACACGGGGTTTTCAGGTACATAACTACCATGTTACATGATGGTCTACTGTATGTCTTTCTTTCTTTCAACACACCAGCCATATCCCACCAAGGCAGGGTGGCCCAAAAAGAAAAATGAAAGTTTCTCTTAAATTTAGTAATTTATACGGGAGAAGGGGGTTACTAGCCCCTTGCTCCCGGCATTTTAGTCGCCTCTTACAACACGCATGGCTTACGGAGGAAGAATTCTGTTCCACTTCCCCATGGAGATAAGAGGAAATAAACAAGAACAAGAACTAGAAAGAAAATAGAAGAATACCTAGAGAGGTATGTATATATATGCTTGTACATGTATGTGTAGTGTGACCTAAGTGCAAGTAGAAGTAACAAGACATACCTGAAATCTTGCATGTTTATGAGACAGACAAAAGACACCAGCAATCCTACCATCATGTAAAACAATTACAGGTTTTCGTTGTACACTCACTTGGCAGGATGGTAGTACCTCCCTGGGCGGTTGCTGTTTACCAACCTACTACCTAGGGTCTACTGTTTATTTATTTATTTTCAACACATCTACCATCTCACACCGAGGCAGGGTGACCAAAAAAAAAACAGTTTCACCATCATTCACACAATCACTGTCTTTGCAGAGGTGCCCAGATATGACTGTTCAGATGTCACTCCAAACAGCCAATATCCCAAACCCCTCCTTTTAAGTGCAGGCACTGTACTTCCCACCTCCAGGACTCGTGTCCAGCAAAGCAGTTTCCCCGAATCCCTTGAAAAAATACTACCCTGCTCACACTCCAACAGCTAGCCAAATCCCAAAAACCATTCGTTTCCATTCACTCCTATCTAGCATGCCCACACATGCCTGCTGTATGTCCAAGCCCTTTGCACACAAAACCTCTTTTACCCCTTCCCTCCATTCATGCCTCTGCCTAAGGTCAGTTTTTTGAAAAATATTGAATAGTCTATTACTTAAAAGACTTGAGAAAATGCTACCTAAGGTGCAAAACTTTTAAATGGTTAAATAACTTACCTATGTACAGGTCGGCCATCACTAATGCACCGATCCGTAATCTGGTTCCATCCTTAATCCGGCACTAATTTGGGCTAGCATAATTTCAAATTTCCAGGGTTGCCACACCTTCCTGCCACTACTGTTTGGTGGTGCTACTTGCTACACAAGTCATTCCAATTTCTTTATCTGCATTTATTGTTATAACCTGCTCACTTTTAACCCTAGCCATGGTTCCAATGAATAAAAGAAATGTTTCTCGTTGTGTAAAGCACATACACCATACATTGTCCATAAAGATAAGCTGGCTTTGAAGCCACTGTCGGTCACCATAAGTTCAGCTCAGCTCAGATAAGCTGTGATTGGTTAATTTGGGCCTACATGTGTGTGGTATGTGTGCACTATATGAAAAAATCC
Source organism: Cherax quadricarinatus (assembly GCF_038502225.1). Lineage (NCBI taxonomy): Eukaryota > Metazoa > Arthropoda > Malacostraca > Decapoda > Parastacidae > Cherax > Cherax quadricarinatus. The sequence continues at coordinate 32,534,410 of NC_091311.1, read as the reverse complement.
TGCAGCATGCAGTGCAAAATGAGAAAAAACTGACGTATTTTAGGTGTAAAACAGTAACTTTGCGGTGTATTTTCATATGGTTTTTATGGTTGTATTCTCGTTTTTTGGTCTCATTTGATAGAATGGAAGATATATTACAGAAACAGATATGATTTTGATGGGTTTCATAATGGAAAGTACCTTGAAATTGAGCTCAAAGTAACAAAACTGTTCGATTTTTGCCGATGTTCAAGAGAAAACAAATGACGTCGCCGTCCAATGTGTGTCCAACTGGCTGGTCTAAAACGCAGTCATGAATGGGATGACATTATTTATACAATTATTACAATAATGCAGTAGTCTGCATAATAGTAAATCTATTATTTGTGTGAATAAAAATTCAAAATGGAAAGTAAGTATAAGAAAATGGCATCTCTTGAAATTTGTGTGAAATTGGCCAAATTACTGATTTCTTACCACTTTATTGGGTAATTAAGATAGGTAAATGGGCGGTTTCTTGTACTCAGTCGACAGAATAGAACGAATAGTAGTGAAATGTCTATGAGTTTGGTGGACTGGAACAATGGAATGGGATGAAAATAGGGTGTAAGGTGGGTGAAATCGTTGATTCATAAGTATTGCTGTTGGGTTAAGTGTATACTAACCTAACCATTCTGTAATCTGGCAAAATCACTATTCCGGTGATGCCGGATTAGTAATGGCCAACCTGTACAAAGAACATTAAGAAATTTAATACAATATATGCAATCTGAATTTACAAGTCTGACAAACATATGCACGCACAGTACTGAATCCTATACATAATTACCTATAGTAGAAGGGACAGATGGTAGGCCCTCATCACGTCGTTTCTGAACCCAAGCTTTTTTCTCAAGTATTGCAGCATTATTTGGTTCTACATGTGAACCGAACTTAAGATTTTGCAGGGCATACTCATGTCCACAGTAAACATACTGAAACACAACAATAATATTTAAGACACTGCAAATCATATGGCATTATACTTCTTAATTATGTGGAAAAAGCTCGTACAATGGCAGGTGATGATAAAAAAAAATTCTTTAATATTATTTTATCACATTACTCCATAAATGTCTAGTGAAAATACAAATCGTCTTACATCATGAACTAATAAAATCTGTTTGTATAGGTAAGTCCCATACTTCATGAAATGGTTTAACATACCTACTACACACTATTATCTTTCATTACTAAGGCACCATATAAGGAAATAACATGTAGGATAAAATTAGGCATGGCATATGGAAAAATTTAGTTGAAAATAGTACATGTATTGCAATTATTATTCATCTAGTGTTTCTCGGCTCTCAGCACAAGAATATCTGAAGGTTTCAATAACTTACTGTGTGGTCAGGTAAAGTGCCAAGTATCTCAATCAAAGCTTTATGCATCTCGGCAGCATTACCCTCAAAAAACTTGCCACATCCTCCAAGGAACAGAGTATCTCCTGTAATACAGATATCAGTAATTCCACCACTTTTATGTTATGTGCCCTGTAAACCAGATCAGTCCAATAATTACAAAATATTCATATCTTAAGCAACTTTTCTTTTGGGGCAAGAAACACGTACCTGTGAATACTGCAGGTTTGTGTTGTGGGTCATCAGAAGTAATGTTATAACAAATGTGTCCCTGAGTGTGACATGGTGTGAAAAGGCACTCAATCTTTAGGGAGCCAACAGTGAAGGAATCACCGTGACTCACTTTCTGGGTGAGTGCACCAATACGGTCATCACCACCTACTACCTTGAGAGGTTTCCCAAATAGCTCAACCAATTCCTTATTTCCTCCAGCATGATCCCTGTAAGTAAACAAAACCTTGTACACAAAAAAGTAAGAGTGGTCCATCCAAAGAATACAAATTGTGATAAAATATGTGAGAAATCAGAGGGGGTAATCGGCAGTAAGGAGGCACCACTGAGAAAAAGCATAGTAAAATATCAAATTAATGAAGGAAAGAGAAAGAGAGGCAGTGGCAGCAGCAGTAGCAGCAATAGCAACTGCTCACCAGCTTACAGCTATATCAGCTTGGAAAAAACAATGGCAGGTTAAATTTACTTCTGATAAAACACAAATGATGATGTCTCTAGGCACCATGATTGTAATGCTTTAGTAGTAGTAAGACTGAATAGGAGTGTTGGAACCGAGGGATGAGGTTGATGTCCTGGAGTGGAATTTGATTCCAAAATGATTATGAAGAACCACGTGGTAAAGTTAGCAAGCACAGTGGCCAAGAAGCTAACAGCAGTAAGGCATATCTTGTGTCTGCTCAACAGTAGAAGCTTCAAGACTGTGTATGAGGCACAAGTACACTCACACTTTGAATATGCTTCACTTTCTTGGACTGCCTACACTCCATCTCATCTATGACTTCTTGACAGAACAGAGAAAGATAACTCATCTCTCACCTGGACCCAGCCTAGATAGATCTGTCATTTCAGCAGAGCCTTCAGCACTGGAGAGATGTGGGGTGGCTTTACTGTTATGTACAAGGCCCATGTTTTCTAGGTATGATAGTTGGCACCACTTCATGAGCAATGAGAAGACAGTTTCTCCATAAGATGGGCAGCAAACTGCAACTACACTTTGGCTGTAACCTTCTCAAGAACATCACTTCATTTGAGATAATTCATTCCTAGAACGAATCAAATCTGGAACATGTTTGTACAGTATTACGACACTGATGAAATAAAGCCAGCTCACCAAATGGAATCGCTGGCCCACAGATGGCTCCAACTTCATCCTGTTCCCTATTTGTATGTTTCATAATAATAATAATAATAATAATAATAATAATAATAATAATAATAATAATAATAATAATAATAATAATAATAATAATAATAATAATAATAATAATAATAATAATAATAATAATAATAATAATAATAATAATAATAATAATAATAATAATAATAATAATAATAATAATAATAATAATAATAATAATAATAGACTTTGAAGCAAGTTGAGGTAACATCTCTTAGCTTGTAAATAAAGGTAGAAACTGTTAACCTAAACCTTTATAAAACTGTACGAAAAGTAAGAGAGAGAGAGAAAGAGGGGGGGGGAGGGGGGAATGAGGAAATGAGTTTACCAGTGGTGGTGAGTTGTGAGAACTGTAGTAAGGGTAGCTCCAGCTTCTTCAACAGCTGCTAACACAGTCTTGGGTTCTACAGGGTCAACTATAGCTGCTTCCTTGCTATGTTCATCCATCAACTGTAAACAGATTTACATTACAGTTACAGCATATTAATTTTAAATTACTGAGACAGAGAGCTTTCCAAGTAACTAAACTTTTCATTAATTAGAGGAGCATGGTAACACTGAGGAACACTATTTACCCATATACTAGTAATAATTAATTTTTTGGTAGTAAAAAGACACAGCAAAGAACTCACTGAGAATTGTCAAATGCTTTATTATAACTGGTAATTAATAAAACCAAAATCTAGGGATTCAGAGAAAATGGTTTCTCTGAATCCTTCTCTATGTACAGTAAGTAGGTTCTCAGAAAAAGTACATTACAGTATGCTCTCCAAAGTGTAACCAAATACTGCATTTATTAACCACATGAAACATTAGAACACCTGGCAGATCTAGATTTTCAAACTGGGGGCTCACAGACCATTTTCCACTTGGACAAGTAAGGCTTTTAGTGTGTCCTGGTACCTTTACTGTTTCTTATCCTCATAGTGGCCATAAATAAAACACATTCACCACAGTTTCAAATCATTTGTAAATGATACCAAAATAAACACGAAAATCACCTCAGTAGAAGACACAAAAATTTTAAGAAATTATAATCAAAATCTTTCAAAAATAACATTATGTTCAATGGTGATAAGCTCTAAGTTCTTAGATATGGAAAGAATGAAGAACTCAATAGGAACACTGTACGTATGTATATAAAACACAAGGGAAGCACCAAATAGAATGAGAGGAAAATCTGAAGGATCTGGGTGTAATAATTTCAGCTGACCTTTCAAGGAACACAAGGCAAATGTCACAACGGCCAGAAAAAACACAGGGTGGATAACGAGGGCTTCCAGGACAAGGAAAATAATGCTAATGGTGACACTTTAAAAACTGCTAGTGCCTTCTTGCTTGGATTACTGTTTGGTGTTGACGGTTCCATTCAGGGTAGGAGAGATATCAGAGCTAGAACGGTAAAGCATTTAAATTACTCGGAACACCACCAAGGCCTAAATATGCATTCACTGGAACTAAAGAGAAATACATGATAATATATACGTAAATAAAAAGTACTCAAGGGCCTGGTCCCAAATCTGCACACTGCTAAAACATACTGAAGTGAGAGATATGGAAGAATGTGTGGAATAAACTGTAAAAGGCATGGGCCCTATGGGCAAATAAAGGAACACTGTACAGGTCGGCCATCACTAATCCGGCAATCAGTTATCCGGTTCCATCAGTAATCCGGCACTAATTTTGGCTAGCAAAATTTCAAACTTCATCATTATACTGACTCAGAAATTGTGCAGATGGTTGTAAATCCTTCCATGGAGAAGTGGAACAGAATTCTCCCTCCGTAAGCCTTGCTTGTCATAAGAGGTGACTAAAATGCCGGGAGCAAGGGGCTAGTAACCCCTTCTCCTGTATATATTACTAAATATATAAGGAGAAACTTTCGTTTTTCTGTTTGGACCACCCCGCCTCGGTGGGATACGACTGGTGTGTTGAAAGAAAGGTTGTAAATCCACATCAGCAAGTCAGTGGAGGAGAAAGCAGTGATGAAAATGAGGAAAATGTAGCAGAAAGTCTCTATTGATAGGCTAATTAAATGTATTCTAACCTAACCACTCTGTAATCTGGCAAATTCACTAATCCGGCACACTACAGGTCCCAATGATGTTGGATTAGTGATGGCCGACCTGTATCAACACAAGCAAGTCCCAGACTTTTTAACATCTTGCTAGATATCAGAAACACTGCTGGAACACACACACACACACACACACACAAAAGTCTTCAAGAGGAAACTAGACAATTTCTTCTGCCAAGTGCCAGATCAACCACCAGGCTGTGACATATGTGGGCCAGTGGGCCACCAGCAGCAATAGTCTGGTTGACCAGGCAAGCACCAGGCAAGCCTGGCCTAGGGCTAAGCTTCGAGAGTAGGAAAATTCTTGAAACCTACTGAGGGTATACCAAAGGTATATCAATAGTGTCTCACAAAGCACCCTGCATCCCATCCCCTTCCCAACCCAGGAAAAGTTGGAGGGAGGGAGCAAGGGAGATGCTGAGTGCTAGGGGCATAGACATCCAACAGGTTTGTGCAAGCATGTTAGACAAGAGTAGCAGCAAGTGGTTTTTGATGACTTGACATATTGTTGATGTGAGCAAGGTAACATGTATGAAGGGATTCCAGGAAACCAGTTAGCCTCACTCTGAAGGAGGAGTTGGGATGTTGCAGTTTGAAGGGCCATCTGAACTGTGACGTCAACCCATTTCTGGCAAGACAGTGACTGAACGAGTGATGGTGCAAGTGTTCCTTCTTTTTAGGGTCACCTTATCTTGGTGAGAGATGGCTGATTAAAAAAAAAAAAAAATTCTTATGTATATAGATACATTTAAAACTTACTCCATATTTGCAGATTCTCCTGGCATAGTACACTTAACATATTTTACCACCTTTGCCTTTTTCTGTGGAAGTTGTTTCTTGTTTATGGTGAAGTGTTCCAATTTTCCTGACTATTCTTCTCTGAATAAATTTCTTCAGATTGTGTTGTTTTATGTTTCTGTGCTACTGACGCTTCTTCAGTTTATGTTAATCATGTTGAAACCTCAATTAAACGAACTAATAGGGAAGTGGGGAAAGAATTGTCTGGAAATGCTGACTGTACTTGTCCCTGGTTGTAACAATGGAAAATTATTAAAATCACCAAACATCACCTGTAGTTTTCAAAATAAATTTAATCAGTGGATTGTAAGAATAATGGATAATTTTAGAAATGTTCACTGTTTACAGACTTTGCCATCCAGACTTTTATGTTAAATTTGAAACTTGTTACAACAAGGTCTATTAACCCTTAAACGGTCCAAAGAGATCGACGTTCAAATTCATAGTGCTACAAAAGTAGATCTACTTTTTTTTACATATTTTCAAATATAACAAAAAAATATGTATATAAAAGTTTTTTTACACATTTTCAAATGTAAAACAAAAAAGAAGATCTACATTTTTTTTACATACTTTCAGATGTTGAAAAAACGTATATATACGTTTGGACCGTTTAAGGGTTAAAGTAAGGTTTTATTTGCATCACTTTATCCACTTCATCCCTGTTATGTACACATGTTTCTGCCCTTTTACTGTATCTAACTTTTATCTACTTCATTTTCCCACTTTTCCTATCTTTCTGATAAGCTCTCAGAGAAAGGTTTTTGTTATCCTAGTTAGGGTTTAAGTGAACAGTATAGCTAGGCTTAAAAATTGCATATACAGCATGCACACACACACACACACACACTACTTCTCTTTCAACAAACCGACCACATGCCACCAAGGCAAGGTGGCCCAAAAAGAAAAACGAGAGCTTTTCTTTTTAACTTTAGTAATGTATGCAGGAGAAGGGGCGCTTATGGAGTGAGAATTCTGTTACACTTCCCCTTGGAGAAAAGAGAAAATATACAAGTAGTAATAAGAAAATAGAAAACCCCAGAGGGGTGTGTATATAAATGCTTGGACATGTAAGTGTAGTGTGACCTAAGTGTAAGTAGAAGTAGCAAGATGTACCTGAAATCTTACATGCTTGAGACAGAAAAAGAGACCAGCAGTCTTACCATCATGTAAAACAATTACAGGCTTCCAGTTTACACTCGCCTGGCAGGACAGTAGTACCTCCCTGGGGAGTTGCTGTCTACTAACCTACTACTTACCTTAAAATATTTTTGTTTTTAACATACAGCGAGTGGTGAATATATTTATTGTAGGAAATCTGAATAAATGAAGAATGGGTATAACTGAAAACCATTGTATTAGCAAAACACTGTAAAGAGGGGCCTGCCTGTACCTCACAAATTCAGTAACATTTTCCTTGCTCAATCACATTACTAGCAGCTGAATTAATTCCAAAACAGGAAACATGCCAGTGTCTGCATATCTCGTACTGTATTCCTTTGATGAATTTCCAGTCTGGTGCTTGCCTGGTCAACCAAGCTGTTGCTGCTGGAGGCCCATTGCCCCACATATCCATCACAGTCTGGTTGATCTGGCACCTGGTGAAGATATTTGTCCAGTTTCCTCTTGGAGGCTTCTATATTTGTTCTGGCGGCATTTCTGATATCTTCTGGTAAGATGTTGAACAATCTGGGGCCATGAATGTTGATACAGTGTTCCTTTATTGTCCCCACTGCACCTTGGCTCCTCACTGGGTTTATTTTATACTTCCATATCTCTCACTCCAGTATGTTGTTATGGCAGTGTGAAGATTTGGGACCAGGCCCTTGAGTACTTTCCAGGTATATATTTTCATACATCTCTCTCTTCCGCTCCAGCGAGTTCATGTTCAAGACTAAGGCGTTCACAGTAATTTAAGTGCTTTACTGGCTCAATTTGTGCTGTAAACAATCTCTATTTGTTCCAGCTCCGATATTTCTCCTGGTTAGAATGGGGCTGCCATCACTGAGTAATATTCGAAATGAGGGAGCACTAGCGATTTGAAGAATATCGCCAATGGCATTATTTCCCTTGTTTTACAAGTTCTCAATACCCACCCCAACACCCTCCTGGCTGTCGTGAACTTTGTCACGTTATGTTCTTTAAAAGAAAGGTCAGCTGACATAATTATCCCCATGAAATTGCAAATATTGAACTTAGGCTGAAGGAATCTTACAGGAGACAAGAATCACAGGAAGAACTAAAAGCCATAAAGGAAACTGAAAAAAAACAAAATACTTCTTCTCTTATGCAAAATCTAAGGGAAAAACAACATCCAGTATTGGGTCCCTGATTAGGCAGGATGGGACATACACAGATGACAGCCAAGAAATGAGTGAGATACTAAAGTCCCAATATGACTCAGTGTTCAGCGAGCCACTGCCCAGACTAAGGGTGGACAACCCAAATGAATTCTTTATGAACGAAGCCCAAAACTTGGACATCCCAAAAATCTTGGATATTATCCTAGCTTCACAAGATTTTGAAGAGGCAATAAATGACATACCCATGCACTCTGCCCCAGGCCCAGACTCATGGAACTCTGTGTTCATCAAGAACTACAAGAAGCTCCTACTGCATGCCTTCGGCATTTTATGGAGAGGAAGCATGGACACAGGGCTCATCCCACACACACACTAAAAACAACAGACATAGCCCCACTCCACAAAGGTGGCAGTAAAGCAATTGCAAAGAACTACAGACCGATAGCACTAACATCCCATATCATAAAAATCTTTGAGAGGGTTCTAAGAAGCAAGATCACCAACCACCTAGATACCCATCAATTACACAACCCAAGGCAACACGGGTTTAGAGCAGGTTGCTCCTGCCTGTCCCAGCTACTGGACCACTATGACAAGGTCCTGGATGCTGTAGAGGATAAACAAAATGCAGATGTAGTATACACAGACTTTGCAAAAGGTTTCGACAAGTGTGACCATGGTGTAATAGCACACAAAATGCGTGATAAAGGAATAACAGGAAAGTTGATAGATGGATGCATAACTTCCTGACAAATAGAACACAAAGAGTAATAGTAAATGGAGTAAAGTCCCAGGCAGCCATGGTAAAAAGCTCTGTTCCACAAGGCACAGTACTCGCTCCCATTTTATTCCTCATCCTCATTTCTGACAGAGATGTAAGTCATAATGCCATGTCTTCCTTTGCGGATGACACCCAGATTACCATGGCAATGACTTCCATCGAAGACACCGTGAGACTCCAAGCGGACACGAACCAAATCTTCAAATGGGCCACTCAAAACAATATGAAGTTCAACGAGGAGAAATTTCAACTACTCAAATATGGGAAACTTGAGGAAATTAAAAATGTATCATGGTATATGACAAATTCTAACCATACAATAGAGCTGAAAAGTAATGTGAAGGACCTGGGAGTGATAATGTCAGAGGACCTCGCCTTCAAAGACCACAACAATGTATCTACCTCATCTGCTAGGAAAATGGTAGGATGGATAATGAGAACTTTCAAAACTAGGGATGCCAAGCCCATGATGATTCTCTTCAAATCGCTTGTGCTCTCTAGGCTGGAATACTGCTGTATACTAATGACCCCCTTCAAGGCTGGTGACATTGCAGACCTGGAGTGTGTACAAAGAGAGATACATGATAATATACACTTGGAAGGTTCTGGAGGGATTGGTACCAAACCTGCACACGAAAATCACTCCATATGAAAGCAAAAGACCCGGCAGGAGATGCAACATTCCCCAATTAAAACCAGGGGCGCAATGAGTACATTGAGAGAACACAGTAAGTGTCTGGGGTCCAAGACTGTTCAACTGCCTCCCAGCCTATATAAGGGGGATTACCAATAGACCCCTGGCTGTCTTTAAGAAGGCACTGGACAAGCACCTAAAGTCAGTACCTGACCAACCGGGCTGTGGTTCGTATGTCAGCTTGCGTGTGGCCAGTAGTAACAGCCTGGTTGATCAGACCCTGATCCACTGTGAGCCCTGGTCTCAGACCAAGCCGTGGGGGCGTTGACCCCCGAAACCCCCTCCAGGTCAACTCCAGGTAATGTGTTCCTTTCATTCTATTTGGTCACCCTCTTGAGTTTTGTATACAGTGTTCTTTTCAAGTTCTTCATTCTTTCTGTACCTAAGCAGCTGGAACTTATCACCATTGAACGTCATGTTATTCTCCACTGCCCACTGGAAAACCCTGTTTATGTCTTCCTGTAATTTTTCAGTGTTTTCTACCATAGTGACTTTCATGCTTATTTTAGTGTCATCTGCACATGATGATACAAAACTGTGACAGGTGTTATCTATGTCTGCTATGAGGATGAGAAATGGCAGAGGTGCTAGGACAGTGCCTTGGGGAACTGAGCTTTTTACCTTCCTGATGCTGGATTTTGCTCTGTATACTACTACTTTCTGTGTTCCTTGTGTTAGGAAACTGAAAATCCATCTGCCTACCTTCCCTGTAATGCCTATGGCCCTCATTTTGTGCGCTATCACTCCATGATCGCATTCATCAAATGTCTTTGCAAAATCTGTGTAAATCACATCTGCGTTTTGGTCGTCTTCCAACGTCACCATAATTCTGTTATAGTCGTTCAGCAGCTGCGACAGGCATGATCGTCTTGCTCTAAAACCATGCTGGTTTGGATTAATGGCAGTTGTGCTGGTCCATGAAATTTGTAATCTGCAGTCTCATCACTCTTTCGAAGATTTTTATGCGAGAAGTTAGGGCTACTTGTCTGCAACTTTTAGGTAGTGCTCTACTACCTCCCTTATGCAAAGGATCTATGTCTGCACTCTTTAAGGCCTTCAGTATTTCACCTAGATCTAGGCTCTTTCTCCAAAGAATACTGAGGGCTCATGCTAATAGTACAGTGGACCCCCGCATACCGGACGCCTTGCATAACGTAGCATCGTCTGCTGCTGCTGTAGCATCGTCTGCTGCTGCTGTAGCATCGTCTGCTGCTGCTATAGCATCGTCTGTTGCTGCTGTAGCATCGTCTGTTGCTGCTGTACCACCGTCAGCTGCTGCTGCTGCTGTAGCATCGTCTGCTGCTGCTGCTGCTGTAGCATCGTCTGCTGCTGCTGTAGCATCGTCTGTTGCTGCTGTAGCATCGTCTGTTGCTGCTGTACCACCGTCAGCTGCTGCTGTAGCATCGTCTGCTGCTGCTGCTGCTGTAGCATCATCTGCTGCTGCTGTAGCATCGTCTGTTGCTGCTGTAGCATCGTCTGTTGCTGCTGTACTACCGTCAGCTGCTGCTGCTGCTGTACCACCGTTGTTGGTGTGGCTTATTGAGAATACCAAGAAACAATTAACCCCAGAGGATTTGCCACCCAGGATAACCCAAAAAAGTCAGTGTCATCGAAGACTGTCTAACTTATTTCCATTGGGGTCCTTAATCTTGTCTCCCAGGATGCAACCCACACCAGTCGACTAACACCCAGGTGAACAACTTAAGTCGTTCCTGATTTGGTTCGACACCCAAATCAATTATTCCCATAAAGAATAATGTAAATAGAATTAATCCATTCCAGACCAAAAATGACAATATAATAATTTACCAAACATGACAATATAATAATTTATTAACCCTTTCACTGTCGAGACTTCTGCTCACAAACTTGCTCTCAGTGTCGGAAAAAAAAAAAAAATTATATATACAGTAAGGCCCCGCTTTATGGCATTTCGCCTTACGGTGTTCCACTAATATGGCAATGTCAAATTATGACCAAAATTTGCTATATGGCAAGCGGTCTTTCAAATACGGCGCCCCCCACCCTGTTTGTTTACATTTTCCATGACCACATCTATTATGTCAGGAAACTTTCCAAAATTTCAAATGTTTTAAAGTTACTGCATATTTTATATGTACTCTGATAATTATACTTATGTGTACCTGTACCTAAATATACTTACACACTGTGCTGGTGTGCAGATACACATTAAAATCGCTAAGTCTCTCTCTACTCATGATGCCAATACTACGTAATAATAATCACTCTTGGGCACATTAAATGTCTTATTTTACATCAATATAGACATTTTCATTAATCCATCTATGATATTTTCCTCAAAATTATATATGAAACCCATTACACAGCATATAAACATGAGACATACACTCAGAATAAAAATTGATATAAATATGAGATTTGTTTACAAAGCAGCTGAGTAGTGTCAAATTCAAATTCAAAGTTTATTCTCTATAAAGATTACAATGTTGAATTTACAGAATTTGGTTGTTGTGTGGTTTACATGTAGTTAAATAATGATTACAGAGTGTACCACTAGAACGCCTAGCATGGCTAGGCATTTCGGGCAGACTTAGTTTAATTCTTTATTTTAAAATATTACAAATTATGAGGTAAGTTGGTATTAGGGCTAAGTGACTAAATACTAGTTTGTGAGTTTAGCAATGTGAATGCTTTTGTTTTGGCACAGTACATAGTTTCAGTATTGGAGCATCATAGGATTCATTATTTTAAGATTGAGATTAATATTTCTGTTTATGGTCAAATGGGTGAGTGAAAGTGTGAACCACCAGGTGGTATTCGTGTAGTTAGTTGATGGGGTGTATCAAGGAGATAAGATGTTTTCTAATGGTAGTTTTGAAGGTGATGAATGTGTCTGCAGTTCTAGAGTTCTCAGGTAGGGTGTTCCAGATTTTAGGGTCTTTGACATACCTTGAATTTTTGTAAAGGTTTAGTCGGACACGGGGAATGTCGTAGAGATGTTTGTGTCTGGTGTTATGCCTGTGGGTTCTGTCACAACTATCAAGAAAGCGTTTTAGGTCAAGGTTGATATTGGAGTTTAAGGTCCTGTAGATGTAGATTGCACAGTAGTAAGTGTGGATGTACTGAACATGGAGTAAGTTTAGATCTATGAAGAGTGGGGGGGTGTGTTGCCAGGGATGGGATTTAGTGATTATTCTTACTGCAGCTTTTTGTTGGGTTATTATTGGCTTTAGGTGTGTTGCTGCAGTTGATCCCCAAGCACAAATAGCATAGGTGAGGTATGGATAAATGAGTGAGTGGTACAGTGTGAGAAGGGCATTTTGCGGCACGTAGTATCGTATCTTGGAGAGGATCCCAACCGTTTTGGATACGTTTTTGGTTATGTGTTGGATATGGGTGCTGAAATTCAGGTTGTTATCAAGGTATAGGCCTAGGAATTTGCCCTCATTATGTCTGGTAATTAGAGTGTTGTCGATCTTAATGTTAATTTGTGCATCTCCTGCTCTGCTACCAAACATAATATAGTAAGTTTTGTCAGTGTTAAGCGTAAGTTTATTGGCTGTCATCCAAGTCGATATTTTGATCAGCTCCTCGTTAACAATGGTGTTGAGGGTGGCAAGATTAGGGTGAGAGATGACATAAGTCGTGTCGTCAGCAAAGAGAATGGGTTTCAGGTGTTGGGATACGTTTGGAAGATCATTGATGTATATGAGGAAGAGCAGGGGACCAAGGACACTTCCCTGCAGAACTCCAGTATCAAGTGGCCGTGTTGTTGATGCTGTGTCTTTAATGGTGACATACTGATACCTATTAGTAAGGTAAGATTTGAAATAAGCAAGCACATGGCCTCTTATACCGTAATGGTCAAGTTTGTGGAGTAGGATGTCATGGTCTACTGTGTCAAAAGCTTTTCTTAGGTCAATAAAAATTCCTAGTGGATATTCCTTATTTTCCAATACTGTGTAAAGCAGATCTAGCATTTTTATGATTACATCATTAGTGCTTTTATTTTTCCTGAATCCAAATTGGCAGGGGTTGAGTATGTTTTGTGCTGTTATAAATGAATATAGTCTCCTGTGCACGAGTTTCTCAAAGATTTTGGATAGCAATGGTAAGTTTGATTTTGGCCTATAGTTGTTTAAGTCTGTAGGGTCACCACCTTTATGTATTGGTGTAACCCTTGCCATCTTGAGTAGTTTCGGGAAGGTGCTAGTTTCTAGTGACTTGTTAAAAAGTAATGAAATAGCATGCGAAAGGATATGGGCCGCTCGCTTATACAGTAATGGTGGGACATTAGACAGATTCCCTGAGTTGTTTTTAAGTGACTTTATGATCTTGGTGACTTCCGAGGGCTCAGTTGGTGCAAGATAGAAGGAATTTGGGAAATTCCCATCTAGGTAGTCCCCGGCATGGGCATTGGTATGTGGGATTTTATTGGCGAGATTAGATCCTATGGCTAAAGCCTGATAGTACAGATGTCTATGCCATTCCTGGTTACACAGCCATACACAACTGTAGGCCAGACCAACAAGGGGGTGGCACAGCCATATACTACTCAGACCAACTAGAATGTATCACTAATACTTGCACAAGGGATGAACATGGGGAATATATAATAGCTAAATTCAAATCCAAATACCTACAAAAACCTCTCACATTGATAAACATCTACAGAGTTCCACAGTCAAACATTAGCCAATTTAGTCAAAACCTAGGAAGTATGATAACTGATGCACGCATGAACAAAGATCACTTACTACTCTCAGATGACTTCAATATAAATCTCCTGCAAGACCAGGACCCACACGTTACTGAATTCACAAACACAATGAGTAACTGTATATTGCTACCAACAGTAACAAAACCTACAAGAGTTACAGAGACTAGTGTTTCCCTACTTGACCACATCTGGACCAACACCATATCCCCTTTAAAATCAGGCATAATTACAGATAATACCACAGACCACTACCCTACTTTCCTAATAACAACTCTTGGTTAACTACCCCAAGACACTACTAAAGTCACCTTCAGACTTCACAATGAGGCAGCCATTAATAACTTCACAACAGCAGTAGCAAACACTGACTGGCACACTGAGCTAGAAGTCTATACAGATATTGACGAATGTATTAATAATTTTCTAAAAAAGACCCAATACCTCTATAACAAGCACTGCCCTAAAAAAACTAAACAGATGACAGCTAAGAGACTGAACAGTCCCTGGCTAACACCCAGCATTCTCAAATCCATAAATACAAAACACCAATATGAAAAACAGTACAGAATGGGTCACATAACCAGAGACCAAACAAAACGTTGCTCGTCAATCCTAACCAGCCTGATAAGAAGGGCAAAAAAATTGTATTATGAGAACAGATTATCCAACTTACGAGGTGATATAAAAAAGACCTGGAAAACCCTAGCAGAAATTCTGGGAACAAAAAAGATATCACGAAATAGCGAAATAAAATTAGCAAAATCAGACGAACCCCAACTCCCACCAACAGAAACAGCAAACAGACTCGATGATTTCTTCTCCACTATAGGACAAAACCTTGCCAATAAAATCCCAAGCTCAGATACCCCACCAAATGACTACCTCACCGGCAACTACCCGAACACACTGTTCCTAGCTCCGACTAACCCATACGAAGTCTCCCTTATTATCAACGCACTAAAAAACAAGGCAGGAGATTTAAATACCTTACCACCCTTTATATACAAAAAAGCGTCACAAGTGCTATCACCAATCATTGCAACACTCTTTAACAAATCCATTGAACCCTCCACCTTCCCTACAGTACTCAAAATAGCAAGGGTCACCCCGATCCACAAAGGAGGAGACCAAACAGAGTTGAATAACTATAGGCCAATATCCAACTTACACCCTCTCTCAAAAATCTTTGAAAAATTAATTCATAAACGAATCTACTCCTACCTTATCTCCCAAAACATACTCAACCCCTGCCAATTTGGATTCAGGCCTAATAAAAATACTAATGAAGCTATTATACACATGCTAGAACTTATATACACTGCAATAGAGAAAAAAGAAGTCCCACTGGGGATCTTCATTGACTTACGTAAAGCTTTTGATACAGTTGACCATGACTTGCTCCACGTAAAACTGTCACACTATGGTATAAGAGGGCACTCCCTCAACTACCTCAAGTCATACCTCAGCAACAGAAGCCAATATGTGTATGCAAATGGGGCAAACTCTTCTGCACAACCAATTACAGTTGGTGTCCCACAGGGAAGTGTCCTTGGCCCTCTTCTCTTTCTCCTATACATAAATGACCTACCAAATGCTTTGCAATTACTCAAACCCACACTATTTGCAGATGACACTACATACGTCTTCTCTCACCTGAGCCCAGTCACGCTAGCCAATACGTACTGTAAATACCGAATTACAGAAAATATCTACCTGGATGAGGACTAACAAACTTACACTAAACATTGACAAAACCTACTTCATTCAGTTTGGTAACAGAGCTACAGATGTCCCTCTTAACATAATGATAAACGGATCACCTATCACAAAGCTAACAGTGGGAAAATTCTTAGGAATCCACCTTGATAATAGACTCAAATTTCATACACATATACAACAAATTTCTAAGAAAATTTCCAAGACTGTAGGCATACTATCGAAGATACGGTACTATGCTCCGCAGTCAGCCCTCCTGGCCCTATATCACTCTCTTATTTACCCCTATCTCACCTATGGAATTTGTGCATGGGGCTCAACAACAATTAACCATCTCAGACCACTAATTACCCAACAAAAGGCTGCAGTTAGAATGATAAAAAATTCTCACTACAGGCAGCACACTCAACCAATATTCAAAACACTCAACCTACTCACCATACAAAACATCCATACTTATTACTGCACCTATTACATACATAGAACACTTAACTCTGATATTAACCCTCCCCTCAAACATCTCCTTGCCAACCTCAACAGAACACATGACCATAACACAAGGCACAGATCACTCTTTGATGTTCCTCGTGTCCATCTCACACTATGCAAAAACTCAATGCACATAAAAGGCCCTAAAATCTGGAATTCATTACCTGTAAATATAAAAGAAACACTACCTGTTTATAAATTCAAGTCTCTTCTCAAAGATCACTTACTCACCCAAAACCAAATAAATGCTGAATAACTGAACCTTATAAATTGTATATCTTAAATGTTTCTCACAATTATATCACATAAATGTTAAACCTAAAACCCAATCTAACTTTATTATTTTTTAAATACACTACCTAACAGAATACTCCATACGACTGAATGTACAACAATGCATGCAACCATATGACCTGTCTTTGTAATACTCATTTGTGCTTTATAGTTATCTGTTTACAATAATGTTTTATCACTGACTTCATCATTGCTTAGTTAATCTTAAGTTAATTTTAAGCCAGCCCGTAATGCTATGCATAGTATAAGTGGCTTTGGCATGCTGCTCTTATCTGTATTTTTTTGTACCTCTGTATGTATGCTCAAATAAATAAATAAATAAATAAATAAATAAATAAATAAATAAGAAGTCGTCGTTTATCTTGTTAGCTGTGTCAGTGGGATGTAGTGGTGTTTCATTAGGTTTAGTTAGGACAATATTCTTGTTTTTTTTTCAGTTTGTGGGTCCCTAGAATCTGAGAGGGTGTTTTCCAGGTCTTTTTTATATCTCCTCTAGTGTCTGTGAATCTACTGGAGTAGTATAGTTGTTTGGCTTTCTTTATTACTTTGGTGAGAACTGATGAATAGTGTTTAAGAATATCTTTGTGTATTAAGCCCTGTCTATATTGCTTTTCATATTGGTGTTTCTTGTCAATGGATTTCAGAATGGTGCTGGTTAGCCATGGGCAACCAAGCCGTTTGTTTGTGATCCGTTTCGTTTTTATAGGACAATGTTTGTTGTATAGTCTAAGTAATTTGTTAAGAAAAATGTCTGTCGAGTCATCAATACCATTGGCCTTGGAGAATTCTGTAGGCCAGTCAACAATCTCTAGGTCAGCTGTGAACTTCCTTATTGAGGCCTCGTCACGGAGTCTAAATGAGACTTTGTTGTATTCAAGTGGTTTACTAATGTTTGTCAGGAGGAAGGTAGGGTAGTGGTCTGTAGTGCTATCTGTGATTATCTCTGATTTAAGGGGGGCTAGTATATTGGTCCATATGTGGTCTATTATGGTTGCACTTGTCTCAGTGAGCCTGGTTGCTTTAGTTATTGTTGGTATGAGAAGTGTGTTGTTCATATTGTTGATGAAATCAGTTACAGGCTGATCATCTAGTAAGCCAAGGTTGATGTTGAAGTCTCCAGCTAAGAGAAGGTGGTGCTTATTCATTTGTCTGTTTGTTATTAGTGACTTTAATTTCTCACTGAAATTTGGGATGTTTGTGTGAGGTATCCAGTAAATGGCACCGATTGTTATAGGTGTCTTAAGGTCTTTTACAGTAAAATTAGCAAAAATGTATTCCCAATATTCATCACTTTTTTTTTTTTAATAATTTAAGCGCTAAACCCATATGGGTCATTCAGCGCAAGACGTGGTGGAGGCTTGATCCTCCGTCTGCTGAGCTCGACACAGACGCCTTCCTATTCATACTCACCCGTTTGCCATATTCATCACTAAAGCAAGTGGTGCTAATACAAGATAATTGGTTAGAGTAATAGATTGCAATACCACCCCCAACTTGGTTTGGTCTGCAGTTGTGAATTGCTGTGTATCCTGGCAGAGGGTAGATATCTATTGTGTCCTGCTTAAGCCAGGTCTCAGTAAGAATAATGCAGGAGAAGGGTGTCTTTAGTGATTCAAGGAGTGCCAGGAGGTCATCATAGTGTTTGCTTAAGGACCTGATGTTGTAGTTAAGTACTGATAGACTTTTAGCATTGTTTAGGATAGTGCTGGCTTGTGATGCTGTGTAATAAAGGCAGTTACTTTCCAATAGGTTTTGATTGGGTGTCAGATTATGGAGGTTTAGATCAGGGTCAACGTGATCAATTATCTTCTAGGTTTAAATTATGGTTATTTATATCCTGAGTTATGTGTTGAGTTCTAGTACTGATATCTGTAGTGGTGGGAAGTTTGGATAAGTATATAGCTAGAGTATTTTGGTCATATAGAGTATAATCACTACTACACATAGTGAAGTTGATGTTGTCTGTGTGTTGTGCTGGAATGAACTAAAGTACAACTAGGTATAAACTAGTAATATAAAAATACAAATTTAAAATAGAACAAGACTCTCACTTGTAACTGCACTAAGGTCTAATATAATGACTTTTGTGGAGTCTATGTTTTGAGCTAGAATGAGCTATAGTACAACTAGATTTAATCTAATAATATAAAAATACAAATTAAAAATAGCACCAGTCTCTCACTAGTAATTGCACTATGGTCTAATATAATGAATTTGGTATTGACTATAGTACAACTGAGTTTAATCTAATAATATAAAAAAGGCACAAGACTCTCAATTGTAATTGCACTAAGGTCTTATGTAAGTTGTTTACAAGAATTAGAGTATAACTAGATTTAAATTGACAGGATAAAATACACAAGTTAATGTAGCAAAAGAATAAAAAAAAAAAAAAAGATAAAAATAAAAATGGCAATGACTTGCTTATAATATGCTAGTAAGATGGTAGACAGGATAATATAAAAGTTGTAGTTGAAAATACTAGTTTAAAAATGTATAGAATAAAATGGTCAATAAAAGAAGTTTACAATAAGTTTGATCAATATAGTTTAAAGCAAAATTGGGCAATAATAGGGATTTTAGAATAAAATTGGGCAATTGAGTATTTCTTAAAGTGAGGTAGAATTATTGAGGACAAGTTATGGCTAGTTTATAATAAAATAAGATGGAACAGTGATGCGGTAAGTTGTAAAAAAAGGAGATAGATTCTGTAGATATTAAACAAATTAAGACTATGAGGTAGAATGGTCGTTGAATACAACAATGACAATCAAAAGTAGTTGGGGTATTAGAATTTTAGGGGGGCACAAATTTATGACAATATAACACTAACTGTGGACTGTGGGTATTATCTGCACTTTACTCTGATTCTGTTAGTCCAGCCTCACTTAGGAATGTTTTAAGGTCATGTTCTGTATTATTATTATTATTATAATCAAGGGGGAAGCGCTAAACCCGGAGGATTATACAGCGCCTGGGGGGGGATATGTGGAAGGCATTCAGGCTTAATTCAGGGAACTGGAGCACAGATCCAATTCCCTAAATCAAGAGCCCCTCACCAACATCAAGGAACCTTCCTTGAGGGGCCTCATGTTCTGTAGAGATGAAGTATCTCTTCCCAGTGGGCTGTTTCCTAACTGCGATTTTTCCATCCCTCACAAAGCACTGGTGGATTTTTTGAGCATAGCGTAATTTTCTTAGCCGATAAAGAAGGTTTTGTCTTATTTTGGTAAGGCACTCATTGACGTAAACATCAGTTTTCATAGAAATAGATGTTTTTAGTAGGTTGTTTCTTTGTAGGCTAGTTTGGAATTTTAACAGCACTGTTTTTTTACCTGCTTGGTAGCCCATCAGTTTGCAATCCTTTAGGTCATCACTACGTATGTTAAGGCGAAGGTGGTCCTTGATAAGCTGTAGGGTGGTCTCCATGCAGGTCTCTTGGGTGACTGTGGGTGGGAGATGTTTGCTGTTAACTACAACAGCGTCAGATAGCTGCTGTTGGTCATTATGGTCTTGGAAGTTGGTTATGACATTGGCAAGTTGTTGGTCCACTCTTGATCTTTCCTCTGTAATGTTTTTAGTAAGTAGGGTGACTTGGTCTTTTAGAGTGTTGATGGTGTCTAGGGACTGGGTGTGGGTGTTGCTTTGTTGTGCCAGAGTGTCTAGTTTATGTTCAAGAGCAGTGATCTTGTTGAGGTAATCTGCATTGCTAGCTTTTAGTTCCTGCATTTCTTGAGTTAGTTTGGTGATCGTTTGGTTCTGAATCATAAGGAGTTTAGCTATTTCTGGGTCGGTGATCTTCTTGACATCAAATACTGGGAAGGAGTTATCTTGGACTGTGGCGGCGGCCATGTTTGTTGTTGTCTGTCGTGTGTTGTGGTGGTGCCGGTGGGTGATGAGGGTTGTGTCCTGGCTGGCAGTACCACAAGTTTTCCTCGTGTTATTACTGCTCTCACCTTTGATGTTAGGGGTCCTTAGCTGGTTACTGGATCTTCTTTTATTGCTCTGACCCTTGTCCATTGGCTGTGGCTGTCGGAAGAATTACGTTTTCTCTAGTCAAACACTGGGGGGTAACTGTAGAAAAATATTCTTTTCGTATGCCTTAACTCTATGTATAGCAATTCACCACCCTTGTGGGTTTAGTGCTTTTTATAATTAATAATAATAATTATTATTATTATTATTAATATTAATAATAATAATATTATTTTTAATAATAATAATAATATTATTATTATTATTATTATTATCTTCATTCACTCTAAAAATGGTGTGTTGCTGTTTGTTTATTCTGAACTAAATTGTACAATGTGTACACAATGTAAGAGTATTTGTATTGTGAGGTAATTATTATTAAAATAAAAAAAATATTGAGGTAAATGTTTTACAAACTCTTACAAATGGACGTGAATGAACTAAAAGTAGACACACATTAATACGCATTTATTTTGCCTGACCAAGTGATCGTCCACTACCTGTTCAGTTTGTGTTCTTACCTTGTCTCAACTCTGTATCTCGTACTCTCTCTCGTTTACTCTTTCGTTAACTAGTTGGCTCTCATTGACGATGGCGTCTAAGGTTAGATGTAGTAAAAAGAGAAGTCGTAAGCCTCTTGCTTTAAGTGCCAAGTTAGAGGATGATGGTGTGCCATTCTGATTTTATTCAATAAACACCCTGCCATTCACCTCTCACACATTAATATTAATATTTTAAGGTAAGTAATAAGTGTACTCTGTGTGTATCTTACCTTTTATTGTGTTTTTAATGCCTATTTCTATTGTTAACTTAATATAAGTTAGTGTAAACTTGTTGTCTGGCATTTATTGCATATTTTATGTGTGCTCTGATAATAATACTTGTGGAGTTGTGTGGTAGCCGGATGGAGGGACAACATTACGTTTTCTCTGTTCAGCCATCAGAGAAAACGTGTATGAATCTGCGTTTGGCCCAGCCACTCCCTCACTCCGCTTTTGTTTACAATTTTCGGCATGAATTATTCATTACTTCTACCTTCGTTTATGATGGCATCTAAAGGTAGTTGTTAGAAATGATTAAATTCAGTGAACAAGGCATGTCGATGTTAATAATATGGCTCTGGGCCACAGTGTAGGTAGCCGGTAGGTGTAGCCCAGGCAGGCTACACCTACTGGCTACCTACACTGACTTTATACAAATAAATACTACTCACCTCTCTTCCTATATTAAGACTACACATATTTTAAGGTAAATAATAAGTGTACTGTATGTGCATTTTACCTCTCTGGGATGTTTTAAACATCGTATATTAAGTATGAGACGGGGAGCCAGTGCTACCTACACCTGGGCTACCTGCACCTGACTTCCTACAAATAAGTACTACTCACCTCTCTCCCTACATTAAGATTACAAATACTTTAAGTAATGAATTTACTGTGACTGTATTTTACTTTGTGTGTTTTTAATGCCTAGTTCTATTACTAACTTAATACAATTTAGTGTAAATGTGTTGTCTGGCATTTATATGCATTTATAAATGGAAAAAAATGGAGTTCTGCCTTCCGGTGATGTCTGCTTTCCAGTGACAGCCTGGAACCTAACCCGCCGTATAAGTGGGGCCCTACTGTGTGTATGTGTATGTGTATATATATATCTATATATATATATATATATATATATATATATATATATATATACAGTAGACCCCCGGTTAACGAACTTTTTTCATTCCAGTAGTATGTTCAGGTGCCAGCACTGACCGAATTTTTTCCCATAAGGAATATTGTGAAGTAGATTAGTCCATTTCAGACCCCCAAACATACACGTACAAACGCACTTACATAAATACACTTACATAATTGGTCGCATTTGGAGGTGATCGTTAAGCGGGGGTCCACTATATATATATACACACACACACACACACACACACACACACACACACACACCCGGGGTACCCGTTTTAATACTGGGCGAACATAGACAGCAGGTGTCTTAAGGAAGGACGCCCCGGTGTTTCATCCATGCCGGGGATCGAACCACGGACCTCAATGAGTGGGCAGGGTGTGCTACCAACCTAGCTACGGGACACCTTCTGAACAAGATACAAGAAACGTTCTTGTTAATCTGAAACAGTGAGACTGACACCAGCTGATCCATCACATTGTTAAGACGTATATCTGTTATCCGTTAGGTTAGGAAATGCTTGTCAGGATACAGGACAAGTGTTTCCTGACTCGGGTCTCAGGCATAAGATGACCCACAGCTAGGGCTTTTGGCCATCTGACTGAGGCCTTCCACTGGCTTACCCCTCCACCCCTTTAAAAATTATAATCATGATTTAAAAATAAAATTTGTATTATCCGTTATAACCATTAATGGTGGCCCAGCATCGTATATCTAAACCAGAAACACAACATAACTGTAGTCACGAGAAAAGTGAATTATAAATTCAGTAAGAACTCGTAAGATTTACCTGTCATGTCCACGAGTCAGGAAGAGAAAACCAGCGAGCCTTCCAAGGTGCAAAACTTTTAATAGGCTTCCGTTATAAGCTTCCTTGAGAGAACGGTAGTACCTCCATGGATGGCTGTTGTCTACCAACCTACTACCCGCTGCTGGTGGTGTGTGACGAGGTTCTCCAGGGAAGCATATCCTTCACCAGCCTCTATGATAGCTAAGGGCTCTTGATTGAAGGAAATGGAACTACTCTACCCTTCCTGGGATCAGACCTCATTATCCTCCCAAAAAACGCTTTTGTGTGACCATGTGTAGTCATTGTTCATGTGCAGTTTACTTTACTTTGAATAAATATATTAATTATGCAAGGCAACCACTGTGAAAGTATGGTGAGGTTCCGGGCGCTTTCGTGACTTCTTACATTATCAAGGAACATTATCATAGTTCCTTGATAATGTGAGAAGTCACGAGTGCGCTTGGAGTTTCACTGTTTTTTCACAGTGGTTGTTTTGCATATTCTGATATCACCTGTTTACTGTGATCTTATTGCATATATTAGTATAGATCTGATTTGATTTTGCCACCCAATGTCGACTTTGGAATGTTAGACTAGCCATTAAATGCAACTCACTGCAAGTTTTCACCTATATATGATAACAAAATCACGTGAGGGAGTTGGGTAGCAGCTCTGGGCCTTTCACACTGTCTCCAGGAGTTTACGATTAATTTGGATATATTTTACACATCTTTATTTCTGTGTGTGTGTAAAATGCAGAATCAATTAGAGTAGCAATGAAGAACAGATGTCAGACGGTACTGGAACATATGTTTTTACTTCGTGGTTGGTCACTGGCATGTGTTGACCCACAAACATCTGTTTAATAACATATTGTAGACACGTGTTCTTATGCTGTACACGCATATGTGCACACACGCACACGTGCACATACACACACACACATACACAGAAGCTCGGACTCGACCCTTGCAACCTCAACTAGGTGAGTACACACACGTACACACACACGCGCACACACACACACACACACACACACACACACACACACACACACACACACACACAAGCACGCATATACAACAGGCCTAGTGTCTAATCGACATGTGCCTAGGACAAAATGGTAACTAACTAACTAACACACACACACATACATACACACACTTATGAAATGATAGAGAATATTTTTCCAATGGTAATGCCACCAAAAGTACAAAATGTGATGGAAAATTTACAGAATTACACTCTCATGAAGTTAGCGGTCTTGGCGATATATACGCATCGGCGATTTTTGCCCACTTTGAGCCCTATTTATGGCCAATTCCATTGTTGCAGTTGACCAAACTCATGGCTATTTCGCTAGAACTCCATTTGTTCTATCGACTGAGTACAAGAAACTGCTCATTTACTGATTTCAACTACCCAATAAAGTGGTCAGAAATTGGCAATTTGGCTAATTTCACACAAATTTCAAAATAGGGTGCAGAATAAACAATGCAGACATTTCTGGCACTCAAATATAATTTTCTCTGTTCATTACTCATATCTCCAGGCCCCTCTTATATTACTCTTGCTTTCTATTTTAACCCTTAAACTGTCCAAACGTAGATCTACGTTTGCACACGTAGCACTCCAAATGTAGATCGTTTTATTTTTCATTCCTTCAAATTTGGCACAATAGGCTTGAGTTGCCTAGACATGAAAGAATGGGTCTGTGCACTCAGTGTGCGCAATATTAAAAAAATCTGGGAGCACTTAGTACCTTGTGGAAGTACCAGTTCAAGTGAGCACCAGCTAGAGCAAATAGTGTGGCAAATACCAGGGATTCACTGATGCTATGTCAGATTAACACTCCCATTGTAAGAGGAAAGTGAAAATAGGTTAGATAAATACATGAGTGAGTGTGGGTGGGTGTGAGTTGGACCTGACTAGCTTGTGCTACTAGGCCTGATGTCATGCTCCTTCCTTCAATGGATGTGACCTGACTAGGCGGGTCATTTGTCTAAGCCAGGGGAGGGGGGGGTGACATGTACCTGCCTTGCATGGGCCAGTAGGCCTGCTGCAGTGTTGCTTCTTTCTTATGTTCTTATGTATTCGGCAGGCTGGCTGGCTGGCTTGCTTTGGCTGTCTCTGGCTGTTTCTCTGTCTATATCTCTGTCTATATCTCTATCTATATATCTATCTATCTATATATCTATCTATATCTCTGTCTCACATGTACACATAAGTACAGTTATTATACATAGTGTAAATTACCTAAAATAATACATAGTGTAAATTACCTAGGATAATCCAAAAATTCCAGGCAAAGATAGATAAATAGATAGATAGATTGACAGACAGACAGACAAACATGTTTGTATCACTGAAAACAAATAAAGCCAGGGTTCCCCCAAGCACCCGTTTATCAAATGTCGCCGAGCTGATAACAGATGTCACAACACGATTCTTCAAGGAGTTTGATATCCTATATTCCAGGTAGACAGGCAGACAGATAAGCAGAGACAGGCAGACAGAGACAGACAGATAGGCAGACAGACAGAGACACAAGACATGTTTGTGTGTAACAGTGATAACAAATACAGCTAGGGTTAGCTGGAGCAGTGGGCATTTATCAAATGTCACTAGGCTGTCAACAGTATAGGGATGCCTTTCGTAATGACATGCTTCAAGGTATATGCCAGGGTATCTAAAACATTGCTGGGACCTATAAATACTTTGTATATATTTCTAGACAATAGTAAATAACCCAGGCAGGTGTAAATGTTCACCTGTCAATGTGATTGTGACTATTTGAGCACTATTTCAGTACCTAATATTAGTGTCAGAACAAAGATTGGCTATGAAATTACAAGAACTATTATAAATTGTAATTATCAGAACATAAAAAATATATAAATTAAAATAAAAATGAGAAAAAAAGGTATATCGGCAACACTTCTGCAAGCGGCAGGAGTTGATGTTGCCGGCAGGTGAGCATCCAGTGCCAACTTCATGGTCTTATATCTCGGTAAGTACTGACCCTAAGCACTTGTTGGGGGGAGAAATCCCTCAGCTTCTATGTACTCTTGGAATTCAGCAACATACTTTTCAACAATCAATGTCAACAGTGGCAGCCTCCCCATGCCTAGCTACACTATGAATGCCACTTGTCTCCTTAAATTATCAAACCAACCCTTACTAGCCTTGAAGAATTGCATTTCAGCACTTTTTTTTTTTCCAGGAGGTCATCATGCAACTGCCTCGCTTTTTCACAAATAATGGACTCTGAAGCATTATCACCATGTAACTGCTTTTCGTTTATCCAAATTAACAAGAGTTTTTCAACCTCTTTCAATAATTTGTGGCCTTTGCCTTGATATCACTTTTGTGCCTATTGCAGGGACAATTGCTTTATTTTTTTCCCTTTGGCCCAGCATTGTGCTAATGGAAGACTTTGATTTACTAAAAAGTTTTGCCTTATCAACCACACAGAGCCTATCTTCATACTTTTGAATAACTTCCTTTTTAAACTCAGTGTTATTACACAAGAACATAAGAAAGAAGGAACACTGCAACAGGCATACTGGCCTATGCAAGGCAGCTCCAATTCTCCCACCGGCTTAAGCCAATGCCTTGACCTAGTGAGGTCAGACATGTCACTTAAGAGAGGAGCAGTGCATCCAACCTAGTAGCACAAGCTAGTCAGGTCCAACTCACACCCACCCACACCCACTCGTGCATTTATCCAACCTATTTTTAAAACTACACAATGTTGTAGCGTCTATGACGGTACTCAGGAGTTTGTTCCACTCACCCACAACTCTATTACCAAACCAGTGCTTTCCTATAACCTTCCTGAATCTGAATTTTTCCAATTTAAAGCAATTGCTGTGAGTCCTGCCTATGTTAGATATTTTTAGAATGCTATTTACATCCCCTTTATTAATTCCAGTTTTCCATTTATACACTTCAATCATATCCCCCCTAATTCTACACCTTTCTAGAGAGTGCAGGTTCAGGGTCGTCAGTCTATCCTGATAAGGAAGATTTCTGATACATGGGATCAGCCTTGTCATCCTCCTTTGCACATTTTCCAGTGCATTTATATCCATCATCTATCCATCACAAGTTTTCTTTTTGCTTTCATCTCTATCCTTCTTTGGACTCATGATGGTTTATCTCACAATAAAAAATTGCACCAAAACTGCAAAAAACAAGAAAAGGTCACAAAATGCACAGGAAGAGCTCAAGAGTTGTTTACAGCACACACATTAGTTGCTATACCGAGACCCACACTGTGGACTCTGTCTGGAGATCATGTGATCCGAGCACTGTTGGTTGACAACCAAGACTACGTACAAAAACCAAATTGAACAAATCGGTTCGAAAACTGATTTGTTCAACAACTAGTCTGTTTGATAACCAAAGTTTCACTGTGCTTTGCACTTCTTTATAAAAAGAGCACTCCATGAATCTGGTCGAGGTGCTGAATAAGTGGGCCTGTTATCCATTTCTTTTTCGAAATCTATGGGATCTGTATTAATGCCAGTTAGTTGGTCTGAGCGGCCTTCTGCTGGAGTGAAAAATGTTTCTGTATTCTCTACCCTGCTGTCACTTAGTGGGTTACTGAACACTGACTCGTACCATTCATTTACAATTTCACTCATTTCCTGTTCATCGTCAGTATACAAATCTCCTCTCAATAATGGTCCAATTCTCCATGTAGTTCTTAGCTTGGATTTTGCATAGAAATAGAAATATTTTGGGTTTCTTGCAATATCCTGTATGGCCTTTTGTTCCCTTTGTACTTCTTCTGTGAGGTATAACATCCCAAGTTTTTGCTCTAATTCAGTGATCTCTCAGCTAAGGCTATCTTTCCTCTGTTGCAACATATCTGTGTTCTTAAGCAATTCAGTAACCCATTTTCTTATGTACCATCTCCTACACTCTCTCACTCTTTATATTTGATTTTCTTCTGGCCTCCCTCAATGGTACACGTTTAATACAGACCCTGCATGCTTCTATATTTAGCTTCTCTAGGCACTGGTGGAGATTTTGGGTGTGCACGTCTGATAGCTCTTGGTTTATACTTTCCCAGTCAATTCTTGTAGTATTTCTTATAATTTCTTTTATAATTTCCACAACACTCGGTGTGTGCAGTATTAAAAAAATCCGGGGCCACTTAGTACCTTGCGGGAGCACCAGTTCAATTAAGTGCCAGGTAGAGCAAATGGTGTGGCAAACCACCAGGGATTCACTGATGTTATGTCACATTAACACTCCCCTTTTAACCCTTTCAGGGTTTCAGCCGTACTAGTACGGCTTATGCACCAGGGCTTTTGACGTACTAGTAGGCCTAAATTCTAGTGCCCTCAAATCTAGTGAGAGAAAGCTGGTAGGCCTACATATGAAAGAATGGGCCTATGTAGTCAGTGTGCGCAGTATAAAAAAATCCTGCAGCACACAGTACGTAATGAGAAAAAAAAACTTTGACCGTGTTTTTGGATTAAAGCAGTGACTTTGCACTGTATTTTCGTATGGTATTTATTGTTGTATTCTAGTTTTCCTGGTCTCATTTTATAGAATGGAAGACATATTACAGAAATTGAGATGATTTTGGCTGGTTTTACAAAGAAAACTACCTTGAAATTGCTCTCAAAGTAGCAGAAATGTTCGATTTTTACCAAAGTTCAAAAGTAAACAAATCATGCTATGCGTCCAATACACATCAACTAGTGAGTCTAATATTCTTTCACAAGTGCGCTGATATTATTATACCATTTCTACACCAATGCAGTAGTCTGCATAACAGTAAATCCTCTATTTTTTTGTGAGAATAAAACTTCAAAGTGGAAAGCAAAAGAATGTAAGAGGGGCATGGGGACATGGCTAATGAACAGAGGATATGTTATTTTAGTGCCAGGAATGTCTTTCTTGTTTATTCTAGACCCTATTCGGAAATTGGCATCTTTTGAAATTTGTGTGAAATTGGCAAAATTGCTAATTTCTGACCACTGTACATGTATTGGATAGTTGAAATCGGTAAATGGGTGGTTTCTTGTACTCATTCGATAGAAAAAATGGAGTTCTAGTGAAATAGTTATGATTTTTGTCGACAAGTACACTGGAATTGGCTGAAAATAGGGCTCAAAGTGGGCAAAATCGCTGAAGCGTAAACATCGTCGAGACCGCTAACTTCGTGAGAGCATAATTCCGTAAGTTTTCCATCAAATTTCATACTTTTGGTGTTAAGAGGAAATTAAAAATAGGTTTGATAAATAAATGAGTGGGTGTGGGTGGGTGTGAATTGGACCTGACCAGCTTGTGCTACTAGGTCTGATGCTGTGCTCCTTCCTTCAGTGAATGTGACCTAAGTGGGTCATTGGTTTAAGCCCATGCAAGGCCTACTGGCTTTGCATGGGCCAGTAGGCCTGCTGCAGTGTTACTTCTTTCATATGTTCTTATGTGTTTGGCAGGCTGGCCAGCTGGCTGGCTTTGGCTGTCTCTCTGTCTATATATGCGTGTCTCCATCCGTCCGCCTACGTCTCCGTCTATCTATATACTATATCTGTCTATATCTATCTTACATGTACACATAGTTATTAGAGTGTAAATTACCCAGGATAACCCAAAAATTCCAGTCAAAGTGCTATACTGTGCTTGTAGACATAAGACATAAATAACCATGAGGCAATATGCATTTTCACTTGCTTAGGAATCAGGGAGCGGCTCATAAACCAACAGTTTTATGAGCCGCTCCCTGAGACAGAGACAAGCAGACAGAAAGACAGACACATACAGGCAGACAGATAAGCAGAGCTAGACAGATAGACAGACAGACAGACAATGTTTGTGTGTAGGTGAAAACAAAGTGAGGGTTCCCTGAATGCGCATTCATCAAGTGTCACGGGGCTGTCAGCAGTTTACCAGCACTTGTCATAACACCATGCTTCAAGGTATACTCCAGTGTGTCTAAAACATTGCTGGAACCTATAAATACTCTGTATATATTTCTAGACAATAGTAAATGACCCAGGCAGGTGAAAATGTTCACTTGTCGGTGTGACTGTGACTATTTGAGTACTATTTCAGTATCTAATATTAGTGTCAGAAAGATTGGCTACGAAATCACAAGAACTATTTTAAATTGTAATTATCAGAACATAAAAAAATATATAAATTAAAATAAAAACAAGAAAAAAGGTATATCGGCAACACTTTTGCAAGTGCAGGAGTCTATGTTGCCATCAGGTAAGCATCCAGCACCAACTTCATGGGCTTACATTTCGGTAAGTACCAACCCTAAAAAATTTTTTTTTACCCTCTAACATGTCGAAAAATGCACTCTTCATTTAAAAAAATTTTTTTTTTTTTAAATGAAGAGTGCATTTTTCGAAATGTTTTACATATTTGGAGCGCTACACAAGTGAACATAGATCTACGTTTGGACAGTTTAAGGGTTAATGACCAATTTGTTTACTGACCTACTCTTAGGAATGGAACTCTGCTAAGTGAGGAGAGACTGTACTAGCAACAGGTTTGCAGTACATGAACATGAGAATTATAAAACTACAGTAGAACTTCAGTATGCGCCCTTAATTCATTCCAGAAGACTGTTCGAGTGCTGCTCTGTTTGAGCATTGAACAAGTTCTTCCCAACCAATTTTCTGTTTGGTTGGCTGTTATTACTAATTGTCGTAGGCCCCATGGTGACTTATTTTTACAAATACAAAAAAAACACCAAAAAATGTGAAGAAACACGAAATAGTTTACAGCAAAGTTCTGGCAGGTTGTATTTGTTTGGTCGAGTGCTGAGCTTCGTTCGAGTAGGGAGCTGGTTGTATACCGAGGTTCCACTGTACATGATTTTTACTGAAGGGCCTCCTGGGAATAAATAATTCCCAGGAAACCCTCAAACCTCATATAGAGTATGTATATATTTTGTCACATTTCTTTAATCTTCTGTATACAGTACAGCATTCAACATGTACAGTAATAAGATACCCCTATACCCAAATAATTTGAGTATACAGAAAAATATTTAACTAATGTTCCTGTTGAGTTATTTATTTAAACTCCTCAGTTATTAAATACAAACAGCTACACTAGGTATAATAGGAATGAAAACAGCAGTTTCTACCTACCAGGTACATGTAGTTATCGGAGAGTGCTGGTAAAATTTTAATTTTCATTGTAGTGTGATCAACAGATGACTGAGAACTGTGAAATTTATCCCCACCAATGTTGTACCAAGCGCTGGCTGAAATTAAAACAGATAATTGACTGGTGCATATATTAACTGAGTAAAAGAAAACTGACCATATTGGAAAACTTTAGAAGATGGTTCACGTGAGCATGTTCTATTAAGATGGGAGGTAAGTAAGACATACAATGATAAGGAAAGGAGAAGTAAAATACTACAAAGGCAGTAGATGAGACAATAATGCAGTCAATAAGGAGTTCAAATAAGTTTAAGAGATACATGGTAGTTCTGAATTCTCCCCAACCCTGTAATTATGCTCATGTAATTATGCTCAAAAGCATCACTATAAAAGTGACATTTCTTTAATTTTTTAAGCAGCATATCTATGGATTTGTAATTTCAGAACCTGGCAGAGTTACAAAGGGAAGGGGATGTGTAGATCAAGTGTTTACGATACAGAACATAAGTGAACAGTTCTGTACTTTGTTATATGTGGCATGATTAAAAAAAGTCCAAGGTTCACCCATGGTTTAATGTCTTGGAGATTTTCTTGGAAATTTGTTGCATGTGTGTCTGGAATTTGAGGCTACTGGCAAGGTGGATTCCTAGGAATTTTCCCTCTGCAAGTCTTGTGATGGGTAATCAGTTTAACATTATGTTAAGTGGAACATTTGCAGCTCTGTTTCCAAACTGAATGAAACAGGTTTTGTCATTACTGAGGGCAAGATTATTAGTCATCATCTAGGTAGACATTTTCTGCAATTCAGCATTAACAGTGTTGGCCAGTATGACTGGGTTTGGGTGAGAGAAGATGTATACAGTGCCATCTGCAAATAATATGGGTTTCAGTAATTGTGATGCATTCAGTAGGCCATTGATGTAAATAAGAAAGAGTAGTGGGCCAAGGACACTTCCTTGTGGAACACCGACTGTGATTGGTCGAGTGGAAGAGTATGCTCCATTTGTGTACACATATTGGCTTCTGTTACTAAGGTATAACTTTAGGTAGTTGAGGGGGTGCCCTCTTATACCACAGTGTGTTAATTTAACATTCAGCAAATCATGGTCAACAGTATCAAAAATTTTATGTAAATCAATGAAGATTCCCAGCAGGACATCTTTCTTCTTAAGAGCAATGTATATTAGTTCCAGCATGTGTATAATAGCATCATTTGTGCTTTTATTTCTGAATCCAAACTGACAGGGGGTTTAGTATGTTGTGTGAGACACGGCAGGAATAGATCTGTCTATGAATTAATTTTTCAAAGATATTGGAGGCCAGAGGTAAGTTAGAAATTGGTCTATGGTTATTGAAGTCTGCTTGATCACCTCCTTTGTGGATCGGGGTGACCCCTCGCTATTTTGAGAATTGCTGGGAAGGTGAAGGATTGATGGATTTGTTAAAGAATGTTGCAATTACTGGTGGCAGTACTTTTGAAGCTTTTTTGTACATAAAAGGTGGTAAGTTATTTATGTCTCCTGCCTTGTTTTTGAGGGTGTTGATGATGAGTGAGACTTCTGTTGAGTTGGTTGGGGCTAGGAATAGTGTATTCGGGTAGATGACCGTTAGGTAGTCTGATGGACAGGCGTTTGACATTGGGATTTTGCTTGCTAGATTCTTTCCTATGGTGGAGAAGAAAACATCGAGTCTGTTTGCCATTTCAGTTGGTGAGAAAAGGGGTTCATCAGATTTTGTTAATTTGATTGTTTTGTTTTTGGATATCTTTTTAGTTCCTAGAATTTTGGATAGGGTTTTCCAGGTCTTTTTCATATCACCTTTTATGTTATGTAATCTGTTTTCATAATACAATTTTTTTGACCTTATCAGGCTGGAAAGGACTGGCGAGTAACGTTTAGAATGGTCTCTAGTTATCTGACCCATTCTGTACCGTTTTTCATATAGTAAGTGTTTTGTGTTAATGGATTTAACCCTCTGACTGTTTACGCCGTATAAATACGTCTTACGTGTCACTGTTTCTGACGTATATATACTCATAAATTCTAGCGGCTTCAAATCAAGCAGGAGAAAGCTGGTAGGCCCACATGTGAGAGAATGGGCCTGTGTGGTCAGTGTGCACCACATAAAAAAAATCCTGCAGCACACAGTGTGTAATGAGAAGAAAAAAACTCTGACTGTTTTTTTGGATTAAAACTCCGACTTTGAGGTGTATTTTCGTATAGTATTTATCGTTGTATTCTCGTTTTCATGATCTTAGGTGATAAAATCGAAAACATATTACAGAAATAGAGATGATTGTCATTACTTTCACGATGAAAACGACCTGGAAACTGAGCTCAAATTAGCGGAAATGTTCGATTTTTACCAATGTTCAGGAGTAAGCAAATCACACCACACGTCCAATACATGTCAACTGGGGAGTCTAATATTCTTTCACTTGTGCACTGATATTATTTATACCATTTATAAAATAATGCAGTAGTCTGCATACCAGTAAATTTTGTATTTTTTTGTATGAATAAAAAATCAAAATAAAAAGCAATAGTAATATAAGAGGGGCCTAGAGATGTGACTAATGAACAGAAGATATGTTATTTTAGTGCCAAGAATGTCTACCTTGTTTATTCTGGACCCTATTTTGAAATTGGCATCTTTTTTGATTTGTGTGAAATTGGCCAAATTGCCAATTTCTGACAACTTTATTGGGTAGTTTAAATCGGTAAATGGGCGGTTTCTTGTACTCAACTGATAGATAAAATGGAGTTCTAAAGAAATAGCTATGAGTTTGGTCAACTGGAACAACGGAATTGGCTAAAAACAGGGCTCAAAGTCGGCGAAATCGTCGATACGTATATGTTGCCAAGACCGCTAACTTCGCGGGAGCATAATTCCGTGAGTTTTCGACCAAATTTCGAACTTTTGGCGTCATTACCATCGGGAAAAGATTCTCTATCATTTCATAAGAAAAAATAATTTTTTTCTCAATAATTTTGCGACATAGAATGACAGTTTCAGAAAGGGGCCTGCGGCAGTCAAAGGGTTAAGGATGCTGGGTGTTGGCCAGGGACTGTTGTCTCTTAGCTGTGATCTGTTTAGTTTTTTTTTAGGGCAATGCTTGTTATCGAGGTAGTTTTTTTTTTTTTTTTAGAAAATTATTAATACATTCATTCATATCTGTACAGTAGGGCCCCACTTATATGGCAGGTTAGGTTCCAGGCTACTGCCGGAAAGCAGACATCGCTGGAAAGCAGAACGCCATTTTTTCCACTTATAAATGCCAGGTAACATGTTGACACTAACATATATTAACCCTTAAACTGTCCAAACATAGATCTACGTTCACATGCGTAGTGCTCCAAAAATCGATCTACTTTTTTCTACATATTTTTTAAAAAAAAAGTAGATCAAAGTTTTTTAACACGCTTTCAAATGTGAAAAAAAAAAAATCTGTTTTTTTTACATTCAAATGTTGAAAAAACGTAGATCTATGTTTGGACAGTTTAAGGGTTAAGATAGCAATAGAACTAGGCATTAAAAACAATAAAAAGTAAAATACACACACAGTACACCCATTACTTACCTTAAAATATTTGTAGTCTTAATGTAGGATGAGAGGCAAGTTTAATTTGTAGGAAGTCAGGTTTGGGAGGTATGGTAGCCAGCCAGGTCACCCCACCAACACATAATATACTACATTTAATTAAAGCTCACCAGAATGATGAAATACATATACAGTACATTCATTAATTACCTTAAAACATTTGTAGTCTTAACCCTTTGACTGTCGCGGTCGTATACATACGTCATGGGAGATACCGTGTTTGACGTATCTATACGCATAAATTCTAGCGGCTTCAAATCATGCGGGAGAGGGCTGGTAGGCCTACACGAGAGAGAATGGGTCTCAGTGGCCGGTGTGTACCCTGTGAAAAAAATCTGGGACTCAGCGGTGCATTGTGGGAACGCCATCTTGGTAGTCCATTTTCACCATGCCTCGTGGTAAGAAGTTCCTCACTCCTCGGCGGATTGGAGGTCTTTTGTTCCCAAGTGATAGCTCAAACAGTGATGATAGTGTCAGTGAAAGTGAATTCCCTGTTTTTGAAGTGGGTGTGACCAAAAAAATTACCCAGGATAACATAATTAGTGATGAAAACCCAGATGACCCACAACCTTCCACCTCAGGTGCTGGGCCGGCTCGTTCATGTTCACCCGTACCAGGACGAAAGAGGAAACTATTTGCCCATGTACAAGACTCAGATGTGAGCAGTGCAAGTGATAGTGATAGTGATTTCAAGGTTATTGAAAGCAGTTCTAGTTGTGACAGTGAGGGTGAATATTCCCCAGTGAAGAGGCAGTATATACGACGTCGCATGCGGTCTGGTAGTCTGCCATATGCTCTTCCAAGAGGAAGGAGTACATCTCGGAGCACATCCCGCGGCCCTACACCACGTCCTGATAGTGAAGATGATGATATTGTTACGATGGGTATCAATGATGCAAGTGAGGCAGCAGGCGGTGGTGGTGATAGCGATGGTGGCACGAGTCATGTGACACCAGCAGCAGGCCACGCTACTACCCGCGCTGCTGACTCTGCACAACTACAACCAGCCTCACCCGACCCCACACTCCCACAACCACAACCTGCACAACCACATTACAATATCCAGAACGCACCAGCTGACTGCATCTGGGATTGGCAGCAAGATGACGAGTTTGTTCCCAATCCCCATGACTTTGATGGAGGACAAAGTGGAATACGGCCATCGTGTACACTTGGGAACAATCCCACTGAACTGGAATGCTTTCAGTTGTTCTTTGATGAACCCCTGATGGACATTATTGTCAGGGAAAGCAATACATACTATGAGTACACCATGGCAAACACTATTCTGTCACCAAGATCACGCCTACACCAGTGGAAGGACACAACTGTGGCAGAGATGTATCTGTTCTTTGCCACAAGAATGCTTATGCCACATGTGTATAAGCATAGTGTCAACACATACTGGGCGACAGACCGCCTGATTTCAACCCCTGCTTTCAGTGACATTATACCAGTGAATAGATTTGTGTTACTGTTACGTATGTTACACTTTTCAGACAAAACCAGGCCTGACAGAAGCGACAGGTTATATAAGATCAGACGTGTGTTTATGTACCTGAAACAAATGTGCTGTATGTATTTTTATCCCTTCAGGAAGCTTGTTATTGACGAGTCTTTGATTTTGTTCAAAGGAAGACTCTCATTCAAGCAGTATATACCAAGCAAGAGGAAACGCTTTGGTATAAAGTTATTTGTTCTGTGTGATTGCAAAACTGGTCTGGTTTTGGATATAATGGTGTACACTGGCGGTAAAACAATGGAAGATACCAGAAAGTTACTGGGTATCTCTGGTGATGTGGTTAGAACAATGATGGAGCCATATCTTGGTAAGGGGCATATTTTATATACTGACAACTGGTACACAAGCCCTATACTCAGTGATTTCTTGCGAGTGAACACGACAGATGTGTGTGGCACAGTGCGTAGAAATCGTAAACATATGCCTAGGTTCGATGCTGGCAGTCGTAGAGGTGAAGTGCAGGTGTTTGCTGCCAATGGCATCATGGCATTTCAGTGGCATGACAAACGTGATGTCACACTGCTGACATCAGTTCACCGACACGAAATGGTAGAAACTGGCAAGCAGAATAGAGAGACCAATGAACCCATTGTAAAACCTGCAGCTGTGATGGATTACAACCTCAATATGCGCTTAGTGGACAAATGTGACATGCAGATTGGATTTGCTGACTGTGTCCGCAAGAGTTATAAGTGGTACATAAAACTGTTTTTCCATCTTCTTGACATTTCCATGCTGAATGCTTATAATATGTATAAGTTGAAGACCAAGAAGAAACCCAAATATGGTGAATTTTGTTTGTCAGTCATCAGACAAATAATATTCAAGTACCAAGAAACAACACCTGCAATAGACCAGCGCCCACGAAATTATCAACACATGTCCTCTCGTCTGAGGCCTGGTGATCACTACCCCATACCACTGCCTGCTACTACTGCCAAGAAAATTGCTCAGAAGAGGTGTTTTGTCTCTGGACATACCACAAAATGCCCACAAAAGCGCAGAGACACTCGTTTTATGTGTGAGGAGTGTAAGACACCATTGTGCTT
Organism: Cherax quadricarinatus; assembly: GCF_038502225.1. Lineage (NCBI taxonomy): Eukaryota > Metazoa > Arthropoda > Malacostraca > Decapoda > Parastacidae > Cherax > Cherax quadricarinatus. The sequence continues at coordinate 32,496,999 of NC_091311.1, read as the reverse complement.
TTACCCATGTTTCAAAGAATTCCACAAGCTACAGCACTTCTAGAAAAGTGTCCAGTGATTGTACATATGTATATACGTATTTTATAAAACAATCGTAATAAACATTTGTTTACATTGTTTGTTTGCGTAAACAAGTTTTAGCAACATTATAATGATATGAGTGTTTTTGCTATAATTGTGTTACATTCAACAAGTGTATATTTGAACATTGCACAATAATTTGGTCTCACAGGCCACAAAAGTTATGTGAAAAAATAAAATAGTGAAAAAAAACAAGAAACCATCGAATACAAGTAAATCAAAGTTTACCGGGTGAGCGGCAGTCGCTGCTGTTGCCGCTTGCAGATCAATTTCAGCAAACTTCAGGACTCTATATCTCGGTAAGTACTGATGGGGAAATTTTTTTTTTGGGGACTAAAACAATCAGAAAAATAATCTTAACATTTTCATAACAAAAGATAATTTTTTTTTTTCGAATATTTTGCGACACCAGGAGACACTTCAGGATTGGGCCTTTCGACAGTCAAAGGGTTAATGTAGGGTGAGAGGTGAGTTTTATTTGTAGGAAGTCGGGTTTGGGAAGTATGGAATCCAGCCAGGGCAACCATCACCACCCCACCCACACATAATGTAAACAAACCAGACGAACGCGTCTGGTTTTCATCACTTTACATTGTGTACAAGTTGTCTCCAAGTTGACACAGTAGAATCAATAAAGAGAAACACTCCCATTCTCGTGTAATACCATTTTTAGAAGAAATGGCCCCCTGAGTGAAGGCATACTTAGGTACAAGTACACATAAGTATAATTATCAGTTATAATAATAATGTAGGCCCCCTCAAGGGAGGTTCCTTGATGCTGGTGAGGGGCTCTTGATCTGGGGAATTGGCTCTGTGCTCCGGTTCCCTGAATCGAGTCTGGCTACCTTCCACCCCCCACATGCGCTGTATAATCCTACGGGTTTAGTGCTCCCCCATGATTATAATAATAATAATAATAATAATAATAATAATGTAGGTATGTAGTCTGCCTGGGCTCATAGCTACACGATATTTAATGTGGCCCAGAGCCATATTATTACCATCGACATACTATGTTCACTGAGTTTAATCATTTCTGATGACTACCTTGAGATGCCATCATAAATAGAGAAGTAATGAATAATTTATGCTGAGAATTGTAAACAAAAGCATCATACCTACTACATACATAGAACACTTAACTCGGATATAAACCCTCCCCTCAAACTTCTCCTTACTAACCTCAACAGAACACATGACCATAACATAAGGCACAGATCACTCTTTGATGTTCCCCGTGTCCATCTCACACTATGTAAAAACTCAATGCACATATACTCCAGGTGTACATAAAAGGCCCAAAAATCTGGAATTCATTACCTGAGAATACAAAAGAAACACTGTCTGTTTATCAATTCAAGATTCTTCTTAAAAACCACTTACTCACCCACAACTAAATAAATATTGAATAACTGTATCTCATAAATGTATAACCTGTGACCCTATCAAACTATGTTTTTTTCTTTTTTTAATTACATTACCTAATAGAATACTCCATTCTCTTGAATGCACAGTAACTTGTCTAATGACCATATGACCTGTTTCTGCACTACAAAACATTGATTTTATTCGATTTGATTGGATTAATAAACTGTATGACTTCATATAGTATATTGATCATTTTGTTACATTATACATTGTTATGCTACAAATCTGTACAACTATAATGCTTCTTATTTGAAATATTCATTTGTACTTCATGTTGTAATTTGTTTACTGTAATTTTTACCACTGAATATGTCATTGCTTAGTTAATTTTAAGCCTGCCCATAATGCTCTGCATACAAGGGGCTTTTGGCATGTACACCCAACCACTATATTTCCTTGAACAACTATGTATCATGTTCAAATAAAAAAAATAAAAAAAATAAATAAATAAAAATGTATTAAGGGGAGTGATGTAATGTTTTCCCTCTGCCTGGCTACCACACCTCCATGTTATATAAACAAAATGTTGATATGATATGTAATGTGTTTATTATATAATTTTGAAGAAAATATCATATCATAGATGGATTAACCCTTTCAGGGTCCGTCCCGTAGATCTACGGCTTTACGTTCAGGGTCCAAACCGTAGATCTACGCCATGAGCTCAGCTCACTCTGATAAACTGTGAGTGGTACATTTGGGCCTAGATATGAGAGAATACATCTGTGTGGTATGTGTGCACCACATAAAACAGATCCTGCAGCACACTGTGTATAATGAGAGAAAAAAAATGAAATCATGATTTTTCGATTAAAACAGCAACTTTGCAGTGTTTTTTCGTATGTTTTTTATAGTTGTATTTGCGATTTCTTGGTCTCATTTGATAGAATGGAAGACATATTACAGAAATAGAGATGATTTTGATTGGTTTTAGCACTGAAAATGGCTTGAAACTGAGCTCAAAGTAGCAGAAATGTTAAATTTTTGCCGATATTCAAGAGTAAACAAACGACCTCACACGTCTAATACACGTCAGCTGGTGGGTCTAATATACATTCACAAATATGGTGATGATATTTATACAATTATTACAGTATTGCATAACAGTAAATCTTCTATTTTTTGGTGTGAATAAAAATTCATTATGTGAATAAAAATCAAAATGGAATTTATTTGTAAAGCCTCAAAACATAACTAATGAACAGAGGAAATGTTAGTTTAGTGCCAGGAATGCCTGCATTGTTCATTCTGGACCCTATTTTGAAATTGGAATATTTTGAACTTTGTGTTAAATTGGCCAAATTAACAATTTCCGATCACTTTATTTTGTAGTCGAAACAGTTGACTTGGCGATTTCTTGTGCTCAATCGATAGAACAGAAGTAATACTAGTGAAATAGCTAAGAATTTAGTTGATTGGAATAATGTAATTGGCCTAAAATGGGAGTCAAAGTCGGCAAAATCGCCAATTCGTAAATATTGCTGACACATCAAAATTCGCGAGAGCATAATTTCGTCAATTTTCCACCAAATTTCGTACTTTTTGTTTTATTACCTTCACAAAAAGATTCTCTACAATTTCATAAGAAAAAATAACAAATTTTTTTTTTTAAAATTCTTGGACACTGGTGTGTGACTCCAGATTTGGGCCTTGGACCCTGAAAGGGTTAATGAAATGTCTATATTGACAAATTAAGACATTTAATGTGCCCAGGAGTGATTATTATTAGTACAGTGGACCCCCGCATACCGTTGGCATCACATAACGTTAAATCCTCATACCGATACATTTTATCGCTAAGATTTTGCCTCGCATACCGCTAAAAAACCCGCTCAACGCTATTCGTCCGAGACGCGTCTATGTGAGGCCTGAGCCAGCCTCACATGTTCCGCCGGTGGCATTGTTTACAAGCCAGCCTCCGCGGTAACATCCTAGCATACAATCGGAACATTTCGTATTATTACAGCGTTTTTGGTGATTTTATCTGCAAAATAAGTGACCATGGGCCCCAAGAAAGCTTCTAGTGCCAACCCTGTGGTAAAAAGGGTGAGAAATATTATCGAAATACTGTGGTACCATGGTCAACTGCAGATGCTGCTGCTGCTGTAGCACTGTCAGCTGCTGCTGCTGCTGCTGTAGCACCATCAGCTGCTGCTGTAGCACCATCAGCTGCTGCTGCTGCTGTAGCACCATCAACTGCTGCTGCTGCTGTAGCACCATCAGCTGCTGCTGCTGCTGTAGTACCGTCTGGTGCTGCTGCTGTACCACAGTCAGCTGCTGCTGCACCACCGTCAGCTGCTGCTGCTGTGCCATGGTCAGCTGCTGCTGCTGCTGTACCACAGTCAGCTGCTGCTGTACCACAGTCAGCTGCTGCTGCACCACCGTCAGCTGCTGCTGCTGTACCATGGTCAGCTGCTGCTGCTGCTGTACCTCAGTCAGCTGCTGCTGCTGTACCACCGTCAGCTGCTGCTGCTGTACCACCGTCAGCTGCTGCTGCTGTACCACCGTCAGCTGCTGCTGCTACTGTAGTACCATCTGCTGCTGCTGTAACACCGTCTGCTGCTGCTGTAGCACTGTCAGCTGCTGCTGCTGTTGCTGTAGCACCATCAGCTGCTGCTGTTGCTGTAGTACTGTCTGCTGATGCTGTAGCACTGTCAGCTGCTGCTGTAGCACTGTCAGCTGCTGCTGCTGTAGCACTGTCAGCTGCTGCTGCTGTAGCACCATCAGCTGCTGCTGATGCTGTAGCACCGTCTGCTGCTGCTGTAGCACTGTCAGCTGCTGCTGCTGCTGCTGCTGTAGCACCGTCAGCTGCTGCTGCTGCTGTAGTACCGTCTGCTGCTGCTGTAGCACCGTCTGCTGCTGCTGTAGCACTGTCAGCTGCTGCTGTACCACTGTCAGCTGCTGCTGTAGCACCATCAGCTGCTGCTGCTGCTGTAGTACTGTCTGCTGCTGCTGTAGCACCGTCTGCTGCTGCTGTAGCACTGTCAGCTGCTGCTGCTGCTGTAGCACTGTCAGCTGCTGCTGCTGCTGTAGCACCATCAGCTGCTGCTGCTGCTGCTGTAGTACCGTCTGCTGCTGCTGTAGCACCATCTGCTGCTGCTGTAGCACTGTCAGCTGCTGCTGTAGCACTGTCAGCTGCTGCTGTAGCACTGTCAGCTGCTTCTGTAGCACTGTCAGCTGCTGCTGTAGCACTGTCAGCTGCTGCTGTAGCACTGTCAGCTGCTGCTGTAGCACTGTCAGCTGCTGCTGTAGCACTGTCAGCTGCTGCTGTAGCACTGTCAGCTGCTGCTGTAGCACTGTCAGCTGCTGCTGTAGCACTGTCAGCTGCTGCTGCTGCTACTGTAGCACTGTCAGCTGCTGCTGCTGCTACTGTAGCACTATCAGCTGCTGCTGCTGCTACTGTAGCACTATCAGCTGCTGCTGCTGCTACTGTAGCACTGTCAGCTGCTGCTGCAGCACCGTTGTTGGTGTGGCTTATTGAGAATACCAAGAAACAATTAACCCCAGAGGGTTAGCCACCCAGGATAACCCAAAAAAGTCAGTGTCATCGAAGACTGTCTAACTTATTTCCATTGGGGTCCTTAATCTTGTCTCCCAGGATGCAACCCACACCAGTCAACTAACACCCAGGTGAACAGGGAAAAATGCCTGGAACTAGTGCTCATATTGGTGAATTTAAAGCCAGCAAAGGTTGGTTTGAGAGATTTAAGAATCGTAGTGGCATACACAGTGTGATAGGGCATGTTCTGGAAGAAAATGCCAAACAGGACCTACAGTACTCAGGAGGAAAAGGCACTCCCAGGACACACTGTCTCATCAGTCATTGCTGCATCTTCAATAAAGGTAAGTGTCATTTATTCTTCATTTAACAGAGTAGTACATGCACAATATACAGTGGACCCCCGGTTAACGATATTTTTTCCACTCCAGAAGTATGTTCAGGTGCCAGTACTGACCGAATTTGTTCCCATAACAAATATTGTGAAGTAGATTAGTCCATTTCAGACCCCCAAACATACACATACAAACGCACTTACATAAATACTTACATAATTGGTCACATTCGGAGGTAATCGTTATGCGGGGTCCACTGTATATTGTGCATGTACTACTCTACTATTGTGCATGTATCCTTCTCTTTGTGTGTAGGAAAATGTATATTTCATGTGGTAAAATTTTTTTTTTCATACTTTTGGGTGTCTTGCACTGATTAATTTGATTTCCATTATTTCTTATGGGGAAAATTCATTCGCATAACGATAATTTCGCATAACAATGAGCTCTCAGGAACGGATTAATATCGTTATGCGGGGGTCCACTGTACAGTGGACCCCCGCCTTACGATATTAATCCGTTCCTGAGAGCTCATCGTAAGCTGAATTAATTTTACCCATAAGAAATAATGGATATCAAATTAGTCCGTTCCCGACACCCCAAAGTATGAAACAAATTTTTTTTTACCACGTGAAATATTAATTTTAATACACACAAACTGAAGAAGACATGCACAATTACTACTCTACTATGAATAGAATACATGACACTTACCTTTATTGAAGATCTGGTGATGACTGATGGGATGGGAGGAGGGGAGTGTGTGGAAGTTATTGTTTAGAAGGGGAATCCCCTTCCATTAGGACTTGAGGTAGCAAGTCCTTTTCTGGGGTTACTTCCCTTCTTTTAATGCCACTAGGACCAGCTTGAGAGCCACTGGACCTATGTCGCACAACAAATCTGTCCATAGAGCTCTGTACCTCCCGTTCCTTTAAGACTTTCCTAAAATGGGGCATAAAATTGTCATTGTACGGGTTGCCAACACGGCTTGCAGTAGCTGTGTCAGGGTAATTTTCATCCGTAAAGGTTTGCAGTTCAACCCACTTTGCACACATTTCCTTAATCTCTTTTTCATTTCCATACTAATTCTAAGAGCCCTTTTTACCACAGGGATGGCACTAGAAGCTTTCTTGGGGTCCATGGTGACTTATTTTGCAGTTACAAGCACTAAAAACACTGGGATAATGTGAAATGTACTAATTGTATGCGTAGATGCGACCGCACTGGCTGGCTTGTAAACACTGGCACTGAGGCCACACGTGGGACGCGTCCCAGATGAATCACGTAAGGCGAGGCAAAATTTTTGCGTTCAAATGCTTCATATGGCGGATTTAACGTAACGCGATGCGTTCGTAAGGCGGGGGTCCACTGTATTACGTAATGTTTTCCCTCCATCCGGCAACCACACCTCCATAGCACATAAGAAACATGTGTATATGCTATGTAAGGTGTTTCTTATATAATTTTGAAGAAAATACCATAGGTGGATTAACGAAAATGTCTATATTGATGTAAAATTAGACATTTAATGTGCCCAAGAGTGATTATTATTACATAATAGAGAGATGTGCTCGTGAAGAATGTAAACCGGGTGGCGTGTGCCGTATTTGAAAGACCACTTGCTGTATAGAAAGTTTTGGTCATAATTTGAGATCGCCGTATTAGTGGAACGCTGTAAGGCAAAACGCCAAAGACTTCAACATCAACCTTGGCCTACCAGATGATCAGCCCGTAACTGATTTCATCAACAATATGAACAACACACTTCTCATACCAACAATAACTAAACCAATCAGGCTGACTGAGATAAGTGCAACCATAATTGACTATATACATGTACATGTATTGACCAATATACTAGCCACCCTTAAATCAAGGATAATCACAGACAGCACTACTGACCACTACCCCACTTTCCTCTTAACAAACATTAATAAACAACCACTGGAATACAACAAAGTTTCATTTAGACTCCATGACAAGGCCTCAATAAGTAACTTCACAGCAGAGCTAGAGACGGTTGACTGGCCTACAGAATTCTCCAATGCCAATGGTATCGATGACTGGACAGACATGTTTATTAATAAATTACTTAGACTAAATAACCAACATTGCCCTATCAAAATGAAACGGATTATGAATAAATGGCTAGGTTGCCCTTGGCTAACTAACAGCATACTAAGATCCACTGATAAGAAACATCAATATAAAAAGCAATACAGACAGGTCTTAATACACAAAGATATTATTAAATACTATGCATCAGTTCTCACCCAACTAATAAAAAATGCCAAACAATTGTACTACTCCAGTAGAGTCAGTGAAACACGAGGAGATATAAAAAAAGACCTGGAAAACTCTCTCTCAGATTCTGGGCACCCACAAACTGAAATAATTAGGGATACTGTCCTAACTAAACTGAACGAAACACCACTACAGCCTACTGATACAGTTAACAAGATAAATGATGACTTCTCCATAGGATCAAATCTTGCCAGTAAAATCCCAGGTACCAATGCCCAAACAACCGATTACTTAGATGGGAATTTCCCAACCGCCTCCTATTTTGCACATACTGAGCCCACTGAAGTCACCACAATTATCTAGTCACTTAAAAATAAATCAGGGAATCTGTCACAAGTCCCACCATTATTGTAGAAGCGGGGGCGGCCCATGTCCTTTCGCGTGCTATTCCATTACTTTCTAACAAATCATTAGAAACTAGCACTTTCCCGACACTACTCAAGATAGCAAGGGTTACACCAATACACAAAGGTGGTGACCCCACAGATGTAAACAAGTATAGGTCAATATCAAACTTACCGTTGCTATCCAAAATCTTCGAGAAACTCGTGCATAAGAGAGTATATTCATTTAAAACAGCACAAAGCATACTCAACCCCTGCCAATTTGGCTTCAGAAAAAATAAAAGCACAAACGATGCGATTGTAAAAATGCTAGATCTGCTTTACACAGCACTGGAAAATAAGGAATATCCATTAGGACTTTTTATTGACCTAAGGAAAGCTTTTGACACAGTACACCATGGCATCCTACTCCACAAACTTTATCATTATGGTATAACAGGCCATGCATTTGCATATTTCAAATCCTAGCTTACTAATAGGTATCAGTACATCACCATTAAAGACACAACTTCATCAATACAACCACTTGATACTGGAGTGCCCCAGGGAAGTGTCCTTGGTCTCCTGCTCTTCCTCATATACATCAATGATCTTCCCAACGCATCACAACACCTGAAACCAATTCTCTTTGCTGACGACACTACTTATGTCTTCTCCCACCCAAATATTACCACACTCAACACCACTGTTAACGAGGAGCTACTAAAAATATCTACTTGGATGACAGCCAATAAACTTACACTCAACACTGGCAAAACCTTCTATAACATGTTTGGTAACAGAGCAGGTGTTGCACAACTGAACATTAAGACTGACAACACTCTTATTGCTAAACATAATGAGGGCAAATTCCTGGGCCTACACCTCGACAGCAACCTGAAATTTAGCACCCATATCCAACACAACAAAAAAAGTATCCAAAACAGTTGGGATCCTCTCCAAGATACGCCATTACGTGCCACAATCAGCCCTTCTCACACTATACTATTAACTCATCTATCCCTACCTCACCTATGCTATTTGTGCTTGGGGATCAACAGCAGGAACACACCTAAAGCCCATAATAACCCAACAACAAGCCGCAGTAAAAAGCATCACACAATCCAATACTAGGCAACAACCCCCCCACTCTTCAAAGACCTAAACTTACTCACTGCATAGAACATCCACACTTACTACTGTGCAACCTACATTTACAAAACCATAAATTCCAATATTAACCATGAACTAAAACACTTTCTTGGTAGTTGTGACAGGGCCCACAGGACTACAAAAATCTCTGACATTCCCCGTGTCCGGCTAAACCTATACGTACAAAAATTCAATGTACATTAAAGGGCCTAAAATATGAAACTCCCTGCCTGAAAACTCTAGAACTGCAGACACAACCATCACTTTCAAAACTACTGTTAAAAAACATCTCATCTCCCAGACACACCCCATCATCAGCTAGCTACATGAAAACCACCTATTCTCTTATATCATGCATACATAAAAAATAAACCAGACCTACTCTCGATATCTGCGATTCCCCCAATTTACACTTACACTCACCCAAATGACTGTAAACATAAAATTTTGAATAAAGCTACTCCCTAACAAATCTTAAACTAGTCATAAGTATGCCTGAGATTCTCCAATATAGGAGATTTAACCCTTTCAGGGTCGCCAGGCCCTCTCAGAGACTTGTTTTCAGGGTCGCCCAAATTAAAAAAAAAAAAAAAAAATTCTTATGAAAAGATAGAGAATCTTTTCCCGATCATAATGACACCAAAACTATGAAATTTGATGGAAAACTTACGGAATTATGCTCTCGTGAAGTTAGCGGTGTCGACGATGTTCATGCATCGGCGATTTTGCCCACTTTGAGCTCTATTTTTGACCAATTCCAGTGTACTAGTTGACAAAAATCATAACTAGAACTCCAATTTTTCTATCGAATGAGCACAAGAAACCCATTTACCAATTTCAACTATCCAATAAAGTGGTCAGAATTTAGCAATTTTGCCAATTTCACACAAACTTCAAAAGATGCCAATTTCCGAATAGGGTCCAGAATAAACAAGAAAGACATTCCTGGCACTAAAATAACAAGTTCTCTGTTCGTTAGTCACATCCCCAGGCCCCTCTTATATTTCTTTGGCTTTCCACTTTGAATTTTTATTCTCACAAAAAAAAAAAAGATTTACTTTTATGCAGACTACTGCATTAGTGTAGAAATGGTATAAATAATATCAGCGCACTTGTGAAAGAATATTAGACTCACCAGTGGACGTGTATTGGACGCTTGGCATGATTTGTTTACTTTTGAACTTTGGTAAAAATCGAACATTTCTGCTACTTTGAGCTCAATTTCAAGGTACATTTCATTGTAAAACCATTCAAAATAATCTCAATTTCTGTAATATGTCTTCCATTCTATAAAATGAGACCAGGAAAACAAGAATACAACTAGAAATACCATACAAAAATGCAGAGCAAAGTCGCTGTTTTAATCCAAAAACACGATCAAAGTTTTTTTTTTTCGTTACGCATTGTGTGCTGCAGGATTTTTTTTATACTGCACACACTGGCCACATAGGCCCATTCTTTCATATGTAGGCCTACCAGCTTTCTCTCACTAGATCTGAGGGCGCTAGAATTTAGGCGTACTAGTACGTCAAAACCCTGGGGCGTAAGCTGTACTAGTACTGCCGAAACCCTGAAAGGGTTAATAGAAACTGTGTATCATGCCAAGACAAAACAATTCTCATTGCTAAATTTATAAACTGTAATGCTTTAACCTGTCTTTATCCCTTTGACTGTCACAAGCCCATTTCTGAAACTGTCATTCTATGTTGGAAAAAAAAAAAATCTCATGAAATGAAAGAGAATCGTTTCCCAATGGTAACGACACCAAAAGTACGAAATTTGGTCGAAAACTCACAGAATTACGCTCCCGCAAAGTTAGTGAACTCAGCGACATATACGCTGTATCAATATAGAGTTAGACTTATTATTAGTCTGCTCGAAATGCCTAGTCATGTTAGGCATGATAGTGGCCCTCTTTGTAATTAGCATTTGTAATCAATATTTTATAATATGTAAACCCCACATTGTAATCTTTACAGAGAAATAAACATTTGTATTTGTATAATAGAGTCACATTTAAGCATTTTGTCCTGTCTCCAAACAATAAACTTGCCTCTCTCTCCGCTCCTCGTTGTTTTGCATACACCAACAAGACTCTTCAATAAAGGTAAAAGTTATTTAAATGTTCATTTATCCATTTCATTAGTCATTTTATTTAGTTCTCTCATTGTTTTGTGTATGTAAAACTATTGTTAATCTTCAAAAAAATGTATTTTTGGTTAATATTTTTGGGTGTCTGAAATGGATTAATTGGATTTACATTAATTCTTATGGGAAATATTATTTCAGCTTTTGGCCATTTCGGTTTTAGGCCGACTTTCTGGAACGAATTGCAGCCGATATCCAAGGGTCCACTGTATATATAAGCAAACAATAGCAGACAGGCAATTTTAACAATGCAAGACTAACCACTGGGAAGGGAGGGAAATCTTCAGCTCAAGTACTTTCACACTTCTCGGTGCACCATGAAGAGCTATGCAATGCTGCAAGGCAGCAACTGAAGAATTGAGGGGAAGTTTTTTGCCAAACAGGTAAAACTGGTCAATCAGCAAGAACTCATTATAAATAAGTCCTGTCTAAAAATTTCTTTACATGTTTAAAGATATATTTTTTCATTTATGTTAATGTAAAAATTGATAATTTTGTATCAAAAGAACCTTAGAAAACTTGCCTAACCTTATTATAACAGGTGCAATTTAATTTAGCCTACTCCAACTAAATATGTTTTAGATAAGTTTATAATACAGGTCCTCCATCACAAATCCGGCATCATTGGGACATGTAGTGTGCCGGATTACTGAGTTTGCCAAATTACAGAGTGGTTAGGTTAGAATACACTTAATAAAATTAACCAACTTGACTTACACAGTTCATTGAACATCGGCAAAAATTGAACATTTCCGATACTTTGAGCTCAATTTCAAGGTACTTTTCGTCATGAAAGCAATCAAAATCATGTCTATTTCTGTAATATATCTTCCATTCTATCAAATGAGTCCAAAAAATGAGAATACAACCATAAAAACCATACGAAAATATACTGCAAAGAGGCGGCTAATGGCTGAGAAGTGAACTCCCTTGTTTATCATCCGTCTTTTTTATTTTTGTTGCACGTTAAGAAGCATCTTTCCATCATACATTGCCCAAGTTTCAATGAGATAGCCCAACAAACAACCGAGAAAAAAAAATATTTACCAAAAATCATATATGGCAAACCCAAGCCAGGTACTGGAAATAAGTCCCTTTGTCTGACTTTTTTGGGTTATCCTAGGTTCTCTATACATACACTGCTATGTATGATAATCTATGTAACTGTATTTGTGTATACCTGAATAAACTTATTTACTTCTAGTCTGTCAACTGAGTACAAGAAACCACCCATTCACTTTCAACTACCCAATAAAGTGGTCAGAAATTGGCAATTTGGCCAATTTCACACAAATTTCAACAGATGCCAATTTCAAAACAGGACCCAGAAAAACAATGCAGACATTCCTGGCACTAAAATAACATTATCTCTGTTCATTAGTCATGGCTACAGGCCCCTCTTATATTACTCTTGCTTACCATTTGGAATTTTTATTCACAAAAAAAAAAAAAAATTAGAAGATTTACTGTTATGCAGCCTGCTGCATTATTGTAATAATTGTATAAATAATGTCAATCCATTCTTGACTCTGTACTGGAATTTGGACTGGCAGGCGGACAGGTATTGGACGGTGATGTCATTTGTTTACTCTTGAGCTTCGCTAAAGAATAGAACATTTTCGCTACTGTGAGTGCAATTTCAAGGTACTTTTCGTCATGAAAGCAATCAAAAATCATATCTATTTCTGTAATATTTTTTTCATTCTATCAAATGAGGCCGAAAAAATGATAATATAACCATAACAACCATACAAAAATATACCGCTAAGCGGCCGCTAATGGCTGAGAAGTGAACTCCGCTATTTATGGTCTGATTTCCATCATACATTGCCCAAGTTTGAATAAGATAACCCAACAAACAATTGAGAAAATAATAATATAATAATAATAATAATAATAATAATAATAATAATAATAATAATAATAATAATAATAATAATAATAATAATAATAATAATATCTTTATTTACTACACCTACATGTACAAGGTATACAGGCCTAGCTGACATCAGTGACATACTACTGTATAGAAAGGCACTTTTTATGCTGAGTATTTCAAGAAAATTAGGTCAGTGTCCCAGGATAACACCAACACTAGTCGACTAACACCCAGGTACCCATTTACTGATGGGTAAACATAGACAACAGGTATAAAGAAACACACCTGTTTCTACCCTGGCTGGGAATCGAATATTTACCAAAAATCATATATGGCTAACCCAAGCCAGGTACTAAAAAAAGCCATGTTGACTTTTTTTGGGACACGGGAGGAGGAAGAATTAGGATTAGGGCAATTGCAGCGGGCATATATAGAACGGTTTGCAGAAACAAACTTATTTACGGGGGACAGTGGAGGACACGTTTTCCGGAGACCATCCTAGGTTCTCTACACATATACTGCTATGTGTGATAATCTATAGAGAGAAAATAACTTTTTTGTTTCATGTTTATGGTGGAGTACGAGTGTATATCATAGTTAGCCTGTGCTATACTCCGTTTTCTCTAATATAAGCCACCAAGATAAGGATAGGAGAATGGTATTTGTTTACCATAACCTCTTCATAACTCTGTCGAACTGCTCGGTGTTATGCCAAATATTATTCATTCTGGAGTATTTAACACGTTTTATGTTATTTATATTGTTTCTTATGTCATATTAGATCAACTGTGATAGGCAAATAAGCTGTAGTGTTGATATTAGCGTAATAATAAAGCATATTCTCCCGCTTCACAAGACTCAGCTCACAGCAACCGACAGTGGCTTCAAAGCCACCTTATCTTTAATGGATAATGTACTGTGCAGGTGTTTTACATAATGAGAAGCATTTCTTTTATTCATTGGAACCATGGCTAGGGCTAAAAGTAAGCAGGTTAAAACAATAAATGGAGAAAAAGAAATTGGAATGGCTTATGCAGCAAGTAGCGCCACCAAACAGTACCAGCAGGTTGGTGTGGCGACCCTGGAAATTTGAAATTATGTTAGCCAAAATTAGTGCCGAATAACTGAAGGAACCGAATAACTGATTGCTGGATTTGTGATGGCGGACCTGTAATTTAATAATAAACAAACACAATGAAATATATTTTTTTTTGTCAGGTTCAGAATGATTTTTGCGAGACTGCATACACAAATTTTTGCTAGTCTTATTCGGCTATTTAAGCCAAAATTGCAAGTTTTACCTATTTAGCATGATTATATACATCTATATATATATATATATATATATATATATATATATATATATATATATTTTTTTTTTTTTTTTTTTTTTTTTTTTTTTTATTTATAATATTTATTTCAACAAGTCGGCCGTCTCCCACCGAGGCAGGGTGACCCAAAAAAGAAAGAAAATCCCCAAAAAGAAAATACTTTCATCATCATTCAACACTTTCACCACACTCGCACATTATCACTGTTTTTGCAGAGGTGCTCAGAATACAACAGTCTAGAAGCATACACATATAAAGATACACAACATATCCCTCCAAACTGCCAATATCCCAAACCCCTCCTTTAAAGTGCAGGCATTGTACTTCCCATTTCCAGGACTCAAGTCCGACTATATGAAAATAACCGGTTTCCCTGAATCCCTTCACTAAATATTACCCTGCTCACACTCCAACAGATCGTCAGGTCCCAAGTACCATTCGTCTCCATTCACTCCTATCTAACACGCTCACGCACGCTTGCTGGAAGTCCAAGCCCCTTACCCACAAAACCTCCTTTACCCCCTCTCTCCAACCCTTTCGAGGACGACCCCTACCCCGCCTTCCTTCCCCTATAGATTTATATGCTTTCCATGTCATTCTACTTTGATCCATTCTCTCTAAATGACCAAACCACCTCAACAACCCCTCTTCTGCCCTCTGACTAATACTTTTATTAACTCCACACCTTCTCCTAATTTCCACACTCCGAATTTTCTGCATAATATTTACACCACACATTGCCCTTAAACAGGACATCTCCACTGCCTCCAACCGTCTCCTCGCTGCTGCATTTACCACCCAAGCTTCACACCCATATAAGAGTGTTGGTACTACTATACTTTCATACATTCCCTTCTTTGCCTCCATAGATAACGTTTTTTGACTCCACATATACCTCAACGCACCACTCACCTTTTTTCCCTCATCAATTCTATGATTAACCTCATCCTTCATAAATCCATCCGCCGACACGTCAACTCCCAAGTATCTGAAAACATTCACTTCTTCCATACTCCTCCTCCCCAATTTGATATCCAATTTTTCTTTATCTAAATCATTTGACACCCTCATCACCTTACTCTTTTCTATGTTCACTTTCAACTTTCTACCTTTACACACATTCCCAAACTCATCCACTAACCTTTGCAATTTTTCTTTAGAATCTCCCATAAGCACAGTATCATCAGCAAAAAGTAACTGTGTCAATTCCCATTTTGAATTTGATTCCCCATAATTTAATCCCACCCCTCTCCCAAACACCCTAGCATTTACTTCCTTAACAACCCCATCTATAAATATATTAAACAACCATGGTGACATTACACATCCCTGTCTAAGACCTACTTTTACCGGGAAATAGTCTCCCTCTCTTCTACACACCCTAACCTGAGCCTCACTATCTTCATAAAAACTCTTTACAGCATTTAATAACTTACCACCTATTCCATATACTTGCAACATCTGCCACATTGCTCCTCTATCCACTCTATCATATGCCTTTTCTAAATCCATAAATGCAATAAAAACTTCCCTACCTTTATCTAAATACTGTTCACATATATGCTTCAATGTAAACACTTGATCTACACATCCCCTACCCACTCTGAAACCTCCTTGCTCATCCGCAATCCTACATTCTGTCTTACCTCTAATTCTTTCAATTATAACCCTACCGTACACTTTTCCTGGTATACTCAGTAAGCTTATTCCTCTATAATTTTTACAGTCTCTTTTGTCCCCTTTCCCTTTATATAAAGGGACTATACATGCTCTCCGCCAATCCCTAGGTACCTTCCCCTCTTTCATACATTTATTGAACAAAAGTACCAACCACTCCAACACTATATCCCCCCCTGCTTTTAACATTTCTGTCATGATCCCATCAGTACAAGTACATGTACAAAAGGTATACACCAGTGCCTAGCAGACTATCAATGACATACTAATATGTAGCTCTCCTTTTGCAAAGCCCTTTGCTTATCTCATAAGGTAAGCAATTTAATACTGGGCTAATAGTTAGATCAGTTTATTTTGTTGTTGCCCCTTCCTCTTTTCCCATCTAAATGTGACAACCACAGTTGCCAGTTGACTAACACCAAGGCTAACCTATTTTACTGATACTTATTACCAAATTTCTTTCTACACATAGGTGAACATACTCCCTCCATAACATTTTTACCCACTTTAGGACTGCAGCATTCACTCAACATTTCCCAAAATCTCTCTCTCTCCTCTACACTTCTCTCTTCTCCAGTGCATACTTATTATAACCCACTTTTCACATCCAATCTTTATTTTACTCCACATAATCCTTGGAAATCACATTATTGTACTCTTCTTTAGCTCTATCTATTTGTTTCCACCTGTACTGGAAATTGATCCTTGGACCTTAGTGCGAGAGCTGATACACTAGCAATCAAGCTACAGGACATACATACATATCTACATATAGTAAATAATTTATGTTTATGTCATTATTTTTAACACACTGGCTGTCTTCCAAAGAGGTAGGGTGACCCACAAAGTGGTTATTACCATACCATTTCGTTACTGAAAGCTATCTATACCTCAAGCATCTATTCATGAGCAAAATACCTCGGAAATATGCAGCAGTGAGAGACTGGATAGCTCGGTCTGGTAAGAAGGAGGCGGCTAACCGAAACATTGAATCAACATGTCATTCACACACTGTAATAAAAAAAAAATTGTACATAGAATAATGAATATACTACTACTATTGCACTTTAAACAATTAAAAATTTTAATTATATACTGTAGTGTATTCTCCAGTATCTAAATTTGCAATATAGGAGTTGTACAGTGGACCCCCGAGGTTTGTGAGCCTCGTGCTTCATGAATTTCGACTTTCGGCAACTTTTTTCGTCAAAATGTAGCCTAGCGTTTTGTGATTTGCCTTGTCATTTGTCGGTCATACGGAACATGTCCAAGCGGCATCCCAGCATCCCCGCATGCACAAAGGCACCCCACACACCTTTCAGAGTCAAGTGTGCCATTGTTTCTGGGCGAGTGACTATCACCTCACATGTTCATGAGATACATTTTGTAATACGTATCCCATTCTTTTTTGTGCCTGCAACTACTAAATAAGCCATCATGGGCCCAAAGAAAGATCCTAGTGCCAGGCCTTTGGTAAAGAAGGCGAGAACACGAATGTGAACGTGGAGTGCGTGTGGCTGACCTCAGCAGGATGTACGTGTAGCCCCTTCAACAATCAAATGATCACTTCCATCGTGGCGAAGAAAAAGAAAATCAAGGAAGCTGTTGTTGTGAAAGGGGTAGATAGGCTGACAAAAAAAAGACTGCAAATAATTGAAGATGTTGAGAATTTGTTGTTGGTGTGGATCAACCAAAAACAGTTAGCAGGAGATAGTGTTATACAGTCGATAATCTGTGAAAAGGCAAAGCAGTTGCATGCTGATCTTGTAAAGAAAATGCCTGGAATGAGTGCTGATGTTAATGAATTTAAGGCCAGGAAAGGCTGGTTTGAGAGATTTAAGAAGTGTAGCGACATACACTGTGGTAAGGCATGGCGAGGTTGCAAGTTCTGACAAATGAGTGGTTGAAAAATTCGTGCACAAATTCAAGGTGTACATAGTGGATAAAAGAGTCCTGCCCCCAACAAGTGTTCAATTGTTATGAAACGGGCCTCTTTTGGAAGAAAATGCCAACGAGGACCTACATCAAGCAGAAGGAAACAGCACTGCCAGGACAAGCCTATGAAAGATAGGCTAACTCGCTTGTTCTATGGCAATGCTAGTGGAGATTTCAAAGTGAAGCCTTTAATGGTGTATCACTCTGAAAATACCAGTGTTCAAGAAAAACAGTGTTGCCAAGAGTAAACTGTGTGTGATGTGGAAGGCTAACAGTAAGGCATGGTTCACAAGAGAAATTTTCCTTGACTGGTTCAATGAAGTGTTTGGCCTGAATGTGAATGAATACCTCATGGAAAAAATTGCCATTGCCTTCTGGTAATGGACAATGCACCTGCTCATCCTCCAGACTTGGATGACCAAATGGTGGAGGAGTTTAATTTCATCATAGTGAAGTTCTTGCCCCCTAATACCAATTCTCTCATCCAGCCCATGGACCAGCAGATAATTTCAAACTTCAAAAAACTGTACACCAAAGCAATGTTTCAAAGGTGCTTTGATGTGACCTCAGACACTGAATTGACCCTAAGAGAGTTCTGGAAGGATCACTTCAATATCCTCAATTGCATAAGCCTTAGAGATAAGGCTTGGGAGGGAGTGACTTCCAGGACTTTGAACTCTGCTTGGAGAAAATTGTGGCCAGAATGTGTCCTCAACAAGGATTTTGAAGAGTTTGAGGCTGACCCTGTCGACCCTACACCTGTTGTGGAATCTATTGTGACATTGGGGAATTCCATGGGGTTGGATGCGAGTGACGAGGATGTGGAAGAGTTGGAGGAGGACCACAACGAAGAGCTAACCACTGAAGAGTTGCGAGAGCTTCATCTGCAACAGCAACAGACCACAGCTGAGGAAATAGCTTCAGAGGAGGAGGAAGAGAGATGGAAGAAGGTGCCTTCTTCAAAGATTAACCCTTTGACTGTTGCAAGCCCCTTTCTGAAACTGTCATTCTATGTTGGAAAAAAAAAAAAAAAATTCTTATGAAATGATAGAGAATCTTTCCCCGATGGTAATGACACCAAAAGGACGAAATTTGATCGATAACTTACAGAATTATGCTCCCGCAAAGTTAGCGATCTCAATGATACATACGCATCGGTGATTTCCCTGACTGAGCCCTATTTTCAGCTAATTCCATTGTTACAGTCGACCAAACTCATAGCAATTTCTTTAGAACTCCATTTTTTCTATTAATTCAGTACAAGAAACTGCCCATTTACTAATTTTAACTACCCAATAAAGTGGTCAGAAATTGGCATTTTGACCAATTTTATGCAAATTAAAAAAGATGCCAATTTCAAAATAGGGTCCAGAATAAACAATGCAGACATTCTTGGCACTAAAATAACATATCTTATGTTCATTAGTCACGTCTCCAGGCCCCTTTTATATTACTCTTGCTTTCTATTTTGATTTTTTATTCATACAAAAAATAGAAGATTTACTGTTATGGAGACTACTGCATTATTGTAAATATGGTATAAATAATATCAATGCACTAGTGAAAAAATATCAGACTCCCCAGTTGACGTGTATTGGATGTGTGGTGTGATTTGTTTACTCCTGAACATCGGTAAAAATCAAACATTTCCAGTACTTTGAGCTCAATTTCAAGGTCGTTTTTGTCATGAAACTAATAAAAATCACCATTATTTCTGTAATATGTCTTCCATTCTATCAAATGAGACCATGGAAACAAGAATACAACCATAAATACTATAAGAAAATACACCTCAAATTCTGCGTTTTAATCCAAAAAACACAGGTTTTTTCTCATTATGCACTGTGTGCTGCAGGATTTTTTTTATATCACGAGCCTTTTCCATCCTATGGAGAGGGAGCATGGACACGCGGGTCGTCCCACAGTTACTAAAAACAACAGACATAGCCCCACTCCACAAAGGGGGCAGTAAAGCAACAGCAAAGAACTACAGACCGATAGCACTAACATCCCATATCATAAAAATCTTTGAAAGGGTCCTAAGAAGCAAGATCACCACCCATCTAGAAACCCATCAGTTACGCAACCCAGGGCAACATGGGTTTAGAACAGGTCTCTCCTGTCTGTCTTAACTATTGGATCACTACGACAAGGTCCTAAATGCACTAGAAGATAAAAAGAATGCAGATGTAATATACACAGACTTTGCAAAAGCCTTTGACAAGTGTGACCATGGCGTAATAGCACACAAAATGCGTGCTAAAGGAATAACAGGAAAAGTCGGTCGATGGATCTATAATTTCCTCACTAACAGAACACAGAGAGCAGTCGTCAACAGAGTAAAGTCCGAGGCAGATACGGTGAAAAGCTCTGTTTCACAAGGCACAGTACTCGCTCCCATCTTGTTCCTCATCCTCATATCCGACATAGACAAGGATGTCAGCCACAGCACCGTGTCTTCCTTTGCAGATGACACCCGAATCTGCATGACAGTGTCTTCCATTGCAGACACTGCAAGGCTCCAGGCGGACATCAACCGAATCTCTCAGTGAGCTGCAGAAAACAATATGAAGTTCAACGATGAGAAATTTCAATTATTCAGATATGGTAAACACGAGGAAATTAAATCTTCATCAGAGTACAAAACAAATTCTGGTCACAAAATAGAGCGAAACACCAATGTCAAAGACCTGGGAGTGATCATGTCGGAGGATCTCACCTTCAAGGACTATAACATTGTATCAATCGCATCTGCTAGAAAAATGACAGGATGGATAATGAGAACCTTCAAAACTAGGGAGGCCAAGCCCATGATGACACTCTTCAGGTCACTTGTTCTATCTAGGCTGGAATATTGCTGCACACTAACAGCACCTTTCAAGGCAGGTGAAATTGCTGACCTAGAAAATGTACAGAGAACCTTCACGGCATGCATAACGGAGATAAAACACCTTAATTACTGGGAGCGCTCGAGGTTCCTAAAACTGTATTCCCTGGAACGCAGGCGGGAGAGATACATGATTATATACACCTGGAAAATCCTAGAGGGACTAGTACCGAACTTGCACACGAAAATCACTCATTATGAAAGCAAAAGACTTGGCAGACGATGCAACATCCCCCCA
Source organism: Cherax quadricarinatus (assembly GCF_038502225.1). Classification (NCBI taxonomy): domain Eukaryota; kingdom Metazoa; phylum Arthropoda; class Malacostraca; order Decapoda; family Parastacidae; genus Cherax; species Cherax quadricarinatus. The sequence continues at coordinate 32,475,782 of NC_091311.1, read as the reverse complement.
ATGAAAAGCAGGGGTGTCACTAGCACGTTAAGAGACCATACAATAAGTGTCAGGGGCCCGAGACTGTTCAACTGCCTCCCAGCATGCATAAGGGAGATTACCAACAGACCCCTGGCAGTCTTCAAGCTGGCACTGGACAAGCACCTAAAGTCGGTTCCTGACCAGCCGGGCTGTGGCTCGTACGTTGGTTTGTGTGCAGCCAGCAGCAACAGCCTGGTTGATCAGGCTCTGATCCACCAGGAGGCCTGGTCACAGACCGGGCCGTGGGGGCGTTGACCCCCGAAACTCTCTCCAGGTAAACTCCAGGTACAGCACACACTGATCACACAGACCCATTCTCTCACATGTGGTCCTACCAGCTTTCTCCTGCTTGATTTGAAGCCACTAGAATTATCGAGTATATTTTTTATTATTTTTTTATTATCACACTGGCCGATTCCCACCAAGGCAGGGTGGCCCGAAAAAGAAAAACTTTCACCGTCATTCACTCCATCACTGTCTTGCCAGAAGGGTGCTTTACACTACAGTTCCCATCTCCAGGACTCAAGTCCGGCCTGCCGGTTTCCCTGAATCCCTTCATAAATGTTACTTTGCTCACACTCCAACAGCACGTCAAGTATTAAAAACCATTTGTCTCCATTCACTCCTATCAAACATGCTCACGCATGCCTGCTGGAAGTCCAAGCCCCTCGCACGCAAAACCTCCTTTACCCCCTCCCTCCAACCTTTCCTAGGCCGACCCCTACCCCGCCTTCCTTCCACTACAGAATGATACACTCTTGAAGTCATTCTGTTTTGCTCCATTCTCTCTACATGTCCGAACCACCTCAACAACCCTTCCTCAGCCCTCTGGACAACAGTTTTGGTAATCCCGCACCTCCTCCTAACTTCCAAACTACGAATTCTCTGCATTATATTCACACCACACATTGCCCTCAGACATGACATCTCCACTGCCTCCAGCCTTCTCCTCGCTGCAACATTCATCACCCACGCTTCACACCCATATAAGAGCGTTGGTAAAACTATACTCTCATACATTCCCCTCTTTGCCTACAAGGACAAAGTTCTTTGTCTCCACACACTCCTAAGTGCACCACTCACTCTTTTTCCCTCATCAATTCTATGATTCACCTCATCTTTCATAGACCCATCCGCTGACACGTCCACTCCCAAATATCTGAATACGTTCACCTCCTCCATACTCTCTCCCTCCAATCTGATATCCAATCTTTCATCACCTAATCTTTTTGTTATCCTCATAACCTTACTCTTTCCTGTATTCACCTTTAATTTTCTTCTTTTGCACACCCTACCAAATTCATCCACCAATCTCTGCAACTTCTCTTCAGAATCTCCCAAGAGCACAGTGTCATCAGCAAAGAGCAGCTGTGACAACTCCCACTTTGTGTGTGATTCTTTATCTTTTAACTCCACGCCTCTTGCCAAGACCCTCGCATTTACTTCTCTTACAACCCCATCTATAAATATATTAAACAACCACGGTGACATCACACATCCTTGTCTAAGGCCTACTTTTACTGGGAAAAAATTTCCCTCTTTCCTACATACTCTAACTTGAGCCTCACTATCCTCGTAAAAACTCTTCACTGCTTTCAGTAACCTACCTCCTACACCATACACTTGCAACAACTGCCACATTGCCCCCCTATCCACCCTGTCATACGCCTTTTCCAAATCCATAAATGCCACAAAGACCTCTTTAGCCTTATCTAAATACTGTTCACTTATATGTTTCACTGTAAACACCTGGTCCACACACCCCCTACCTTTCCTAAAGCCTCCTTGTTCATCTGCTATCCTATTCTCCGTCTTACTCTTTATTCTTTCAATTATAACTCTACCATACACTTTACCAGGTATACTCAACAGACTTATTTTTTTTATTATCACACTGGCCGATTCCCACCAAGGCAGGGTGGCCCGAAAAAGAAAAACTTTCACCATCATTCACTCCATCACTGTCTTGCCAGAAGGGTGCTTTACACTACAGTTTTTAAACCCATCTCCAGGACTCAAGTCCGGCCTGCCGGTTTCCCTGAATCCCTTCATAAATGTTACTTTGCTCACTCTCCAACAGCACGTCAAGTATTAAAAACCATTTGTCTCCATTCACTCCTATCAAACATGCTCACGCATGCCTGCTGGAAGTCCAAGCCCCTCGCACGCAAAACCTCCTTTACCCCCTCCCTCCAACCTTTCCTAGGCCGACCCCTACCCCGCCTTCCTTCCACTACAGAATGATACACTCTTGAAGTCATTCTGTTTTGCTCCATTCTCTCTACATGTCCGAACCACCTCAACAACCCTTCCTCAGCCCTCTGGACAACAGTTTTGGTAATCCCGCACCTCCTCCTAACTTCCAAACTACGAATTCTCTGCATTATATTCACACCACACATTGCCCTCAGACATGACATCTCCACTGCCTCCAGCCTTCTCCTCGCTGCAACATTCATCACCCACGCTTCACACCCATATAAGAGCGTTGGTAAAACTATACTCTCATACATTCCCCTCTTTGCCTACAAGGACAAAGTTCTCTGTCTCCACAGACTCCTAAGTGCACCACTCACTCTTTTTCCCTCATCAATTCTATGATTCACCTCATCTTTCATAGACCCATCCGCTGACACGTCCACTCCCAAATATCTGAATACGTTCACTTCCTCCATACTCTCTCCCTCCAATCTGATATTCAATCTTTCATCACCTAATCTTTTTGTTATCCTCATAACCTTACTCTTTCCTGTATTCACCTTTAATTTTCTTCTTTTGCACACCCTACCAAATTCATCCACCAATCTCTGCAACTTCTCTTCAGAATCTCCCAAGAGCACAGTGTCATCAGCAAAGAGCAGCTGTGACAACTCCCACTTTGTGTGTGATTCTTTATCTTTTAACTCCACGCCTCTTGCCAAGACCCTCGCATTTACTTCTCTTACAACCCCATCTATAAATATATTAAACAACCACGGTGACATCACACATCCTTGTCTAAGGCCTACTTTTACTGGGAAAAAATTTCCCTCTTTCCTACATACTCTAACTTGAGCCTCACTATCCTCGTAAAAACTCTTCACTGCTTTCAGTAACCTACCTCCTACACCATACACTTGCAACAACTGCCACATTGCCCCCCTATCCACCCTGTCATACGCCTTTTCCAAATCCATAAATGCCACAAAGACCTCTTTAGCCTTATCTAAATACTGTTCACTTATATGTTTCACTGTAAACACCTGGTCCACACACCCCCTACCTTTCCTAAAGCCTCCTTGTTCATCTGCTATCATATTCTCCATCTTACTCTTAATTCTTTCAATTATATCTCTACCATACACTTTACCAGGTATACTCAACAGACTTATCCCCCTATAATTTTTGCACTCTCTTTTATCCCCTTTGCCTTTATACAAAGGAACTATGCATGCTCTCTGCCAATCCCTAGGTACCTTACCCTCTTCTATACATTTATTAAATAATTGCACCAACCACTCCAAAACTATATCCCCACCTGCTTTTAACATTTCCATCTTTATCCCATCAATCCCGGCTGCCTTACCCCCTTTCATTTTACCTACTGCCTCACGAACTTCCCCCACACTCACAACTGGCTCTTCCTCACTCCTACAAGATGTTATTCCTCCTTGCCCTATACACGAAATCACAGCTTCCCTATCTTCATTAACATTTAACAATTCCTCAAAATATTCCCTCCATCTTCCCAATACCTCTAACTCTCCATTTAATAACTCTCCTCTCCTATTTTTAACTGACAAATCCATTTGTTCTCTAGGCTTTCTTAACTTGTTAATCTCACTCCAAAACTTTTTCTTATTTTCAACAAAATTTGTTGATAACATCTCACCCACTCTCTCATTTGCTCTCTTTTTACATTGCTTCACCACTCTCTTAACCTCTCTCTTTTTCTCCATATACTCTTCCCTCCTTGCATCACTTCTACTTTGTAAAAACTTCTCATGTGCTAACTTTTTCTCCCTTACTACTCTCTTTACATCATCATTCCACCAATCGCTCCTCTTCCCTCCTGCACCCACTTTCCTGTAACCACAAACTTCTGCTGAACACTCTAACACTACATTTTTAAACCTACCCCATACCTCTTCGACCCCATTGCCTATGCTCTCATTAGCCCATCTATCCTCCAATAGCTGTTTATATCTTACCCTAACTGCCTCTTCTTTTAGTTTATAAACCTTCACCTCTCTCTTCCCTGATGCTTCTATTCTCCTTGTATCCCATCTACCTTTTACTCTCAGTGTAGCTACAACTAGAAAGTAATCTGATATATCTGTGGCCCCTCTATAAACATGTACATCCTGAAGTCTACTCAACAGTCTTTTATCTACCAATACATAATCCAACAAACTACTGTCATTTTGCCCTACATCATATCTTTTATACTTATTTATCCTCTTTTTCTTAAAATATGTATTACCTATAACTAAACCCCTGTCTATACAAAGTTCAATCAAAGGGCTCCCATTATCATTTACACCTGGCACCCCAAACTTACTTACCACACCCTCTCTAAAAGTTTCTCCTACTTTAGCATTCAGGTCCCCTACCACAATTACTCTCTCACTTGGTTCAAAGGCTCCTATACATTCACTTAACATCTCCCAAAATCTCTCTCTCTCCTCTGCATTCCTCTCTTCTCCAGGTGCATACACGCTTATTATGACCCACTTCTCACATCCAACCTTTACTTTAATCCACATAATTCTTGAATTTACACATTCATATTCTCTTTTCTCCTTCCATAACTGATCATTTAACATTACTGCTACCCCTTCCTTTGCTCTAACTCTCTCAGATACTCCAGATTTAATCCCATTTATTTCCCCCCACTGAAACTCTCCTACCCCCTTCAGCTTTGTTTCGCTTAGGGCCAGGACATCCAACTTCTTTTCATTCATAACATCAGCAATCATCTGTTTCTTGTCATCCGCACTACATCCACGCACATTTAAGCATCCCAGTTTTATAAAGTTTTTCTTCTTCTCTTTTTTAGTAAATGTCTACAGGAGAAGGGGTTACTAGCCCATTGCTCCCGGTATTTTAGTCACCTCATACGACACGCATGGCTTACGGAGGAAAGATTCTTTTCCACTTCCCCATGGACAATAGAAGAAATAAAGAAGAACAAGAGCTATTTAGAAAACGGAGAAAAACCTAGATGTATGTATATATATATGCATGTGCGTGTCTGTGAAGTGTGACCAAAGTGTATATATACATCTGAAATACTGGCTCTTAAGATGTATATATACAGCTGAAACAGTCAAAGGGTTAAGGAGATTCGTGCAATGTGGAGCAGGGTGCAAACATTTGTGGAGAAACATCACCCTAACAAAGCTTTTGCAAGCCGTGTCGGCAACATGTACTATGACACTGCCTTGTCCCATTTTAGGCAAATTTTAAAGAGACGCCAGAAACAGAGCTCTCTGGAACAATTTTTTGAGTGACAGGGGTCCGGCGATTCTCAAGCTGGTCCTAGTGGCATTAAAAAACAAGCAGTATCTCTGGATAAGGACTTGGTAAGAAAAGTCTTTATGGAAGGGGATTCCCCTTCCAAACAATAGTGTAATTTCTCCATCCTTTCCCCTCCACCTGTCTTCCATACACCAACAAGAGTCTTCAATAAAGGTAAGTGTGATGTTATTGTTTTATACTTGATTTCTCATTCTTTTCTGTATGTAAATCTATATTTAATCATTAAAAAAAAATAATTTTTGTTAATACTTTTGGGTGTCTGGAACAGATTAATTGGATTTACATTATTTCTTATGGGGAAAAATGGTTTCAACATTCATGAATTTCGACTTTCGGCAGACTCTCTGGAACAGATTAATCATGAAACTCGAGGGTCCACTGTATTATACTGTACATATGTCCAATTACTCATGATTTGCAACATGCACATATAGTACTATTAGGTTATACATTTAATTCCATAAATAAAATTAGTCATAAAAATGGAGGACAGTTGTGCTTGTTTATCAGAGTGTTTTTTGTCCATTCTATGCTATGTAGATTACAGCTGGGTGTCTCATTCCTTCTGATTTTAGGAGCGTTTTCTCACCAAATTCAATTTGGGTTGCTAAATGTCTTTGTTAGTATTTTGTCCATTCTATGCTATGTGGATTAGAGCTGGGCATCGCATTCCTTCTGATTTAGGGGTGTTTTCTCACCAAATTCAATTTGGGTTGCTAAATGTCCTCATTTGTTAAAAAACAAAAATCATAAGTTTACTAAGTATCTAGTTGAAATAGTATTCTTATTCTTTTTTTTTTGTTTGTTTGTTTGTTTATCTGTATGTAACATTTTGGTATCTGAGTTATCTCATTGATGTAACCACATTTTTTTTTTACCTGATGGGCTTCCCAACTAAATTTATTAAATGTCTTGGTTTTTGGTTTTCAAAAATGGGATCCCTAACTAGAGTGCATATGAAAGATAGGTAGTGAGCCAACAGGTAAAACAGCTAAGAATAAGTCACAATACCATGGCTGGAACATTACACAAATAACCCAAATTTAGGAGACAAACTTGTAAAGAAGTTTCAATCTAACTTGGACCATTAACAAGTCACACAAGAGATAAGGAAAGGAGGCCAGAATACAGTGGAATCCCTGTTTTTATCCAGCCTGGTTATTGTCCAGTTCAGTCTGACCACTTTTTTCGGCGAAATTTTCCCAGATTTCGTACATCCACTCGGAAATTGTCTTTACCAGACGTGTCTGCCTGCCTGAGGGACACAGCCGCTCATACGTTCATATCTCAGTCTGCCTCTGTTACTCGTAGAGGGTGGTAGTGATAACCTCTCTTCTCCTCACCGTCTTCCATATGCCAGCAAGATTCTTCAATAAAGGTAAAAGGATTGAAATGTTTATTTATCCATTTCATTAGTCTTTTATGTATATTTATTTCTCATTGTTTTCTGTATGTAAAACTGTAGTTATTTTCTGTAAGATGTATTTTTTGTTAATATTTTTGGGTGTCTGGAATGGATTAATTGGATTTACATTATTTCTTATAGGAAATATTACTTCAGTTTTCTTGCAATAAGTTTTCAGCCGACCTTCTGGAATAGATTAATGGCAAAAACTGGGGTTCCACTGCATATAGAAGAGGAGTGGGGGAAGGCAGTGGTAGAACGGTAGGAGTCATAGTCGTGGGTGGTGAAGTAATAGTGCAGCAGTAGAAATAAATAATGGTGGTAGTGTTGGCGGCAGCGGTGGTATTAGTAGTAGTATTAGTAGTAGTAGTAGTATTAGTATTAGTAGTAGTATTAGTATTAGTAGTAGTATTAGTAGTAGTAGTATTAGTAGTAGTAGTATTAGTAGTAGTAGTATTAGTAGTAGTAGTAGTATTAGTAGTAGTATTAGTAGTAGTAGTAGTAGTAGTAGTATTAGTAGTAGTAGTAGTATTAGTAGTAGTATTAGTAGTAGTATTAGTAGTAGTATTAGTAGTAGTATTAGTAGTAGTATTAGTAGTAGTAGTAGTAGTAGTAGTAGTAGTAGTAGTAGTAGTATTAGTAGTATTAGTAGTAGTATTAGTAGTATTAGTAGTACACCTACCATCCGACTTATGACCTGCTCGACCTACGACCACTCGACTAGTAGTATTAGTAGTAGTAGTAGTATTAGTATTAGTATTAGTATTAGTAGTAGTATTAGTAGTAGTAGTATTAGTAGTAGTAGTATTAGTAGTAGTAGTAGTATTAGTAGTAGTAGTATTAGTAGTAGTAGTATTAGTAGTAGTAGTATTAGTAGTAGTAGTATTAGTAGTAGTAGTATTAGTAGTAGTATTAGTAGTAGTAGTATTAGTAGTAGTAGTATTAGTAGTAGTAGTATTAGTAGTAGTAGTATTAGTAGTAGTAGTATTAGTAGTAGTAGTAGTAGTAGTAGTAGTAGTAGTAGTAGTATTAGTAGTAGTATTAGTAGTAGTATTAGTAGTATTAGTATTAGTAGTATTAGTAGTAGTATTAGTAGTAGTACACCTACCATCCGACTTATGACCTGCTCGACCTACGACCACTCGACTTACGACCGTGCTTTTGTGCCAAATTTCTGGGAAATAAACAACTATTTGTGTTGTACACAGTGTTTATCCTAAACCTTACAGTATAAAATACAGTACTAATAGCATAAAAAGTAAAGTAAAACATGAAATACCAAAATAAAACAATAAAATAAAGTTATTACAAAAACGTTCTGTTGATATTCAGTAGTAAAGTTCGACTTACGACCATTTTGACTTACGACCGGTTTCTTGGAACCGAACTCGGTCGTAAGTCGGATGGTAGGTGTAGTAGTATTAGTAGTAGTAGTATTAGTATTATTATTAATATTATTATTATTCATAAAATGGGATCAAATACAGTGGAACCTCGGTTTTTGTGATTAATCCATTCTAAAAAATCCGATTAAAACCAAATTGTACGAAAACTGAAGCAATATTTCCCACAAGAAATAATGTAAATCCAATTAATCCATTCCAGACACCCTAAAATATTAAAAAAATACATTTTATGGAGAATAACTATAGTTTTATATACAGAAAACAATGAGAAATAAATATAAATGACTAATGAAATGGAAAAATGAACATTTAACATCACTTTTACCTTTATTGAAGACTCAGGAGGGGAGAGGGAGGAAGTTAGTTAGTTTAATATGTTTATTATGCACCCCATACCCATCCTGTGGAGGAAGAGAGGTTATTGTTTGGAAGGGGAATCCTTTTCCATAAGGACTTCAGGTATCAAGGCCCTATCCGGGGTTATTTCCCTTCTTTGTCTTTTACTGGCACTAAGACCAGTTTGAGAGTCACTGTACCCATGTCGCACAAAAAATCTGTTCGGAGAGCTCTGTTTCTAGCATCTCTAAGATTTGCCTAAAATGGGACAAAGCACTGTCATTGAACATGTTACAGACACGGCCTGCAACAGCTTTGATAGGGTGATATTTCTTCACAAAACTTTGCAACTCACTCCACTCTGCACACATGCCCTTAATCACTGAAGAAGGTACATTTTCCCCTCTCTCTTCCTCCTCCTCCTCTGAAGCAATTTCCTTAGCTGTGGTCTGTTGCTGTTCCAGTTGAAGGTCTTGCAGCTCTTCAGTGGGTAGCTCTTCCCTGCAGTCATTCACCAACTCTTCCACATCCTGGCCACTCACATCCAACCCCATGGACTTCCAGAAAGACATAATATTCTATCATGTTTCTCGCCTTCTTTATCAAAGGGCTGGCACTCGGAACTTCCTTTGGCCCCATGGTGGTTTATTTAGCAGTTGCACTCGATAAACGAGCACAAAAAACAATGGATTACAGTGGACCCCCGGTTAACGATTTTAATCCGTGCAAGAGGGCTCATCGTTATGCGAAATAATCGTTATGCGAATTAATTTTCCCCATAAGAAATAATGGAAATAAAATTAATCCGTGCAAGACGCCCAAAAGTATGAAAAAAAATTTTTTTTACCACATGAAATGTTAATTTTAATACACACAAACTGAAAAAGGCATGCACAATTACATGACACTTACTTTTATTGAAGATCTGGTGATGATTGATGGGATGGGAGGAGGGGAGAGCATTATCTTCTTACTGTTTAGAAGGGGAATCCCCTTCCATTAGGACTTGAGGTAGCAAGTCCTTTTCTGGGGTTACTTCCCTTCTTCTTTTAATGCCACTAGGACCAGCTTGAGAGTCACTGGACCTCTGTCGCACAACAAATCTGTCCATAGAGCTCTCTACCTCCCGTTCCTTCAAGACTTTCCTAAAATGGGCCATAACATTGTCATTGAAATAGTCACAAGCACGGCTTGCAACAGCTGTGTCAGGGTGATTTTCATCTATAAAGGTTTGCAGTTCAAACCACTCTGCACACATTTCCTTAATCTTTGAAGTAGGCACAATGGATTCCACAACTGGCATAGGCTTCTCAGGGTTAGCCCCAAACCCTTCAAAATCTTTCTTAATTTCCATACTAATTCTCACCCTTTTTACCACAGGGTTGGCACTAGAAGCTTTCTTGGGGCCCATGGTCACTTATTTTCCAGAAACACCACCGAAAACACTGTAATAATACGAAATATTCCGAGTGTATGCTTGGATGTTACCGCGGAGGCTGGCTGGTAAACAATGGGACGGCCGGCACATGTGAGGGCACATTGGACGCGTCTCGGACGAAAATCGGTATGCGGGTTTTTAATCGGTATGCGGGGCAAAAATTTTGCGATAAAAGTAATCGTTATGCGGAAAAATCGCTATGCGATGCCATCGTTATGCGGGGGTCCACTGTATTACAGAATGTTTCGGATGAACCTGCAGGTTGATGTTCACTCAATGAGAAACAAAGGCAGACTGAGTCACGAACACATGGGACGCTTTGTGTGGGCGCTTGAGTGGCCGAGTCACGTGGACGCGTTTGGTGCGGACCATTTTGAACTGTACGAAAACCGAGCGGTTGTACAAAAACTGGGACAAAATTTTGACGAAAAGTCATCGAAAACCGAATCCTACGAAAACTGGGGCATACGAAAACCGAGGTTCCACTGTAATTGTAGAGTGTGTAGTATTAACTAGTAGCCGTAGTAATAATAGTTACAGTATTAGTAGTATCAGTTGCAATTTTGCAGAAGTGGTTGCAGTAGTAGTGGTTGTTGCAGTAGAAGTATAGTAGCAGCTACAGTAGTAGTAGTAGCTACAGTAGCAGCTGTGGTAGTAGTAATAATAATGATATTTATTTCTACAAGTACAGGATCCAACTTTTACAGACTTAGCTGACATATAACATACTACAGTGGTACCTCGAGTTTCAAACCCCTCCCAACTTGAACAATTATGCAAGTGTATTTTTGCAAGTCTATTTTTGGGGGTCTGAAATGGACTAATCTAATTTACATTATTCCTTATGGGAACATATTCATTCAATATCAGCACTCGAACGGCCATCTGGAATGAATTAAGTTCGTAACTCGAGATACTACTGTATATAGAAAGCCACTGGTTATGCAGAGCATTTCAGGCAAATTAGGTTAATTTTGTCCCCAGTATGCGACCTACACCTGTCAGCTAACACCCAGGTATTTACTGCTACGTGAACATGAACAGCAGGTGCCTTAAGGAAACATGCTCCAGTGTTTCCACTCATACCAGGGAACGAACCATGGACACTCGATGTGCGAGCTGAGCGCACTACCAACCAAGCTACAGAACACCTCATTAGTAAAGTAAGTTTATTCAGGTACGAACAAGCACATACAAATACAGTTACATAATTGTATTAATGTTAGTAGAATTACCGACAATATGTTAGGTAAAAGGACACAAGTGCAACTAATGTGACATTTTATTGTGGTAACATTTCGCTCTCCAGGAGCTTTATCAAGCCGTTATGTAACAGCTTGACAAAGCTCCTGGAGAGCAAAACGTTGCCACAATAAAATGTCACATTAGTTGCACTTGTCCTTTTTACCTAACACAGTTACACAACATAACACAGTTACATAACTCAGTCGCTAGCACACTCTGGTCCAGAGTTCAAATCTCCTTCGGTACAGCTGGAAAACATTAGGGATGCGTTTCCATAAGACACCTGCTGTCCCTGTTCGCTCATCAGTTTAAAATGAGTACCTGGGTGTTAGCTGACTGGTGTGGGTCGCATCCTGGAACAAAACTGACCCAATTTGGCCAAAATGTCAGCAGAACAAGTGACTTTCTATATAGTAGTGTGTCACTGATGTCAGCTAGGCCTGTATACCATGTACATGTACTTGTAGTCAATAAAAAATATTATATTATTATATCATACATAGAAGCATGCATGTAGATTACCTAGGATAACCCAAGAAAGTCAGACAAAGTGACAATTTCCATAGGGGTTCTTTGTTATAGTAGTAGTAGTAATAGTTGTTAAAGTAGTAGTAGTAGTTATAGTAGTAATGATAGTACACTATAGGATATGCTAAGTCATCATATCATGTCAACTTTGCCCTTGCTGCAGCTTCAGTTGCTAGGTGCTTGATCACTTTAACAATGAACTGCCCAATGATGAAACTCACTTTACCTAGGTTTGGTAATTTTTTAAAGCCCTTTATATTTGGTTAAAAGGTTTGTGCTACTTACTGCTTGCACTGAACAATTCAAAACTGTATTTACTTGCTCCTTCCTTAAGTGGATGTGATTTGGACCTACATTGCATGGGCCAGTAGGCCTGATGCAGTGCTCCTTTCTCATGTTAAGTATGTTGGTTGTGATTCTTAAATACAGTGTTTCTTGTGATTCTTAAATACAATATTTGAGACAAGGTGGTATATGGGACACTTATTGGAGATTTTGTATACAATATATGTATTGTCTATTTGTTTTACAGTGTCAATTTTGGCATTTAAATATAAATACTGGTAATGATAAACTGTCATAAAGAATTTTTAAAAAAGAACAAAACACCAATTAAAATGCACTGGCATAACATACAATAGTGTTACTTGAGTTACTGTTGCTGATACAACACAAGTCAACAAGTAACACTTACAGTACTAAGTAAGCTTTATTCAAATTAAATGCTTTTTTCATTTGCTTGTTACTTAGGTGATGCAGTAAACTGTAAAACTGCAGTGCAAATGACAAATTTGTATTATCATTAATCATTACAAAATTCTTAAGTTATAGATATAAAAGTGACATTTAATGATGACATTACTGAAACTTATCACTGTAATCTTTTTTTTTTTTGTAAAACTATGTAAAACCATTTGTAAATATACCTTCAATACAGAAATGTAGTATACATTATAAATATAGCCTAACAATTATTAGTATTATATATTGGGGGAGCGCTAAACCCGAAGGGGTCACAACCTTAGTGGGAATACGAATCAATCGGATTTAATACAATGAAAGAGAGGATAGGTTCAATTCCTTGGATGAAGAGCCTTCACTGACATCAAGGGACCTCATATGACAAGAATGTACAGCAATAAATGAGAATAAATTTGCACAAATATTTCCTTGACAACTGATAATTATGCATGTTATGTAAACTATCAATAAAGTGTAGCTTATCTCAAGTTATACATGACTTGATTATTTGCTTACCAGTGAATGTCAGTCTAAACAAATATTTACTGGAAATGCTTGAGACTAGGTATGAGCAGTGTAAGTCAGGGAGACAGGCAGGTTGTGACGGTGTAAATGTTGTGACGGCCTTAGCATGGTAACTTTATGACGCTGCCTCTCCACTACACTAAGTCATTATTTATAATTATAACTAAGCGCTTAACCCACAAGGGTCAGGTCATTAAGTACGCTTATTTAGGTACAGGTACACATAAATACAGTTACACAAATTATCATACATAGTAACGTATTCTTACATTGAGCTGATAAAGGGGCTTTTGGCATGTACAGTACACACAAGTATTATATTCCTTTGTACAAACATGTATCATGCTGAAATAAATTATTATTATTATTATTATTGTGTGTTATAGTAACATATGTGTAAATTACCTAGGATAACCCCAGAACGGCGAAGTGACTTATTTCCATTGGAGGGCCTTGACCCCATACATAAAACAGGGATTAAAGTAAGCTGTCAGCATATACAGACTCAGTGAGATACCTCTCGATGTATATATCCTATATGGCCCCAGGGCCGGGCTATCAACCCCCCACCAACACCTCCCTCCATCAGAGAAATATAATTTTTTCCAAACCACTATCCCACACTTTCCCACAAAGAACTTCATTACATGACAAGCAAACCTTCAACCTACGGTCAAGTATATTAAGGTACATAGATAATTCAGTCACAACATCTCTCTCGTCAACTATGTACAGTGAGGCTCTGACCAGTTAGTAGTGTCCTTGTACACATCTATTTGTTGCTCCTGGAGCTGCCTCTTAACTTGTTGCTTATTTGGTTACCTTCCAAAGTCTCGTGTGATAAGTTATAACATTCTTAAAAATATATATACAAACAGGTTCTGCCACTTCTTTCTTAGGGTCATGGTCATTCCACTTCCTGGAAAAAAGTCACTTTATCTGGCTTTTTTTTTGGGGGGGGGGAGAGGGGGTTAGCCTAGGTAATTTACACTATCTATGGTAATCGTACTTATGTGTACCTGTGCCTAAATAAGCTTACTAACTTAAAAATGTGTCCTCTTCTACCACTGCCGCCTCTCGATCTGTCGTTATCAAGTCACCGTTGGTCCTAATTTCTAATGTCATCAGGCGCGGTTAATTTAGTTTCTCCTCATTGTTCATACCCGTTACAGTATTCCCCAGTATTGTCTAGTTGTAAACTTACACATTTTCTTGATGTGCTTAACAAGATATAAACATGTAAATAGTTCATTACCACTGTAACTTTTTAACTATCAGAACTTCGGGGTCCCAGTCCCTGGACACATTATGTCTCTGTAATATCTTCTGACTACCTGGAGTCTACCTGGAGGGCATTCCGGGGATCAACGTCCCCGCGGCCCGGTCCACGACCAGGCCTCCCGGTGGATCAGGGCCTGATCAACGAGGCTGTTACTGCTGGCCGCACGTAGTCCAACGTACGAACCACAGCCCGGCTGATCCGGCACCGTCTTTAGATATCTGTCCAGCTCCCTCTTGAAGACAACCAGGGGTCTTCCCGTAATGCCCCTATGGAAAATTTTATAGATTGCTTACCTGTATGTACCTCAACATTATATACATACCAGTAATCTCATTGGGAGACAACCATATTGTTTACCGTAGTCACCCCGTGTAGACATGTGAGAAAACTTAACCACCCCTGGTCGCGGCAAGTGGTTCCTTCGACCTCACAATCTTATCCATATCTATCCGAGACCAGTATGGATTGGATAGCACCCACAAGTACGGTGCTACTAATTAATTGTGGACTGTATAGATTATATTAGTGTAACTGAATGAAGGGGGGGGGTAGGTTACACATGGATATATCCATCAAGGAAAACCTCTTGTACATAATCTCTCCACTTACCAGATATTCTCTGGTGGTCACTTGATGTAGCTGGATCACTCATAACCTATCCAATTACAACATACCTAACTGGCCAGCATCAGTCTGTTATAACTAGAAGGGTTACTTAACTGTGGGTGATTGATACTCCTTATTTCCTCCATTCACCATCTCATTTCGATGTCCTGCTACACCGACACGGTTCTCATTCCAGCAGGACGAGGTATCCATTGGTTTGTCCCGCTTTAGAAGTCGTGACTCAATGAACTTCCCTTTCCTCGTCTCGGGAACAACGAGGTCTAACGTGTTCACTCGGAGCAAGGCGACTTATTTCACTTCACGCATTATCTTAACTTAGCGTTATTATCATTAATTACATTACAATTCACAAGACGATTTAATGTCTCATAATTATTATACACATTAGAGATCACTCCATTAAGATCTGAGACCGATGAGTGATGATTAAACCAAGGGTAATTTTCCTCAGGACACAGTCTATGGTGACGCGCCAGTCACCCGGTCCTACCCTTATTCACTCATTTTACCACTTTATTACGGTGGTCCCGTAAATCACGTTCCCTCACTCTCCACCAGGAACAGTTACGACACTTCCTATTATGAAATGAGGCCTATATTAATCCTTAGGCCGCCGTGAATGCCAATTTCGTGGTTCCATGCTTTCCCAGCCTCCTCACCACATTCAAAAAACCCGCTCCCCCCATGGCCCGAGTCGCCCCAAACCCCCGCACATCCGCGCATGCGCAAAGGGAACTCTTGGTTCTACCCTATTGTCAAATACATTTTTGACTCACATCGACACATCAAACACCTACCAGGCGCCACAGCTTCGGAAAATCAAAAATTTTCCACAGCCCCTTATTGCTGGTGGGAGGTTGTTGAACAGTCTTGGGCCCCGGACACTTATTGTGTTTTCTCTTAGTGTACCTTGATAATATTGCACCAGTTAAAGAGGTTAGGATTAAACGAAGAACTGAACCCTGGATGAATACTGAGATATTAGATAATATGAAATTCAGAGACCAGCTGCTAAAAAGATTTAAAGCAAACAGACAGGATATTGCAGCACTAAATGAATTCCAAAGGGTGAGGAACAGAGTACAGAGACTTATAAAAGGAGCAAAGGCAAAGCACTACTGCTCAAAAATTGAAGAGTATAAGCATAACCCCAGAAAGCTCTGGCAACAACTAAAACAGTTGGGGTATAGCCATAAGCCAGTAGATAGGTCTAACATAGTACTCACTATCGATAATGAGGTATGCCACGAAACATCTAAGGTGGCAAATTGCTTTAATTCCTACTACACATCTGTTGCATCAACACTAGTAAGTAAACTACCAGCTGCATCAAATACCTTTAACACAGACTCTGATAAGTTTCAAACATACTATACCAATAAAGGGGTAACCCCAAACAGTTGTCAACTAGTAAGTGTATCTCATGACTTTATTCAAAAAGAACTAAGCAGGTTAAACCCAACTAAGAGCACAGGCCCTGATAACATCCCGTCTAAGTTCCTAAAAGATGGTGCTTCTGAACTGTCAATCCCTATTGCTCACATAATAAATCTATCAATCACCACTAATACAGTACCAGAGGGGTTCAAGGAGGCCAGAGTCACTCCTATCTTCAAGAAAAATAGTAGGTCTGATGTAAGCAACTATAGGCCTGTTAGTATACTCAGTATAATATCTAAAATTCTAGAGAGGGCGGTGTATTCTCAAGTAGTTAAGTACCTTAATGACAACAACATTCTCCATAGCTATCAATCGGGCTTTAGAAGATCCTACTCAACCGACACCTCCCTTATTAATCTGATGGATTACCTGAGAACTGAAATGTCAAAGGGGAACCTCATAGGCATGGTAACCTTAGACCTGCAAAAGGCCTTTGATACTGTCAACCACAATATATTATGTAATAAACTTCAAGCTATTGGTATAGGTTCTGTAGACTGGTTTAAGTCCTACCTTAGCAACAGGAGACAAATAGTCAAAATCAACAAAACAGAATCAGAACCCCTGCCGATAACATGTGGAGTTCCCCAAGGTAGTATTCTGGGTCCCTTATTATTCTTATGTTATGTCAATGATATGCCTATCAGTGTCAAGTGCAAACTCCTACTGTATGCAGATGACAGTGCTCTGTTAGTGTCAGGTAAAGACCCACAAGATATTGCTAATGTTTTATCACTGGAACTGGAGTCCTGCAGCAAATGGTTAGTAGACAACAAACTATCATTACACCTAGGGAAAACTGAAGCCATTCTCTTTGGCACGAAACATAAACTGAGAAGGGTAAATAATTTTAATGTTCAATGTAATGGGGAGCCCATCACTTTGGTTTCATCAGTAAAATATTTGGGAATCCCCTTTGACCCATGCATGTCAGGAGAATTGATAGGGAACAGTGTAGTAAAGAAAGCGAATGCCAAACTGAAGTTCCTGTATAGACAAGCACAGTGTCTACCTACTGAGGCTCGCAGGACCCTATGTCTAGCCCTTATACAATGCCATATGGATTACGCTTGCTCTTCTTGGTACTCTGCCTTGACAAAAAAACTGAAAGATAGACTGCAAATCACCCAGAACAAAATCGTAAGATTCATCCTGGGGCTGGGACCAAGAGAACATGTAGGCCAGGATGAATTACAGCAGTTGGATATGCTAAATGTTGAAGACAGAGTAAAACAACTGAAGCTAAATCATGTTTATAAAATTGCTCACAAACAATGTCCAGAATATCTTGCTGTCAGTTTTGTCAAGGTTGGGAACCAAAGCAATCATAGTACTAGGGGGAGAGAGCACAACTTTGTAGTACCCACAGTCAGTGGCCAGGCTTCAAACACCTTTTATTGTACAGCAATAAAGGAATGGAACAGACTACCCGCACATGTCAAAGCCAGTCATAGCGTGAACCAGTTCAAGAAGAGTGCCAAAAGGTGTCTGATGAATGTAGCTACAGAAAGGGAGGGGAATGATTTTCTATTTTTTAGCTAACATACGTGTAAATTTTACCTTATTCCTTGTAATGACCCTCGTATTGTAGATAGTCTTAATGACCTTGGTGTAGCAGATAGTCTTTTTAGTATGATAATAAGATGTTATCTTCATTGTAGAATAATAAGAAAATATTATAACCTTTATACTATAATAATAAGGTAAAAGGACCCCAATGGAAATAAGTCACTCTGTCTGACTTTTTTGGGTTATCCTAGGTTCCCTACACATATGCTGCTATGTATGATAATTCTATGTAACTGTATTTGTGTTTACCTGAATAAACTTACTTACTTACTTACTTACTACTTGTACCAGTGACGCCCCTACTTTTCACTGGGGGTATGTTGCATCGCCTGCCAAGTCTTTTGCTTTCGTATGGAGTGATTGTTGTGTGCATATTAGGGACCAGTCCCTCTAGAATCTTCCAGGTGTAGATTACGATATATCTCTCTCGCCTGTGCGCTAATGAGTGCAAGTCAAGTGCTTCCAGGCGCTCCCAGTAGTTAAAGGTGTTTGATGGAACTTATACGTGCAGTAAAGGTTCTCTGTACACTCTCTAGCTCTGCAATTTCACCTGCCTTGAATGGGGATGTTAATGTACAGCAGTATTCCAGCCTAGAGAGAATAAGTAATTTAAAAAGGGTCATTATTGGCTTAGCATCTCTTGTCTTGAATGTTCTCATTATCCATCCTATCAGTTTCCTAGCAGATGTGGTAGTGGCATTGTTGTGGTCCTTGAAGGTGAGGTTTTCGGACATTACCACACCCAGGTCCTTCACATTACTTTTCCGCTCTATTGTGTGATTGGAGTTTGTAGTATACTCGATTCTAATTATTATTTCTTCCAGTTTTCCATAACGGAGTAGTTGGAATTTGTCTTCACTGAACATCATATTGTTCTCTGTTGCCCATTATAAAACTTGGTTTATATCTTCTTGGAGCTTTGCCGTGTCCTCAATAGATGACACTCTCATGCAGATCCTAGTATCGTGTGTAAAAGTTGATACACTGCTGTGGTTTACATCTCTGTCTATGTCCCACTATGGGTATGGTATGCATAATCAAGATGTTAAACTAAACAGGAGTAAGTTTATGCAGGTACAATTACACAATTTTAAATTATTATAGTTCTCTTATACAGCAACATACGCGTAAATTACCTACGAGTTAGGTTTAATATCTTTATTATATACTCCATAGCCATGGTGTGGACGGTAGCCAAAAGAGACACATAATGGGTCCAGGAGCTGGACTGCAAAGTTTTGATAGCTGTACAAGTTACGGTGGTAATGAGTTATTTACATGTTCATATCTGGCTACAATCGTGGAGTTATTTATGCAGACATAAGTTAGGTGACAAAAATAGCAAAAAAGATATTACCTTATATTTTAACAAGGTATGCTGGTAAAAGAAAAATCTAAGTGGTTATGCGTTATTTATAGTGGGGCAAAGTCAAAGTATTTTTCCAGAATGGTTGATAATATGCCACTGAGAATAAAATACTTTGACATTTCTTGAACATTTCTGAGCAAGTTATCTATGAATTCATTAATTTTATCGCATTCTAGTACATAATGATGTAAACTGTGACAATTTTGTCCATCCGGCAAAATTTACATATAGTTGGTCTACATCATCTGGTGTTGATGATTTAAACTACCAGAGATACTGTTAACTCAGCCTGAGCCGGACAGTGATGATACCCAAAATTACCTGATATAACTCATACCCCTAAAAAAAAGTCAAATTGACTCATTTCCATTCTGGTCCTTGTTGTGGAAAATTAAATTTACCTGGATGTAACTCATAAGGTACATACCAGTAAATAGTAACAAAGATAATTATTCTTTATCAAGGTTACAGAGACAAGTAGGAATTTTAGGACACCTAGGTCGCAAAAAATGTCCCCCTTCAATACCTACCATAATCTATCTCTCCACAAGTCACTCTAGACCCATATTAATTTCAAATAAATATACATCACCAGGAATTCTGGCAAAACATTAATATAAATATGTGGACTGTATATTAAATTTAAAATGTGAATACATATACATTGAAGGAGAATTTATAATAGTAAGACTCACCAATTAGTCTGTAGATTATGGTGTGTCATACCCTCCCTGCCTAAATATGAAGAAAATACTTGCCAGAATCTCAACATAAATAGACAACGACTTAGCTGGGGTTCCTAAGATGTCCTGTTCATCTGCTTAATGCTCACGTTATGCAAGACTGCAAATCCAACAATTTCGGCTCCTATTTGGGAAGTTTCAAACACAATTTAACTTCCAGAGCGACGAAATTTATGCACATTTCATTGGCGTGCCTGTACCACATTCAAAAACAATGGTGTCTCCTCTCTACTCAGTGCAGGCGCAGAGATTCCCTGTCAGTTCACTTCTTTAAAATACACTTTAGAGCAATAGTAATGTATTAATCAGGTATATTTACATTATAAAAAATATACAGCATAATTTTTGGGAAATTATTTTCCACAATCTTAACACCACAGGACATTGAAAAGACAATAAATGACATGCCCATGCACTCTGCCCCAGGCCCAGACTCGTGGAATTCCGTGTTCATCAAGAACTGCAAGAAGCCCCTTTCACGTGCCTTAAGCATTCTATGGAGAGTGAACATGGACACAGGGATCATTCCACAGTCACTAAAAATAACAGATATTGTCCCACTCCACAAAGGTGACAGTAAAGCAATTGCAGAAAATTGCAGACCGATAGCACTAACGTCCCACATCATAAAAATCTTTGAAAGGGTCCTAAGAAGCAAGATCACCACCTACTTAGATACTCATCAGTTGCACAACCCACGGCACCATGGGTTTAGAACAGGTCGCTCCTGCCTAGCCCTACTACTGGAGCACAATGACACAGTATTGGATGCTCTGGAGGACAATCAAAATGCAGATATAGTGAACACAGACTTTGCAAAAGCCTTCGATAAGTGCGATCATGGTGTAATAGAACACAAAATGCGTGATAAAGGAATAACAGGAAAAGTTGGTAGATGGATTTATTACTTCCTAACAAATAGCACAAAGAATAATATTAAACAGAGTAAAGTCAGAGAAGGCTGCAGTGAAAAGCTCTGTTCCACATCCTGCTTTCATTCTATTCCTCATCCTCATATCAGACGGACAGATGTAAGTCACAGTACCGTGTCCTCCTTTGCGGATGACACATGAATCTGCATGACAGTGTCATCCATCGAAGACACTGCAAGTCTCCAAGCGGACATCAACCGAATCTTTAAATGGGCCGCAGAAAACAATTTGAAGTTCAATGAAGACAAGTTTCAATTACTCCGCTATGGAAATCTCGAGGAACTTTAAACAATAACGGAGTATAAAGCAAGTTTATGCAAGTTTTAATTTGCTAATTTTATTAAACAAACTGGTTTTCAAGAAATGACTGAAGAATATCTTATTATCGGCTTTGAACAGTAGAACCAGGAGAATCTGACAGAAAAAATGGATTGATTTCTGCCTAGCATTTTTATTGAACAAATTTGAACGACTGAAATACTGGTTTTTATGCAATAATTTGTGACTGCCTCATTTGTTTGAAAATTGCAATACCACTAACTTAATATTGCAACTTCTGAGCGGCTTTAAACTTAGTTCTGGTGTGTTTTAGGATATTGAGCTCTGTGAAATAACTAGATATTACCTCTTCAAATTGGTTTTAAATTGTCAAAATTGGTGTTAATGGAAGATTTCAATTATTTTAGGGCTGTGTAGGTAATAATTTGTTATTTTTAATAAGAAAAAAGAATAGAATATTAGTTTCCATGCTTTAAATTGTGAATGCCTCTTCTGATTCTCATGAAATCTTCAACTCATTAGAAACGTATGCCACACTCTGCACTATTCCTATCGCGTGCAGTGAGGTACTGGGGACTGGAGTTATGCAGTACGGGGATACCTTTCTCGGATCGCTCAGCGACCGAAGTAGATTTAGTTTTATCTATTGGTGTCCATATTATGAAGAATTAGAGTGAGTAGCTCTGCTGTCTTCATCATTCACCATATATGCTTGATCATACCCCATCAATCCACAAAATAAAATATATTTTAAATATCACGACAAACATGATGATATCATAAATCCATGACGTCACACTTTACTCCAAATACGGCTAGCCTATCACATATGGGCTCTGACATCAATATCTATAAAAGCGAATTATAAGCGTAAAATCCCAAAGGAATGAGAGTTAACATTAAAATTAGATTTTCACTGATATATCATCTCAAAGAAATTAAGTTATTTAATATTTAACCTTCCTGGCTAGAACGAAAAGAAATACAATATCAAAGTCACCAGAGACATGGTCCTCAAACGACTTAATAGACTGATACTTAACAAGTCTCTGGGCTCTGATGAGCTGTTTTCAGGAGTTCTAAAGGAATGTATGGAGGAACTTAACAAGCAATTAGCTAGCTCCTTCAGTATATCACTACAAATAGGTATTGTACTGGATAAGTGGAAAATGGCAAATGTAATACCCTATGACAAAGCAGGAGATAGGTCCTTAGCTTCAAATTATAGACCAGTCAGCCCTACCTCAATTGTGGGAAAGTTGATGGAATCAATAATAGCTGATGCAGTTCGAAGCCATCTTGAAAGATATAACATGATCAACGAATCTCAGCACAGTTTTACTAAAGGGAGTTCTTGTCTTATGAATTTACTAACATTTTTCACCAAGGTATTCGAAGCCCTTGATATACTGAGTTCCACCCTGGAGATTGATTACGAAAGTAACGATACATGGTATGAGAAATTACCTCCTTGACTGAGGCAAGGCTCTGCAAAAACAGTGATTATGTGCGAGTGAGATGAATGTGTTGAATGATGATGAAAGTATTTTCTTTTTTGGGGGATTTTCTTTCTTTTTGGTTCGCCCTGCCTCGGTGGAAGACGGCCGACTTGTTAAAAAAAAATATCCCCCTAATTCTACGCCTTTCCAGAGAGTGCAGATTCAGGGCCCTCAGTCTATCCTCATAGGGAAGATGTCTGATACATGGGATCAACTTTGTCATCCTCCTTTGTACATTTTCCAGTGCATTTATATTCATTCTGTAATACGGTGACCAGAACTGTGCAGCATAAGCTAAATAAGGCCTAACCAAAGATATATAGAGTTGAAGAACAACCTGAGGACTTCTATTATTTATACTTCTTGCTATGAAGCCAAGGATTCTGTTAGCTTTATTGCGAACACTTATGCACTGCTGTCTTGGTTTTAGATTACTGCTAACCAGTAGATTACTGCTAACCAGTAATCTAAAACCAAGACAACAGTGCATAAGTATTCGCAATAAAGCTAACAGAATCCTTGGCTTCATAGCAAGAGGTATAAATAACAGAAGTCCTCAGGTTGTTCTTCAACTCTATATATCTTTGGTTAGGCCTCATTTAGATTATGCTGCACACTTTGGTCACTGTATTACAGAATGGATATAATGCACTGGAAAACGTACAAAGGAGGATCACAAAGTTGATCCCATGTATCAGAAATCTTCCCTATGAGGATAGACTGAGGGCCCTGAATCTGCACTCTCTGGAAAGGCGTAGAATTAGGGGGGATATGATTTTTTTTAAGCAAGTCGGCCGTCTCCCACCGAGGCAGGGTGACCCAAAAAGAAAGTCCCTCCAAAAAGAAAATACTTTCATCATCATTCAACACTTTCACCTCACTCACACATAATCACTGTTTTTGCAGAGGTGCTCAGAACACAACAGTTTAGAAGCATATACGTATAAAGATACGATATGGGGATATGATTGAGGTGTATAAATGGTAAACAGGAATTAATAAAGGGGATGTAAATAGTGTGCTATAAATGTCTAGCATAGACAAGACTCGCAGCAATGGTTTTAAATTAGAAAAATTCAGATTCAGGAAGGATATAGGAAAGCACTGGTTTGGTAACAGAGTTGTGGATGAGTGGAACAAACTCCCGAGTACCGTTATAGAAGCTAAGACGTTGTGTCGTTTTAAAACTAGGTTGGATAAATACATTAGTGGGTGTGAGTGGGTGTGAGTTAGACCTAACTAGCTTGTGCTACTAGGTCAGATGCTGTTGTCCTTAAAGTGATGTGTCTGACCTCACTAGGTCAGTGAGCTTAAGGTCACTAGGTCAGTGAGCCTAAGCCGGTAGGGGAATTGGACTTGCCTCGCATGGGCCAGGAGGCCTTTTGCAGTGTTCCTTCTTTCTTATGTTCTTATGTAACCGACAAGCAATGGATAGTTTGCCTTAGAGGGAAGAAATCAGAATAGGAGACCATTACAAGCGGTGTGCCACATGGCTCAGTGTTAGGACCCTTGTTCACAATCTACATAAGCGACATTGACGAGAGAATATACATCATAAAAAAGTTTGCCGGTGACACTAAAATAGGCTGTCAAATAATTTCTGATGAAAACACTAGAAAGTTACAGGATGACCTAGATTAGTTGATGTTGTGGTTGGACAAGTGGCAGATGCAGTTCAATACAGACAAGAAAATAACTATAATACATAACTGTAACATATAAATAATATTTATATTTTATTCTTCAATGATCTTAGTCAAAGTGAATGAGAAAAACATTTAGGAGTTCTGGTTAGCAGAAGCTTAAAGCCAGTACATAAGTGTTCAAAATAAAGCTTAGATCATTTTTGGTTTCATATCAAGAAGTATAAATAAAAGAATCCCTGAGGTTATGCTTCAACTTTATATATCTTTGCTTAAGCATCATTTAGGTTATGCTGCTCAGTTCTGGTCTCCACAGTACAGGATGGTCATGAATGTTATGAAAAATATATAGAGAAACATGACGTAGAATTAGGAAAAATATGAGTGAAGTGTACAAATAGCTCGTTGAAAATAACTAACCAAGGCAGGATTCACAGCGATAATAATAATAATAATAATAATAATAATAATAATAATAATAATAATAATAATAATAATAATAATAATATCTTTTTTTCTACAAGTACACGTACAAGGTGACATCAATGACAAACTACTACAATATATAGAAAGCCGCTTGTTATGCTGAGCATTTCGGGCAAATTAGGTCCGTTTTGTCCCAGGATGCGACCCACACCAGTCAATTAACACCCAGGTACCCATTTTATACTGATGGGTGAACAGGGACAGCAGGTGTCTTATGGAAGCACGTCCATAATGTTTTCCAGCCGTACCGGAGATTCGACCTCAGGACCTCAGTGTGTGAGGTGAGTGCGCTAGCGATCGAGCTACGGGACGGATTAAAGTAGGAGAGATTTAGATTTAGAAAGAATGTAGGGAAGTACTGGCTTGGCAACAGTGATGTAGGTGACTGGAACAAACTCCCAGGTAGTGTCATTTAGCAAGAACTTTCTGTAGCTTTAAAAATAGTTGGACGGTGATGTGAGTAAGTGTGAGGGCGAGCTGGACCTGTCTAGCATGGGCCGGTAGGCCTTCCGCAACGCTTTGTTCTTGTGTATACTGTATTTTACACTGGACCACTGATGTATAGGAAGATCAGAATGTTTCGCTGATTATTTTATTTTCAGTTTCAAGTAGTAAGCAGAAGACTGTGACCTACTTGTTGTCTGTGTACAAGATTTTAATATCTCGGAGAACTATGATGTAAATACTGTGGTCTTTGACA
>NC_091311.1:32395048-32445048 GCF_038502225.1 Cherax quadricarinatus | reverse complement strand
GTGACGGTGAGACACACTTGATGCTCACAGTTACACATGATGCAAGCAGTGAGTGACTCCACGCTGGGTCATGCATGGACTACTATATATCACCTGAATGTCTCTAGTTTCCTGAAAAAATTGTAGTCCATTCTCTTACCACCGGTAATAAACCTTCAGATATGAAATTTTTTTTTCCCGCATCACGACAGTGTTTTTTTTTTTCATTTGCTTATTTGTGGTTAAATGTACACTTTTATAGGTTTATGTAGGTAATCTATAAGAAATTGACGTATCATGGTAAAAAATGAGTTTCATTTGACCTTCTGAATAAATAACAGTAAGACCTCAATCGCTAGTGCACTTACCTCACACACTGTGGTCCGGGGGGGTCGATCTCCGGTTCGGCTGGAAACAGTAGGACGTGTTTTCTTAAGACACCTGCTAGATAAGATAAGATAAGATTTCGTTCGGATTTTTAACCCCGGAGGGTTAGCCACCCAGGATAACCCAAGAAAGTCAGTGCGTCATCGAGGACTGTCTAACTTATTTCCATTGGGGTCCTTAATCTTGTCCCCCAGGATGCGACCCACACCAGTCGACTAACACCGAGGTACCTATTTGCTGCTAGGTGAACAGGACAACAGGTGTAAGGAAACGTGTCGAAATGTTTCCACCCGCCGGGAATCGAACCCGGGCCCTCCGTGTGTGAAGCGGAATCGAACCCGGGCCCTCCGTGTGTGAAGCGGGAGCTTTAGCCACCAGGCCACCGGGCCACCACCTGTACTGTCCAATGTTCACCCATCAGTATAATGGGTACCTGAGTGTTAGTCGACTGGTGTGGTTCGCATCCCGAGACAAAATTAACCTAATTTGGCCGAAATGCTATGCATGACAAGGGGCATCCTATATAGTAGTATGTCATTGATGTCAGCTGGGCCTGTATACCTTGTACATGTTGATATAAAGATTATTATTATTATTATTATGATTATTATTTTTATTATATTAAAATGGCTGACGACAAGTGAATAACCTCATAAATCAAGCTCAGTTAATAGGGGAAAAATCTCGTGCAGGAGGTAAGCTTGACTGGTCTTGTGTGGGGAAGGGGGGAGGGGCATTAAACATTCATTATAGCAACATCGGCTAAAAGATCATGGCGATACATACTGAAAGGTTACATCAGCAACAAGAGCAGGTACAGTAGGAATTATACCAACAAGTTGGCGTTATCTAGCACGACACCAAGCGACTGTACAGCAGTATCAACGGCATGCTACTCTGAAGAGAAACAGCAGCCGGAACTGTACGAGAACAGGCGGACCCGTTAGTACAGTAGTTGTACCACCAAGAACCATGAATTAAGTAATAAGGGAAATAAGTGGATCGGAAGGCATAGAAGCTGGACTACCTTGAGCAATAACTGTTCAGAGGGACAATGAAGTGAGTCAGAGTACACGGCAGCTATGTCATCAGGTACAACAAAGTCTTTTCTAGATCACCAGTTGGACTACGTGGAAGGTCAGATGAAACAAATGTCACAGAATTGTAGATGAATGGTTCAAAGAACTGAAATGTTGTTAAATTAGACACATGTGCAACTCTTGGGTATCTTTATTGAGGAAACGTTTCGCCACACAGTGGCTTCATCAGTCCATACATAGGAGAAACTTGAAGAACAGGAGGAGAATGAGGTAATCAGTCCCTCAACCTTGAGTCGATGTGGTCAGTCCATCAATCTTGAATAGAATACGGCATATGAGCGGAGAAGCAGCTTATAAACCGTATGGCAGGAGAGGTGCAGCAGTCATAGGTGGTGTCACATTTGTTCAATGTGGAAGTAGGTCGTGCCCAAGGGTTAGGCAAGTGAAGAATTCCCAAGTATTAAAATCCCAAGAAGTTGTAGTGTCTGACAGGATTGTAGATGAATGGTTCAAAGAACTGACATGTTGTTAAATTAGACACATGTGCAACTCTTGGGTATCTCCATTGAGGAAACGTTTCGCCACACAGTGGCTTCATCAGTCCATACATATGAGAAACTTGGGTTAGATTAAAATAAATTACGCTTGTTATAATAAGGTTAGGTAAGTTTTTTAAGTTCCTTTTAGTGCAAAATTATAAATTTTTACATCAACATTAATGAAAAAAATATATCTTTAAACGTATAAGAGAAAATTTTAGAAAGGACTTAATTTTAAAGGATTTCTTGCTAATTGACCAGTTTTACCTATTCGGCACGGCATATATATATATATATATATATATATATATATATATATATATATATATATATATATATATATATATATATATATATATATATATATATATTGCTTATAAACTTGATAGGCAAATTATAATGAACATGCATAATAGTGCATTATTGTATCTTTGTACATATAGATCTTTATCTTATGTTTTTTGATGACGTAAAAAGTGGCAAAGGAAAGTACAGGTTAACACTACCGCCTGTGGTCACTTGTATACGATACAGAGAAGATAATGACAAGTTACTTTCGCGATGGCTGGTGACACAGCTCCAGCTCACCACCATCCGCTGCTCATCGTGTGACAATCTGAAACTGCACATCACTCATGGAGAACCGGCCGATACCTTCCCTTCTGGCGAGTCACGCCATCTCAGGCCTTTCAAAATCTAGTTTATAATCTGGATTTTTTTTTTTTGGTGGTGTAAAATGAAGATAAACTGAGTCAATATACAGTATGTATGTCCGACGTATTTTGTACACTGTTCAGTATCGTCTGTTGTACTGGGTCGACCTGAGCAATGGTGGTGTTGCTGCAGTGTTTGTCAAAACAGTTTGTTCAATATCTTTATTATACACTCCATACCCATGGTGTGGACGGTAGTCAAAAGGTTACAGAGGCACATACTGGGTACAGGGACTGGACTGCAAAGTTCTGATACCTAAAGAAGCTACAGTAGTAATGAGTTATTTATATGTTTATATCTGGTTACAATCGTAATAAGTTATTTATGCAGACATAAATTATGTAGTGTAAGTGGCTTAGAAAACTGACAAGTTGAAGAATGGCAAGGTGTTGGAGTGTCTAACATCAGACATGAATTAGGTAACAAAGACATTACCTTATTTTTTAGCAAGGTATGTTTATAAAAGAAAAATTTAATCCCCACCTATGACAACAGACTTTTCACAGTGGGTGTTGTGAACAACCTTGATCACAGTCCATCCCAACCAGATGCAACATGGGAGTCTGTTAGGATAAAATTTCAGGGGTCGGCGAACTTTTTTGGGTATTACCCCAAAACAAATTTGTGTATAGCAAAATTACGCATTAGACTTGAAAGTTCACAGAATCTAAAAAAAAAAAAACAACACAAGGAGCATTCAAATTCAAAATAGTTTATTGAATCCATTTATATGGAGAATAGTCATATAAACTGAAAAGGATGTATTATAAGCGATAAAGCAACTTTAAAAATAAAACACAAAATTAAGAAAACAATAAAATGAAAAATAAACTGCATGAAATAGAAAATAGTAACAGACAAATTTAATAAAAATCTCCTAAAGGAACTAAATTATTATTATTATAATCAAAAAGAAGCGCTAAGCCACAAGGGCTATACAGCGCTGCTTAAGGAACTAAAGAATTTCATTGAAAACATTTTCACTTCAAGTTTTGGAGGGATGATGTTGTTTCATTTTTGATACATCATCATCTTCAACATTCATCATCTTCAACATTCATCATCTTCAACATTCAACATATCCAATTGTTGTAATTCATTCTAGCCTACATGTTCTCTTGGACCCAGGTCCAGGATGAATCTTACCATTTAGTTCTTGGTGATTTGCAGTTTATCTTTAATTTTTTTTTGTCAATGCAGAGTACCATGAAGAGCAAGCATAATCCATATGACATTGAATAAGGGCTAGACACAGGGTCCTGCCAGCCTCAGTAGGTAGACACTGTGCTTGTCTGTAGAGGAACTTCAGTCTGGCATTCGCTTTCTTAACTACACTGTTCCCTATCAATTCTCCTGACATGCCTGGGTCAAAAGGGATTCCCAGATATTTTACTGAGGAAACTGAAGTGATGGGTTCCCATTACTCCGGACATTAAAATTATTTGCCCTTCTCAGTTTATGTTTCGTGCCAAAGAGTATGGCTTCCGTTTTTCCCGAGGTGTAACGATAGTTTGTTGTCTACTAACTGTTTGCTGCAAGACTCCAGTTCCATTGTTATTACATTAGCTATATCTTGTGGATCTTTACCTGACACTAACAGAGCACAGTCATCCGCATACAGTAGGAGTTTGCATTTGACACTAATGGGCATGTCGTTTACATAACATAGGAATAATAAGGGATCCAGAATACTAGTAACCTTGGGGAACTCTACATGCTTTCGGCAAGGGTTCTGATTCTGTTTGTTGATTTTGACACTTTGTTTCCTGTTGTTAAGATAAAACTTAAAGCAGTCTACGGGACCTATGCCGATAGCTTGAAGTTTCTTACATAATATGTTGTGGTTGACAGTATCGAAGGGCTTTTGCAAGTCTTAAGGTTACCATTCCTATGAGGTTCCCTATCGACATTTCAGTTCTCGTGTAATCCATCAGATTAATTAGGGAGGTGTCGGTTGAGTAAGATCTCCTAAAGCCTGAGTGGTAACTATAAAGAATGTTGTTGTCATTAAGATACTTAACTACTTGACAGTACACCGCCCTCTCTAAAATTTTGGATATTACACTGAGCATACTAACAGGCCTACAGTTGCTGACATCAGACCTACTATTTTTCTTGAAGATAGGAGTAACTCTGGCCTCCTTGAACTCCTCTGGTACGGTATTAGTGGTGATGGAGAAATTTATTATGTGAGCGCAGTTCAGAGGCACGATCTATTAGGAACTTGGGATGTGATCTGGGCCGGTGTTCTTAGTTGGGTTTAACCTGCTTAGTTCTTTTTGCACGACGTCATGAGATACACTTACTAGTTGACAATTGTTTAAGGTGACCACTTTATTGGTATAGTATGTTTTAAACTTATCAGAGTCTGTGTTAAAGTATTTGATGCCAACTAGTGTTGATGCGACAGATGTGTAGTAGGAATTAAAACAATATGCCACTTCAATTGTTTCGTGGCACAGCTCGTTATCGATATTTAGTACTATGTTTGATCTGTCTATGGGTTTATGGCTATACCCTAACTGTTTTAGTTGTTGCCAGAGCTTTCTAGGGTTATTCTTATACTCTTCGATTTTTGAGCAATAGTGCCTTGCCTTTGCTCCTTTTACTAACAAGGACCACTCGTTGCCTGAGCTTCATTACCGTATTAATTACTGTTGTCAGAAAAACCATTCGAGCTGTTCTTAAACCTTCTGGTTCATTTAAGATTAATATAGGACACTTGGAAGATGGCATGACGAAACAGAAGCTGTGGTCGGAGTAAGCTTTCGACGTAATGTTAAGAGAGGATCTAGAAAGGGGAAATGCAGTAGCTTGATCAGCTTGCCATGCTTCCCAACAGTATATATCAGATGAATTATAGGTGGCACTTATTTAACTCTTGATCCTGCTTCAAGAGAAGACTGCAACAGGGTTATGAAACTAGATTCCGCCTTCTTCCTCCGTGGTACCAAAAGCATGCAATGAGCTAGTTAAGTGTGGCTGCAGGAACAACAAAGGCTGTAGTGGGAGATGTAGATGAAATAATGCTCGGTTGGCGAGCACAGAACTTTGCAGGTGTCTTAAATAGAGACATTGGAGAATGGTTTACATACACATGTTTCATTAATGAAACAATATGCAATCATGTTGACTTTGGCGTCATGGCTGTCTTGTGCTATTTACCAGTTCTACCTGTCATGTATAGTAGCTACATGTGTAATGAAAAATTTAATTTTTGTTAGTTTTATAAATCTGTGTGATTAAATTGTCTCTTAACTTGTTAATATTCTGCATAATTTAAAGTGATTATCTTGTTAATTTTTTTAATATGTTAAATTATGCAGATTAAAGCTACGTAGATTTCAGATTTCATGGTCCAAAGGAAAATGTTTAATGTAAAGTATCATAGAGTGTTCCAGAAAATTTGGGACTCCTAACCAGAGTGTCCCTCTGTCTTGTTCAAGAACCCGACTGTACTAGTAGGTGACCCCCATACCCACGATTAATCTTGCGGTTAGTTTTATTAAATTATTGTTGCTAAGAGTTATTACTATTGACCTATTTACTTCTACTGTCTTCCCCTTTCTGACCTGAATTCTGTTTTTCTCCACCTTTTTGTCGCTTAGTTGTAGCTTGAAAATGGCGAAAAATGGGTCCAAACATCGTCTAGATTCTAGACTCTAGTTTCGTCTTGAGTGTGTGGGTTATAATTATTTATGAATTATTATGAATACTAACAAACTTAACATCTGGTCATTGCTTGAAAATTCACAGTTCAGTTTAAATGGTCATAAGTCATAATTTTTGAGCACCATAATCTACCTAGTTATATTGTGAACTGTTGGCACATGATGGCACTTATTTCTAATAGGTTGTTCTCATTTCCAACAGATGGCGCGGAAGGCGGATCTGCGTCGGTCACTTTGTTTCAGCTCTTGTTTCCTGATGCTGATACTGTTATCTTCCTTCAAGATCTACATCTCACAGGTCTTCCAGCAGCTGGGGAAAACTAAATCAGCCACCGAAATCTTAGATTTCCAGGAAAACGTTTCCCTTACATCCAGAAGAAAACTGAAATTTCAGAAACCTTCAGCATCTGCCTCGAGGCACACGAAAACAATACTAAGTTTTCCAAAGATTAACTGTAAGTTCCTTAATAAATCTGAGGCAATGAACTGGAACCTTAGTGCTCCTACTCAAACTAATTTTGTACTTAAGAATAACAAACATAGCTCAAAGCTGTTAACGAAACATACGAAAGATGTCAGTACACATGACCCAGACAAACTAGAGTTTAAGATGTGCTTTCTGCGAATAAACATTGACTATTGTTCTTGTAGTCGCACTGTGAAGGCTCGCCTGGCCAGTCCCTGTCCAAGAAACTCTGCTACATCTGATCAACTACTGCAGGAAATCAAGTCCTCCTTGGGAGAGTCTAATTGTGGAGACCATGCCACACTGAGGGGAGGAGGACAGAAAGTAAGTTGCAGTAGTTTGCTAGGTTCAATTGAAGCCTTTCTATTGTAAGGTGACCATTGAAGTTCCAATTTATCTGCTCATTAACACCAACAATACTACAGTTAATACGATCGAGATTAAACTAAACGCTCAGTGTATATAATGAAAGATACGGATCTTTTTTTCTTGAAGGGGAGGGAGGGAGGGAGGGAAGAAGGGCTGAATTATACAGAAATTAACTTACTGATATTGTACTGAAATCACAAGACAAAATGGATGAACTTAAAATAAATTCATTTCTAGAGATATAGTAAAATAATGCAGATTTTCTCTATAATGTAAGTTATTGTACAGTAAATCCTGTACGTTCAAATACGATATTTTGTTAAGGAACAATATAATAAGACATATTGCAAAAATGCTAAAAATGTATATCATATTATTTTTAATCTTTGAAATCAACAATATTAGATATCTTTAAAGAGGTATCTTAAAGTGATTGACAAAATTTTTGTCTTCATCCAAAGTTTTCACATATAACTTGAGAACGCCTGATCCAATCGTCTTCAAATTATCAGTACTGGATTTCTGTGACTAGGGAAATACTCAGAAAATGGTTGGGATTGTTACTGGATGTATAGGCTCCAATTTGCCAAATGTATTTTTAAAATGGTGTCATACAGCTTAGATATTTAATGACCTGTGCATCTTATGAACAGGATGATACCCCATAAGGGTAGGTTATGTACATGCAAATTTGCCAATTTGTTAACATAATAAACTTGTAATTGTCGGATTCCATGAATGAAATGGAGGGTTCCTCTTTTGGTTAGCACTACTTGCCGGGAGAATACCGGCGAATAAAAAAAAAAAAACTACTTGAAAAAAAAAAACTACTTGGAAAAGACCCGGGCCGGGAGAGTAAAAAGAAAATCAAATGTTCAGGGAAGGCTAACGTTGCTCTCACCGACTTTACACTGTAACTTTCAGTTTTATTAAACAAATTGGTTTCATTGCAATAACTGGAAAAGTCTTCTCGTGATTGGCATCAAACCCTAAACGAAGGTGTATTTTAACTTTAGAAAATTTTGGACTGATCTTCAGTTATGATGGTGCCACTTTGCCAGGTTTATTGAAGAAATTGGAAAACCTTAAATAATAATTTAATGAGATGATCTGCGAATACTTCGTCCGATCGGCTTTAAATCTTCAGCACTCGTGCAGTAAGCTTGGAGGAAGCTTTAGACTGTGTAGGGCACAATTTACAAAATTTTACATTAACCCTTCGGCTGTCCTTGTTTAGGGGTTCATAGCAGGCATGCTAATCCTAGTTTCTTAAAAACGAAAAAAAATTTTTTTTTTCTTACAGAATTTGAAATAGAATATGACTGAGAAAATAAAACGGAGAAATATTTAAAACTCGTCTTTTTACAAAGATTTTTTATTTTTATTTTTAATTTGTATGAGTTTAATGAGTCTTTTATTTTTTTACTGTCTTTTTTGGTAGCTCCGGTCATATTCTCTGGTATAATGTTAGTACAAGTACTAGGTATAGTAATACTGACAAATTGTGAAACATACATATGTAACACTGGGTATGTATTAGTTGATATTTCACCCACTAAGCCTTAATCAAATCTGTACAGAGACCAGAAAAAATAGACAGTGAATAGAGGTCAGGTGGTCAAGTATGGTGGTCTAGAGCAGGACAAGTGCATACCAGGTCGCCATGGCTACATGCACATTTGTAGTCCAGCACTGATAACATTGTTTTCAAGTAACTCTGTTGAATTCATCAAACTCTGAGTCAATTAAAGTTGTTTCTGTTTTGGGGAGAGTAAGAATAAGCAGCATTTTGGGATGGTCATGGGGTCACCCATCAGTGCTTTATTAGCTAACTTTTATATGAAAATCCTGGAACTGAAATCCATCAAATCCCTTATCCTTAGCAGCATAAAATGGCTGCTTTGTGTAAACGGCATTTTGGTTAGTATAGGAGACTCAACATCATCACTGTCCTAACCAAATTCCACAGCGTGGAACCTTTCATTAAATTCGCTTTAAAGGAGTAAAGGGACAATAAACTTCCGTTCTTGGATGTCCTAGGCACAGACAGCGTAAAACCTATCTGCAAAATATATAGGAAACCCATGAACAAGGATGACCTGATACAATTTTTCTGACGTGGACCTCGTAATAAGTGAGGCATCGTCAGAGTCTATAGGATTTGCAGCCCATTCACCGTAAAGGAGTATGACCACATTGGTCAAGTATTTAAATTCCTGCAATTTCTTCACATTTTATCTCTGACTGCAGGAGGCGTGTCCGCTTCATTACCAACGTAGAAACTAGAGCTTTTGTCAGCCAGGTTTATAACTCTGCCAATGAGCGAGGTGGCCATAAAACAAAAATGGTTATAATCATAACCATAATTTTTAAAGGGGTGGATCGGTAAGCCAGCTGAAGGCCTCAGTCAGATGACCAAAAACTCCAGCCGCGGGTCATCATATGACTAAGACCCGCGTCAGGAAACAATTGTCCTGTTTCCTGACAAACCTAACCGAGGTGGCTAGCAACAGTCGCTGAAGCTTTCGCTAACAGTAAACTGGATGTGGCCACCAGCTTTTAATCCACCATTAAAGACTTAGAAAGGAAGAGGCTTACCAAGGCTACTGCGACCAGTTTAGGAACGTATCTTATCCTGTGTTTTAGCGAAACATCCATAAAATTGGACCAGCGACTGTGGGAACATCAGTATGCATACAGCTTAGACAGTTTGGCTAATGTTATGTAGTTCAATATAACTTAAAAGGACACCCAGTGACATAGAAAAAAAAGGAAGGTTATTGCTAAGAAACGTCACGTGATTTAGGCTTCTTGATCGCCATGTTCACAACAGCGATCCTGAACTTCAAAAGTTTTAGCGTATTAGATATGCTCGCTAGACTGATTCAATCCCGTCATGCAGTGCATGATCAGGTTACTCACACACATGCACCTGACCTGTCCGCTATATATTTTGTGTTTTTTTTTGTAATGGACTGATAAACCCCCAATGAGTGAAATTTCTTCTAATGACTAACTTAAGTGTTGCTTATGTTTTACGCTACAAGTACAGTGCTCTTTTCTTCCTCTTAACATTTTCGTTTATAATATGAGAATGCCTCATTTCATCAGCTTCAACTTTTCCATGCTGTTGAGCTATAATTAGGGGTAAGTTCATGACATTAATTAAATGGACAAATACTTTTTTTATCAGTTATACAAAGTCATTCCTAATTCTGGTTTCTGTATGATAACTTCAGAAAGCTTATTCTGATAGGCTTTAAACTTTCAACAACGATGTATCCTATTTAACAAGTGGTTATGATTACTACTGGATCGTGCCAGAGTTGTTTTTAAACTGGTATGGTATTTTTCCGTGAAATAATTTAAGTATGCCTTTTCTGAACTGCTTAAATCTTAGTTTTTATACAGCTTATAACAAGAATTATATCTTCTGGGTTTAGGCTGTGTAATACCTGGAGGGTATTCCGCCCCCCACAGTCCTGTCCATGACCAGGCTTCGTGGTGGATCAAGGCCTGATCACCCAGGTTGTTACTGCCGGCTGCACGCAAACCGACGTACGAATCACAGCCCGGCTGGTCAGTTAGTTAACAATCCTGGAATTATTGTATTCAGTGCGACAATTAGAAAATGCGTCTTCTGGTTGGCTTTAAACGTTTAACACTGATGTGAATTTCTGAAAGGAAGCTACACGCTGATTTTGGATTGTGGAAGCTTCAAATTGTTATTTTTATTAATCACTGGAGAATGCTTCTTCTGATCGACTTCAGACCTTAAGCGCTTGTTTATTTCAGTTATAGAAAGGTTCCGATTGATTTTAGGCTACGTAGGTTCTAATCTGCCACTTTCATTAAAAGTAGGAAAATTTAAATACAGGTTTTCATTCGATTTATGAATGCCTCATTCTTCAAACTTTTTAATACCTATAATTTAATAAAATAATTTTTTATTAGCTTCAAGCTTTAAAATGCTGGTGCGTTTTGGGATACTGGTCTCTGTGCTATAATTTGAGAATGCCTCTTGTGACTGACTTTAAACTTTCTGAGTGGAAATTTCTAATAGGTTTTGGACTGTGCAGACTCCAGTTTGCCAATTTATTGAAGAAATTGAGATAGTTTCCATCCCATAGTTTGTGAATGATCTTCTGATTGACTTTAACCCTTGAGTGTTGATATTTAACTATATGTAACTTTTTTTTCCGCGCACTGAGGTAGAGGCTGGACTTAAGGGATATTTTTTTCGTAACACAGCCACCGAAACACATTTATTTTGTTTATAAAGGTTGTTTACATATTTTTATTTTTAGTTTAGTTTATACAGCACCCTTGTAAATACTTTTTTTTTTTTTTTTTTTTTTATTCGCCGGTATTCTCCCGGCCCGGGTCTTTTCCAAGTAGTGGTGACCCGGCCTTGGCTCCCTATTTGGGGAGTGTCTCGAGACTTAAGTCTCCCATGGGAGGAGGGACAAGTACCTCCTCATCTTTAGGACCAAGTGTCCCCAGGCCTAGCCACATTCCCCGCCCTCACGGGGCTCGTAGGGAGAAGCTAGGCCTCTGGTCTGCCATCTACCCCGCCTCAAAGGGGCTCGTGGGGATGGCAGTCTTATGAGCTGCAGATGGTAGCAAGCTCAGGCCTTTTGTGCTGAAGTTATATGCTATTTACTCAAGTCGTTATTTTCTTTCTAGTATGTAAAATCACATGACATTATGTAAATAAAAACGAAATTTTTATATTTACATCGATTTCACTGAAACGTGACTTAAGTGATAAAGTAAAACAACAAAAATATAATGAAAGGAGTGTATAATTTTGTCATTCTTCACAGAGGTATAGTATAACTAATTAGAAATAGTATATATTTATATATAACCCTGACAGGTTGTGAGCTTCTCAGTGTACGGGAAGTACCCCAGTGATTACTACGAGGGAGTGAAGAAGGTGTTGCCAGTGGTGGGTGAGAAATACCCTGGGTGGGTGGTTAGGTTATACGTGGACCTGAGTAGGGTCACCCTGCAGGAGTGGGGCTGCTCCCTCCTCTGTAAGCACCCACATCTTGACCTTTGTAACGTCAAACAACTACCAGGTGAGGTCTGTTATTTTATGTGAAGCCTAAATCTGTGTAGGTCATTCACGTATTATCTTCTTTTATTATTAGCGAAATTAGAAAGGGCACTTTGTGCAGTTCTCCCAGGACTGGATTATCCATTGAGCACGATGGACACTACTCAGGTATTATGAAAAATGTTAACGAACTTAAAATCTCATGAGTTAAGTAAATTAAAAAAATAAGAAAAGATTAGATTTAGATTTTGCCACCGAAGTGGCTAGTTTTTTGTGCACCCCATATCCATCCTGTGGACGGTAGCGCGAGAGCATATGGATACACAAAAGGCCTAGGAACTAGGCCCCAAAGGGTTAACAGGAATACATATGGATTTATATCTACATATCTATAGTTCACTTATCTGTTGCAAGCAAATTTAGGAAATTTGCTTAGTATATCTGGTATCTTATTTTCATTAATAAAATATCTTGACATGTCACATAGGTTATTATACTGTCTGTCTCTGTATTCCTCAATAAGTGGACAATTAAGCACATAGTGTTCAAGAGAGTGACCATATGCCTGATCACATAATTTACATTTAGTTTCATCATCATCTGTGTGTCTCCCAACCTGCCAGAAGTACTTGTAACCAAGCCTAAGCCTGGCCACTACAACATCAGTCAGTCTGTTCACATTACAAGTTGCTCCATAAACATACTTATCTACGTTCATGTTATCATAGTGGGTTATAGATCTACTCAGGCTTCTAACTGCATTCCTATAACAAT
Organism: Cherax quadricarinatus; assembly: GCF_038502225.1. Lineage (NCBI taxonomy): Eukaryota > Metazoa > Arthropoda > Malacostraca > Decapoda > Parastacidae > Cherax > Cherax quadricarinatus. The sequence goes on along the minus strand of NC_091311.1, from coordinate 32,432,047 downwards.
CATTTTCATTATTTGCTTCTCTCCTAATATTATTCCTAATGCTAGACACAGTTATACCAAAGTTATATTCTACATTCTCCTGGGTACTCTTCTTGGCTAACATATCAACTTTATCATGAAGGAGTAATCCAATATGTGATGGGATCCATAGCAATTGTACATTAATTCCTTTGTCCCTAATTTTTGAGTATCTATACCTGGCTTCTCCAATGAGCATGTTGTTGGAGTCATTATATGAGTCAAGAGCCTTCAGTGATGACATAGAATCAGTAATGATGATAGAGTCAAGCTCAGTGTCATAGGTTAGCTTTAGCGCCATTAGGATTGCAAACAATTCAGTTTGCAGTGTAGACGCCCAGTTGTTAATTCTTATGCCTAACTCAACAAATTTATTATCGTTCTTAACTAGGGAGGTGGCAACAAGAGCAGATGCAGCCCTGCCAGAAGACTCCTGTTTAGATCCATCAATGTATATAACTTGTGATAACTTATTACTACCAGCTAGGTGAGAAATTTCTTCTTGAGCAGTTGCTCTAACAAGAGATTTAAGGAAGGGATTACTAGCAATAAGCTTCTTGGGAGGGACTTGTAGGTATGTGATATTAAATGAACACATCTTCCATGGAGGGGTGAAATGCTCTTGTTGCCTACAGTGATACAGTTCATGCAGGTTATAAAACTTAATGCAATTGCACGTTTTCACAATCCATTTAGATCTGTGTGTATTTACCTCTAGACACTTGGTAAGATTCACTGTGACAGTGTCTGGTTCGTTTCTCAACATTCTAATACCGAGTACAGTGTTAATTTCAACAATCCTATCACTGATACTAGAAATACCAAGCTCCTTCCTCATGTTAAGAACTTTTGTAGATCTGGGACAGCCAAGAATAATCCTGAGAGCTTCATTTTGCATTAACTCCAAGGGTCGGAGAGAACTTTCTCTAGCTAATATCAACATGGGAGCAGCATAATCAATTAAGGACCTAACATAGGCTATGTACATCATTCTCACATTAGCACCATAGTTGGGATTGTAGCCAGCAACAGCTTTGAGAGCATTTAGCCTAGCTTTGCATTTCTTGTTTAGTTGTGGTATAGTGGATTTGTTAAAGGGTACATCTACACCAAGATAAGTTTTAACGTAGCTAATGATTTCACCCTGCAAATAGATGGGTGGGGGATGTCGTTTGCTTGTTAATATCTTTGTTTTAGAGGAAGATATGAGGCCTAATCGATTACAAATTGCTTGAACTTCATTAAGAATGGTATTCATCTTCTTATGCCCTGTTGTATGGATCATGATATCATCAGCATAGCTTATAGCAATATGTTTAGGTGAGGCAGGTAGAGCATTTAGGAGAGCATTAATCAGAATATTAAATAGCATGGGACTAAGAACTCCTCCCTGCGGTGTACCTAAAGACATTTCTTTAGAATCACTTCTGAAGCCTTGGTAAAGGACAGAGGATACTCTGTTTGACAGGTATCCTATTATCCAGCAGAGTAAACTACCACCAATATTCATTTTGGCTAGTTCATGTAGTATAACGGTTCTGTTCGCAATATCAAATGCAGATTTTAGATCAAGAAAAGTGGTAAAACTAGTAGAGGTGTGTGCAGTGAGAAAGGTGGAAATACAGTTCTGCACACTTTTACCTTTCATGAACCCATAGAGGTAGGGGGAAAGTTGGTGTCTGATTCTGTAGTACAGTCTGTTAAAAATCATTCTTTCAAAAGTTTTACAAAGACAACTAGTTAAGGAGATCGGCCTAAATGTATCAGGCTGTTGGGGCTTAGGGATAGGCACAATGAGACTATTGGTCCAGGAAGTAGGAAGAACGCCCTCAATGTAACTGAGATTATACAGTGCCAACAAAGGGTTATCAGGCACGTGCCTTAGAGTTCTGAGAATATCATAGGTTATACCATCCTCTCCAGGAGCAGTTGATCGACCTTTGGTTAATGCATTATCTAATTCATACTCGGTAAAGAGGCAATCACTCTCATCAATATTTTGACTCATTAAATTAATCAGTTTCAACATTTCTTCAGAAGTACTCTCTAAATTTTTTCTAATATGAGATGGAAGGTTTTCATGCCTGGATGTTTTGGACCAGTCATTTATGAGGTCATTTGCTTTTTCAAGAGGAAAGGGATGAGCAACATTGCCAGTCTTTTTCCTGGTTATTTTATTTATACCTTTCCAAGCCAAACTCAAAGGGGTGGACCTATTTAATCCACTAACAAACTGTTCCCATTCCTGTTGCCTAAGTTCTTCCTTTCTATTCCTTGCATTTGTTAATGCAGCTTGGAACGTTCTGAGCAGGTCTGGGATTCTACATTCACGGTATGCTTTACCAATCCTCCTAGCTGCATGTGTTAGATTGCGTAGCTGTGGATCATTATAGTATTTACATTGGTTTTTATTGTTATTTATAGTGGAGGGTCTTTGTTTCCTATTCCTGCCCACTTGATCTGTGAGAACACTCTCAATAGTGGTAATTAAATCATCATTAAATTTTTGTGTGCCAATGGGCTCGTAATTCTTATACCATTGATCCAAGTGATTAATAAAGTTGTCTCTGTGTTCTGGTTTGAGAATAAGTTTCCTCCTGTATTTAGCTCCTTGATTGCTGGAGATGTGATCAAGATTGACAGTTGTTAGTCTTGGGAAGTGATCAGATAGAAGATCATCAACTATGACAGAGTCATGCATCGTATATGATGTATTAAATCCAAGACACAGATCTAGTATGCCACCATATATGTGAGTAGGCTCAGTAGTGCCCACAATTCGAACATTATCATGTTCATTTAGCAATTTCACTAGTTTAGTTCCATTGGTGTTTGTTGTAGACCCACCAATATTCTTATGTCTGGCATTAAAATCTCCAAGAATGATGGTAGGTTCACTATTGATGCGATCTGATAAAGCATCAGGTCGAAGCTGGTTCGCTGGGGCATAGAGATTAAAAATGTTTATGGAAAAATCGCCTCCATGTACTTTGACACCATGATACTGCATGTTAACTCGACTCTGCAAGGAAAGGAGTGAATGTGGCAAGTTCTTTCTGACATACATCACACAACAGTTGGTTGACCTTAGGTTATAAGCTGCATAGCCAGGCAAGTTTGGTGGAGGTGCTCCATCTTTCAATCTACATTCCTGCAAACAGATGACATCAATATTCTTGGATGCACTAATATGATGTAAGTCAGGCAACCGCTTCCTGATGGAAGCAATGTTCCATGAAAAAAAATTGTAATGTATCCATTGTAGTGAGTTATTACAATCTCTTGCTCATAAGATGGTAAAACTATTATGCTTTGACTACAGTGTGCAGACACTTAAGAGCAAATAGCATAGTTTGTATGTCTTTATCTTCAGGACCTTTATTTTTAAGCATTTTTCGGCATCTTGACAGCCAGTTAAAAGGCAAGTTTTGAAGGCAAGAGTCATGGGCTTCTTTCTCACAAATTGCTGGAAACTGAACGGGGATTGCTGCACTTTTGACATCACCATGCTCAAGAGCATCATCCTGATTACATATATTTATTAAACTTGTCAGGATCTGTTCAAGATGGTCAATTTTTTTCTGGAAATTTGTTATAATATGAGGAAGGTCAGGCGAATCCAATGCCTCTCCGGAGGATGGCACTTCTGGGTTAGTGCTTTCTTTAACACCTATCACCTTAACAGGTACCATGGTTACATTAGTGTTCTCTGTTTCATCATTCATTGCAGGTAGGTCCTGTGCATCTGACTCATCTCCAATTTCCAGAGGGGTTACCTGTGTGGTGTCCGTCTGACTGTTGGCTATCCATTATTTCTTATCTGCCTTTGCAGAAATTAGGTCTCTCTATGAACAGCCTTAACTATTGTTTCCAGGGTGATATTCTCTGTGGGGGCAGACTCACAACAAACAAGAATTCAAACTTTGCTTATCTTCCCCTATAGCTATGCAGCAAGTAAAAGGGTAACTATAAAGGTCAGAAGAGTCTTAAAATAAGATCATAATGACATAAGTTGTTCTAGTTCCAATGGAACACCTTCCAATAATCCTACTTAACCTTTAGAATTAACTACTTACTTAATACGAAATACACCAACCTTACTAAAAATAAACCATTCAGAGACTCCTGTTGTGTTTGTGTTAAAGGTAATATGGTTATATTATTACCGATATTAATGGATTGAGTTACAGGCGAGTCTACAAAACCTCCAGTCACATACAGATGAAAGAGGAGAAGGAGAGCCAGAAGGGTGGGGAGAGACGGGGGTAGGTAATATTGAGCAAAATGATTAGATGACCATATATCACATTAAACAATTGAATAATTCTTCCACTTGTGAGTTCAGGGCTTTACCTGCCACCTAATGTGTTACCTCAAACCTGAAATATAATATAGCGGACATTTCAGACTGGATGCTGAAGGAAACAAACCTCTTACCCCACCATAGATTGCACATTGTTACTAAAAAAAAAAAAAAAAAATAGGTAATGTTACAATGACAATTGAGATTTAAATCAACTCTTGGGTCGACTTGCTTGGTTCCATCCTGGATTAGCTCACGTTACTATGTTATATATGTATTGCAGAAAGGCTATGGTGCAAGCTATAAGATAGGGATGGAACCAGTACCTAAACAATCTCACTAAACATACGCGTACTTATGTATGACAGCTGTTACTAAGTAAACACTTAAGTGGTACACTTTATACGCTAGGAATACACTTCGTGTTGATGTTAAATATTAGGTGAGAGTTGGTACACCGCTGGTTCAATGTAAACACCACTCAACCTCTTCCAAGGTTAAATATTTACTATAAAGTCAGAAGTCTAAAATAGATCATATGACACAAGTGTTCAAGTTCAATGAACACTTCCAATTATACTTAACCCAGATTACTACTACTTAATACGATACACACCTTACTAAAAATACATTCAGAGACTTCTTGTATGTGTGTTAATAATATGGTACATACAATGATATAATGGATGGTACAGGCGAGGTCTTACACCTTATCACAAATTACAAAGATGAAAAGAGAGAGAGAGAGAGAGACAAAGTAGGTAATATTGAGCATAAAATTAGAATTCTGACATACATCACATTAAACAAGAGGTTCAAATTCAATGATAACTTCCACTTGAGTTAGTTCAGGCTACTGCCACCTAATGTACCTCACTGAAATAATAATATAGCGGACATCACAATGAATGCTGAAGACAACCTCTTACCCCAACCATAGATTGTAAACAATATTACTAAAAAAAAAAAAAAAAGGTAATGTTACAATGACAATGAGATAAATCACTCTGGTCGACTTGCTTGGTCCATCCTGGGTAACTCACACGTTACTATGTTATATATGTATGCAAGCATAAGTGTGCAGCTGTAGATAGATGAACCAGTACCTAAACAATCTCACTTACACACGCGTTACTATGTATGACAAGTGTTACCAAGTACACCAAGTGTACACTTTATCACTTAGAATACACTTGTGTTGATGTAAATATAGGTGAGAGTGGTACACCGCTGGTCGTAATAAACACACTCAACTTCTCAAGGTCACACACTAGGCCCAGCTTCTGGAGAGTTACCAGCATTTTAGTTTAATGTGTTTATTATGTGTCAGTGTGAGTCTGCAGTCATTAACTTGGTGTATCAGAAGTTAAACACTACAATCCAGTTGATCAAATAGTCTAAAACAATTTACACAATGTATAACTAGAAGTATAATGATTGCAAATTGTTACTATTACAATTTTAACTAGGCGCTAAACCCACTAGATGAGATGGCAAGGAACATAGATGTTAACAGGCTGACTCTTGCTTAACACAGTTCAATTAAAGGTAACCTGAATTACTCAAGGGAGAGAAAGTATTCATGAAACTGAACATTATGCAGGAGTAAGCTTGTTCACAGTAAAAATACAAAGCATAAGTTACACACTGTTCACACCACAGATGAACACTGCAATTTGAAATATTACTGGGAATTTAGCAGTAAAGTTTCAGTCTGAACGAGAAAATGTATTAGAAAACACAGCAATGACACTAGGACAAGCAACTTAATTATGTAACCGTATTTAATAGTTCAGTTACACTGAGCAGAGCATGTATTACACTGAGTTATCAAATGTAAGGAGTCACTACACTGAAGTACACTCTGAGCCTTTTAAAGTCTTAATACAGGCTTACAAATGACAATTAACTGTTGGGGAAAGCAGCACTTAACACTTCTAGCACACGTATGACAGATGAATGTTCACTGTGTACAAGCAAATCACCACAAACTTACTATGTTTATAAGTGAACCTCTGGCATGTCCCACTTAAAATGTCAGTACTGCAATGCTCGTTAAATTGTTCTTAACTAAGCCACTACAGGAAACACTGGTATGCCAGCAGCACTGTAGGACGTATACATAGACATGCTGGGCCTTAGGACAGCTATAACTGCAGGCTGCCTTAGCTTGTTCTGGCTAGCTTTTAGTGCTGCTTTCAAGCTTGCTTGAATGTGCTTGCTAAGCCCGTGTCAACCGCCTGGATATTTGCTTGTAGCAGGCAGGTAGGCACACAGGAGACACATTCGTAAGATGAGTGGAGTGCGGCACAGAGGACTGACACGGGCACTCAAGTACTTATGTGGTCTGGCAAAAACCGCCTCTAGACCATAAGTAAATAGAGGCGAATGTGCTTGCCAAGCCCGTGTCAACCACTTGGATATTTGCTTGTAGCAGGCAGGTAGGCACACAGGAGAAACATTCGTAACTCATGCAGGATGGGAGATTCGTCCATATTTCTCAGGTAGGCAGAGGTGACTAGCTGTGCGGAACTCAGATATTCGAGTACCAGCGGAGCAGCAAAATACGTCTCTACACTGCACGTTGATAGAGGCGAACGGCTGAGTTTAAAGGCGGAGAGTTGGGGGATACAGGAGAATAGCAGGGGTAACTGAGCACGCACATTCGCCTCTCTTCACATAGTCAATATGAGCGAAAGTCTCAGGCAGGTGATGCAGTGCCTCGCTCAAGGTCACTGACTGAGGCAGACTTCTCAAGAGTTACCAAACACTGCAATACTCGTGCAAGTAGTTACTCACTCCAAACCTGCAGAACTTCTAGCACACTTGTCTTGGAATGAAAGACGAATTTTCAGTGTGTGTGCACACCTGGGTTGCCAACTCACGTAGGACTGCACACTCGTCGTTATTCCTCAGGTTGGTAAAGATGAGCTGTGCGCATTTTCAGAGGCACGAGTAGCAGTGGACTAGCAAAATTCACCTCTACACTGTATGTTGATAGAGACGAAAGGCTGAGGTAAAATGAAAGGAAGAAGGAAAGCAGAGGCCTGTGAGGGCCTCTTCAAAATGGAAAACTAATTCCAGTGTTTCACTAGGTATATCCCTAGTCACAACTCACACACAAGAGTTCTCACAACACTGAAGGTATGGCCGGAACACTGTAGAACGTTCACAAAGGCATTCTGGGATTCAGAACAGATGTAACTGCAGTGTAACTTGGCCTTCACTGGCTGGCTTGGAGCGCTGTTTAGCCTGGATCAGCTAAACTCGCCCTTATCCCATATGTAGATAATGGCGACGAGTTAAGGGATACCAGTGAATAGGAAAGTCGAGGAAGGGACATTCACCTCACTAGACACACGCAGTATGGGTGTAAGTGGCATGCGGGTCTTATAGTGCCATTTTCAAGGTCACCCAGCAGGCCAGACATTCCTCACTCATTTTAAGCCTACGTAGGTACTGATGGTAGCACAATGTCCTAAGTCAGTGAAATCCACTCGTGCAAATAGTTACAACAAATCTGCAGCACTTAACACTTCTAGCACAAACTTACTATGTTTATAGGTGAACCTCTGGCATGTCCCACTTAAAAAGTTAGTACTGCAATGCTCGTTAAATTGTTCTTAACTAAGCCACTACAGGAAACACTGGTATGCCAGCAGCACTGTAGAACGTAGACATAGACATGCTGGGCCTTAGAACAGCTGTAATTGCAGGCTACCTTAGCTTGTTCTGGCTAGCTTGGAATGCTGCTTTCAAGCCTGCTTGAATGTGCTTGCTAAGCCCGTGTCAACCACTTGGATATTTGCTTGTGGCAGGCAGGTAGGCACACAGGAGACATATTCGTAAGATGAGTGGAGTGCGGCACGGGCACTCAAGCATTTATGTGGTCTGGCAAAAACCGCCTCTAGACCATAAGTAAATAGAGGCGAATGGCTGAGTTCCAAATCGAGGAAGGAGGGAAGACAGGCGAGGTGGAGTGAAGGTGTAGCCTCCTACAGCCACTTCAAATCAACATGTTTGTGTTTCACTAGGTATATCACTAGTCACAGTTCACACATAAGAGTTCCAGCAGCAATTCAGCTGTGCTCCAACGATATTTGTTGCATGATGAGTTATCAGTCGGGTGAGATAAGCAGTTCTGATATAGAAGGCCTAGGACTTCACTCAACACACACGTCCTCTCCCCTCAACCACTCAGGCCTAACTGAATAAGAAAAGAAAACTGCAAAATCAAATAATGATTTGCTTTCACTGAATTAGTTTGAAGTGTAAAACAATGTTCAGATCCCACATATATAGATCTATCACGAGGCCTACAAGTATGAGTTCCCAGGGCCTACAAAGACTAAATTTGTGTTTGGCTACCTTGATCTAGAAATTTTACAGATTAAAGGAAGAAATATGTTAACCTTCAACCATCATGCAGGATGCTTTCATATCGTAATCCATCACAATATGGGTTTACACTAACCATTTATATAAGATATCTGAACTAAATAAATAAATTACCATATAATGAAATATGTGGAAAATTGCATTTATCTGCATGTAACTCATTATGTACATAACAGTATTTATTATTATAATAAAAAAGAAGCGCTAAGCCACAAGGACTATACAGTGCTGCAGGGCAGGAAGGAAGCGAGGGCATCAGGTGGCAAAAGGGAGATGGATGAGTAATAGGTTACGGATAACAGCGGGGTAGTGGATGGTGAAAGGGTAAAGGGGAGCAAGAGACTGAACTAGAAAGGGCTGAGGGAAGTGCGAAAAGTATCATCAGAGTTTGTGGAGTAAATCAGTCGTTGTCAAGAAGTCAATGAGAGAGTCAGGATTAAAGGAGGGTCCATAAGCAAGAAGGGAAGGTAAAGAGAGAGTAGTAGAACGAAGACGACATTGGAGGTAAATTCTGCGTGCTCGTTGATAGAGAGGGCAGTCTAACAGAATGTGGCTAATCGATACTGGAACTTGACACTGCTCACAGAGAGGAACAGGGTGCCTCTCCATGAGATACCCATGAGTAAGACGAGTGTGGCCAATGCGAAGGCAGGAGAGCGTGGTCTCCCAACCTCGGCACTGATGACAAGAAGACGGCCAGTAACCTATGCTCGGTTTAATAGAATGAAGTTTGTTACCGAGCAGAGTTGACCAACGTTGTTGCCAACGGGTGCGAAGGTGGGTAGCTATTACAGCAAAATAGTCCAGAAATGGAACACCTCTATAGGAAATTGGTAGGTCATGTACTGTTGACCACGCAGCAGTGTCTGCCTGTTCATTGCCCTGTACGTTGACATGACCAGGGACCCAACAAAAAACAATATCTTTATGTTTGGTAGAGATACGGCGTAGCCAAAGTTGGATACGAAGAACTAGGGGGTGAGATGTATCAAATTTTTGTATAGCCTGTAGAGCACTAAGGGAGTCTGAGACAACCACAAATGATGACACAGGCATAGATGCAATACGAATAAGTGCTGCAAGAATGGCATACAATTCAGCAGTAAAAATGCTAGCTGAAGATAGTAAATGCCCCCGCACGACCCTGTCCGGAAACACTGCTGCGAATCCGACGCCGTCTGAAGACTTAGAGCCATCTGTGTACACAGTGGTGGCATGAGAATGGGAGTTGAAGTGATCAATAAAAAGAAAGCGGAAAGCCACCGTAGGCAGTTGAGCTTTCGAGCAAGGGAGTGAGAAAGAACAGACCCGAACAGCTGGAACTTCCCAGGGGGGTAGGGAAAAGTGAGATGCTACATGAACATATAAAGGTGGTAACTGAAGGGAAGACAAGAGTGAATGTAGGCGAAGAGAAAAGGGATGGAGCAAACAGGGGCGGCGAACAAATAAAGAATGTCTACTAATATCGGTGACCATTCTATAAATGGAAGTATTGTGGAGATCGTGAGAGCGTACATAGTAGCGAAGGCAATGGGCATCACGGCGATCAGACAAGGATGGAACATTCGCTTCTGCATAGAGGCTCTCAACAGGGGAAGAGCGAAAAGCACCAAGGCACAAACGTAATCCTTGGTGATGGATAGAGTTAAGGCTTGAGAGAGTAGCAGCAGAGGCCGTGGAATAAATCTGGTCACCATAATCGAGTTTCGATAAAACGAGGGCTGAATGTAGGCGAAGCAGAGTTCGACGATCAGCTCCCCAGGAAAGATGAGCAAGGGTTTTAAGAAGGTTTAGCCGGCTGTGACAAGTTGCCTTCAGAGAGGTAATGTGAGGTTTCCAGGATAACCTACGGTCAAAGAGAAGGCCTAGAAATCTGACTGTATCACGTTCGGGGATACGGGAGCCATAGAGATACAAAGGATGATCGGAGATGACAGAGCGTCTAGTGAAAGTAATTTGGTGAGTTTTGGTACTTGAAAATTTAAACCCATGCGTGGTGGCCCAAGTGGAAACACGGTCGACCGCATGCTGGAGAGAAACTGCAATAAGATGACAGTCAGCACCTGCACAAGCAATAGCGAAGTCATCAACATAGAGTGATGACCAAATATTGGGTGGAAGAACAGAGGCCAAATCATTTATAGCAAGGAGAAAAAGTGTTGTGCTTAGAACACATCCCTGAGGGACACCTTCAGCTTGGACGAAGTCCGGGGAAAGAACATTATTGACTCGAACACGGAAATGTCTGTCAGTTAAAAAGTTCTTAAGGAAGGATGGTAGATTGCCTCGGAGGCCTAAGGAATGGGCCTGGGCCAAAATATTATACCTCCAAGTTGTGTCATATGCCTTCTCAAGGTCAAAAAATATGGCAATAACTGAGTGATTATTCGCAAAGGCATTACGAACATACGTATCCAAGCGTAATAAGGGGTCTATGGTAGAATGACCTTTACGAAAGCCATATTGACTAGTGGAGAGACTGTTGTGTGTCTCTAAATACCACATTAAACGTCGATTTATGAGACGTTCCATCACTTTGCAAACTGCACTAGTAAGAGCGATGGGACGATAGTGGGAGGCATCATGTCCTGTAGTACCCGGTTTGCGGAAAGGGAGAACAATGGCAGATTTCCACAGCTGGGGAAGAACTCCTTGTGCCCAAATAAGATTGAAGAGGTGTAAGAGGACCACAAGGGCTGACCGATGTAAATGTTGTAACATACGAATATGAATGTCGTCAGGCCCAGCTGCCGATGATCGGCAAGCTGAGAGCGTTGCCTCTAGTTCTTGAAGTGTAAAAGGCACATTATACTGTTCTTCTCTGAGAGAAGAAAAGTCCAAGGGTACTAACTCTCTGGTAGACTTTGAGGAAAGAAACGAGGGGCACAGATGGAGCCCCCGGGAAATACGGACCAGATGTGTGCCAAGTTCAATGGCAACGTCGAGAAAGTTTGCTACATCAACACCAGCGACCCGTAGAACAGGAGCCGGGTCAGGAGAGTATTTACCACTTAATTTCCTCACTTTTTTCCAGACTGCACTCATAGAAGAAGCAGAGGTGATGGTGGAAACGTAGTCTCGCCAACAAGTGCGTTTAGCTTCACGGATGACACGGCGAGCGATTGCAAGCTTCGTCTAAAAAACAAGAAGTCTCTCAGTGGTCCTATTGTACCGGTACCTGCCCCATGCAGCGCATTTCAAACGTACTGCACGAGCACAAGCAGGAGACCACCAAGGCACGCACTTCTGAGAATGCCTGCCTGAGGTTTGGGGTATAGAATGAGAAGCTGCGGTATAAACTGACGTCGAGAAGAGGTGTAGGAGCTCATCAATGGAGGATGAAGAAGGAACCTCACTAAAAGCAGTGAGGTGTGAGTAAAGATCCCAATTTGCCCGATCAAATTGCCGGCGAGGGCTACGGAAAGGTGGTGTATAGGAAGGAGAAGTAAGAATGATTGGAAAATGATCGCTGTCATGTAAGTCCGGTAGAACAGACCAGGTGAAGTCTAGTGCAGTGGAGGAAGAGCAGACTGATAGATCGATGCAAGAGAGAGTATGAGTACGAGGATCAAAATGGGTGGGAGTACCCGTATTTAAAACATGGAGGGGGTGAGAGGCGAGAAAAGCCTCCAACTGGATGCCACGTGAGTCACAATGAGACCCACCCCAGAGGAAATGGTGGGCATTAAAATCACCAAGTAACAGAAGTGGTGGTGGTAAGGATGAAACAAGAAAGGCAAAGTCTGGGATAGAAAATGCTCGAGAAGGAGAGAGATATAAAGAACATATTGTAAACCACTTATTCAAGTGGATACGGGCTGCAGTGTAATGCAGCGAGGTATGGACAAATAGTTGACAGTACGGAATATCATTACGTAGAAGAAGGGCACTTTCATTAAAGGTCCCATCTGAGAAAGGATCTGAAGAATACAATAAATTATAGCCTGAGATAGGTTGGAAAGCAGCCGAGTGTAATTTTGGTTCTTGTAAGCAAGCACCAACAGGGGAAAACTTGGAAAGCAACATCTGAAGCTCACCCCAATTACCCCTGAGGCCGCGGATATTCCACTGTAAATAGGCCATGATTGGCAATGAAGAAAATACCAGGAATCTGTAGGTAAAGGCACCTACGGACTAGAGGGGTTAGAAAAGTCAATGTGTGGTGGCATTGGAAGACGTTCAAGCAGCGAAGGAATGGAGCGTTGCGAAGAATGGGGTTGTGAAGATGGAGGAGAGGGAAGAGAAGGAACAGGAAGTGAATCAGTGTCCATTGAAGGTTTAGTTACTCTGCAATATATTCTGAAATGGCTTCAAGTGTTTCTGAATTCAAAGATGTATGGGAGACCATATTGGAGATAGAAGGAGGAGGGTGAGTAAAGATTGGGACAGTAATGGACTGTACCAAAGTAGAGGGGGAGGGAAGAGTGTAAGGGACTGGAGATGAAGTGTGGGGGGGACAGAAGAGGCAGAAACCTGGGAGGTGGCAGAAGAGGGAGAAACTTGGGAGAGGACGGAGGTGGAAGGCATAGTATGAGGAGGAGGGTGAATCTCCACACTTGTAATAGAGCCAGAGAGAGGGGAAGAACTAGGTACAGAGACTGGAAAGGTAAAGTGTGGAGGTGGAAGAAGGGAAGGAAGGGGCAAAGAAGATTTGAGCAATGTGGATTTTTTGGACTTCTGAGAAGTAGAGGGGCGATTGGTATTAGGTGTCGTACGAGGTCTTGTCAATACTGGGGCTTGTGAGGAAGGACGCGAAGATCTGAGAACAGACTGAGTTGTAGTCGGGACGTCAGAGCCAAGGACAGCAAAAGGATTAGATGCCGGAGTGGCTATGGGAGGGGTAACAACAGAGGAGGCTGCAGAAGATGGGACCCCAGAAGTGGGGGGATGTTTGGAAACACGAGAATAAGAAACATGGGGTAGTCTCCCTTGGAGGCGGAGATGAGTAACTGCCATAGCATAAGGGAGACCTTCTGCCTCTTTGAGGCAACGGATTTCACGTTCTTATAAGTAGACCTGGCAACAGCGGGAGTACGAAGGGTGAGCTTCATTACAATTAAGGCAAGATGGAGGTTGACTGCAAGATGTATTAGAATGGTCGTCGGCACCACAGACTGGGCATTCGGCCATAGATCTGCAATATTTCACTGGGTGACCAAAACGCCAGCAATTTCTACACTGTTGTGGTGTAGGTATCACCTTTCGAACTTGTAACTGATGTCCCGCGACATATACAGAGGACGGGAGTTCTCGGCTGTCAAAAGTTAAACGAGCCACATTGCAAGGGTAACGTCTCCGCCCCCGGGCAGGAAGGACATAAGTGTCTACTTTGAGGATTGGGAGATCCTGGAGTTCCAGCTGTTCAAGAATGTCATTGCCACATGACTGGAAATTCTGTTGGACTATGGTATGGGGCAGAATGACAGTACCACTACAAGAATTGAGAGAAAGATGTTTTCAATAGTGATAGGAGTAATATCAATATTCGAAAGGAGAGAAAGATCATGAGCTTGGGTAGCATTCTGGACAGTGACGATGCGCATACTGCTCTTGAGAGCATGAAATGAAATATCTCTACCAACATGACGCAGGAGCGCTTTGCCAATACTATGGTCAGAAAGGTAGGCAGAAGAAGAAGTCAGTCTTAAAGTAAAGAATTTAGTCCACTGTGTGGTCCGAAACTGAGCGTGGAGAGGGAGTGCTTGACGTGTCGGTCTTTTCCGAGTAGAATGGGAAGGAAACGAAGGAACATCATCAGGAGATTGACGTTGGTGTTTAGGAGTAGGACCGGAGTTGGTCTGGCGGGAAATGGGCGGGCGATTCGAAAATTGCCGTACCGTAGAGGGAGAAGCCGGAAGCATAGTCAAAGGAGAGCAGAGTTCAGACAAATCGGGGAGTCAGTTGAAGCCCCGGTACCTGAAGCGAGTGAGGAAACAGCACCAGCAAGAGGTACAGGGGCATCAGGAGTGTCCGAAGAGTGGTCTAAACACAAGGCAGGGTCAGAATGGGGTGCGGTATCAAGAAGGGGCCCGGGGGTAGTGGGTTCATGGATTGGGTTCTCCATGGTTAGTTTACTCCTTTGCTTTTTGTTTTTAAAAAAAAAGAAAGAAGAAAATAAAATAAAAATAAAAAAAGAATAAAAAAAAGGGGGGAGCGGGGAGGAGTAGTTCCCAGGAGGAATGAAAGGGCCGGAAATCTCCCTCCGTGCCCAAGAGGACCTCAGCACCGCTAGTAGTGCAGATGCAGCATGGAACCCGTGCCATACCCTACCCTTCATGCCAGTAAACCAGCAATCCGGGATAGCAGCCTCACATCTGCCGAGCTACCTCGGTGGACAAAAGAGAGGGCGGCTGGATATCCGCCACAAAGCATACCTCCTTCAGCCACCACCCCCGGAATCCAAAAGGTGGCTTCCAGAGATACACCCGTCGCCCGAAAGACACCCAAAGCTACTCCGGGATACCGGAGAGGGATCGAGACATCCCCAAGCGATCCAGATTCCACGGCAAGCTACACCACCGCCAAGAACCTCAATGGAATGGGATGTACCCCAGTGTCCTTTCCCCTACCTAGGAACTAGCGCGCCTGTGGGAGAAATCCCAAAGGCCAAAAAGAGGAAGGGCAAAAGGGAGGGGTGGGGAGGAGGAGGAGGAATGGAAAAAAGGGGAGGATGTGGAGGATGGGATAGGGGAGGGGAGAATGGGGGGTAATTAGGTTTGGTCTGAGGAAGAAGACCGACAGGGCTAATTCCTCAGACCAAGAGCCTCTTCACCACGCCAAGGAGCCCCCCTTGAAGAGGTACATAACAGTAAATGATAACAAAGATAATTATTATTTATCAGAGTTATGGGGTTACCTCCATAATCTGACACACAATCAAAACCTATTGGAAAGTAACTGCCTTTACTACACAGCATCACAAGCCAGCACTATCCTAAACAATGCTAAAAGTCTATCAGTACTTAACTACAACATCAGGTCCTTAAGCAAACACTATGATGACCTCCTGGCACTCCTTGAATCACTAAAGACACTATTCTCCTGCATTATTCTTACTGAGACCTGGCTTAAGCAGGACACAATAGATATCTACCCTCTACCAGGATACACAGCAATCCACAACTGCAGACCATACCAAGTTGGGGGTGGTATTGCAATCTATTACTCTAACCAATTATCTTGTATTAGCACCACTTGCTTTAGTGATGAATATGGAGAATACAGTTTTGCTAATTTTACTGTAAAAAACCTTAAGACGCCTATAACAATCGGTGCCATTTACCGGATACCCCACACAAACATCCCAAATTTCAGTGAGAAATTAAAGGCACTAGTAACAAACAGACAAATGAATAAGTGCCACCTTCTCTTAGCTGGAGACTTCAGCATCAACCTTAGCCTACTAGATGATCAGCCTGTAACTGATTTCATCAACAATATGAACAACACACTTCTCATACCAACAATAACTAAACCAACCAGGCTCACTGAAACAAGTGCAACCATAATAGACCACATATGGACCAATATACTAGCCCCCCTTAAATCAGGGATAATCACAGATAGCACTACAGACCACTACCCTACCTTCCTCTTGACAAACATTAGTAAACCACCACTTGAATACAACAAAGTCTCATTTAGACTCCATGATGAGGCCTCAATAAGGAAGTTCACAGCTGACCTAGAGACTGTTGACTGGCCTACAGAATTCTCCAAGGCCAATGGTATTGATGACTGGACAGACATTTTTCTTAACAAACTACTTAGACTATACAACAAACATTGTCCTATAAAAACGAAACAGATCACAAACAACGGCTTGGTTGCCCATGGCTAACCAGCACCATTCTGATATCCATTGATAAGAAACACCAATATGAAAAGCAATATAGACAGGGCTTAATACACAAAGATATTCTTAAACACTATTCATCAGTCCTCACCAAAGTAATAAAGAAAGCCAAACAACTATACTACTCCAGTAGATTCACTGACACAAGAGGAGATATAAAAAAGACCTGGAAAACACTCTCTCAGATTCTAGGGACCCACAAACTGAAAAAAAAAAAAACAAGAATATTGTCCTAACTAAACCTAATGAAACACCACTGCAACCCACTGACACAGCTAACAAGATAAACGACTTCTTCTCAACCATAGGTTCTAATCTCGCCAATAAAATCCCACGTACCAATGCCCATGCTGGGGACTACCTAGATGGGAATTTCCCAAATTCCTTCTATCTTGCTCCAACTGAGCCCACGGAAGTCACCGAGATTATAAAGTCACTTAAAAATAACTCGGGGAATCTGTCTCATGTCCCACCATTATTGTACAAGAGAGCAGCCCATGTAATCTCGCATACCATCTCATTACTTTTTAACAAGTCACTAGAAACTAGCACCTTCCCGAAACTACTCAAGACGGCAAGGGTTACACCAATACATAAAGGTGGTGACCCTACAGATTTAAACAACTATAGGCCAATATCAAACTTACCATTGCTATCCAAAATCTTTGAGAAACTCATGCACAGGAGACTATTCATTTATAACGGCACAAACCATACTCAACCCCTGCCAATTTGGATTCAGGAAAAATAAAAGCACTAACATTGCAATCATAAAAAGGCTAGATCTGCTTTACACAGCATTGGAAAATAAGGAATATCCACTAGGAATTTTTATTGACCTAAGAAAAGCTTTTGACACAGTAGACCATGGCATTCTACTCCACAAACTTGACCATTATGGTATAAGAGGCCATGCGCTTGCATATTTCAAATCTTACCTTACTAATAGGTATCAGTATGTCACCATTAAAGACACAGCATCAACAACACAGCCACTTGATACTGGAGTTCCGCAGGGAAGTGTCCTTGGTCCCCTGCTCTTCCTCATATACATCAATGATCTTCCAAACGTATCTCAACACCTGAACCCCATTCTCTTTGCTGACGACACGACTTATGTCATCTCTCACCCTAATCTTGCCACCCTCAACACCATTGTTAATGAGGAGCTGATCAAAATATCGATTTGGATGACAGCCAATAAACTTACGCTTAACGCTGACAAAACCTACTACATTATGTTTGGTAGCAGAGCAGGAGATGCGCAAATTAACATTAAGATCGACAACACTCTAATTGCCAGGCATAATGAGGGCAAATTCCTAGGCCTATTCCTCGACAACAACCTGAACTTCAGCACCCATATCCAACACATAACCAAAAAAGTATCCAAAACGGTTGGGATCCTCTCCAAGATACGATACTACGTGCCGCAAACTGCCCTTCTCACACTATACCATTCACTTATATATCCATACCTCACCTATGCTATCTGTGCTGGGGGTTCAACTGCAGCAACACACCTAAAGCCAATAATAACCCAACAAAAAGCTGCAGTAAGAATAATCACTAAATCCCATCCCTGGCAACACACCCCCCACTCTTCATAGATCTAAACTTACTCCCTGTTCAGTACATCCACACTTACTACTGTGCAGTCTACATCTACAGGACCTTAAATTCCAATATTAACCTTGACCTAAAATGCTTTCTTGATAGTTGTGACAGAACCCACAGGAACAACACCAGACACAAACATCTCTATGACATTCCCCGTGTCTGACTTAACCTTTACAAAAATTCAATGTATGTCAAAGGCCCTAAAATCTGGAACACCCTACCTGAAAATTCTAAAACTTCAGACACATTCATCACTTTCAAAACTACCATCAGAAAACATCTTATCTCCCTGATACACTCTGTCAACTAATTATACGAATACCACCTGGTCGTTCACACTTACACTCACTCACCCATTTGACCATAAACAGAAATATCAATCTCAATCTCAAAATAATGAATCTTAACTAGTCATAAGTTGGCCTGTGATGCTCCAATACTGAAACTATGTATAGTGCCAAAACAAAAGCATTCACATTGCTAAACTCACAAACAAGTATTTAGTCACTTAGCCATAATACCAACTTACCTCATAATTTTGTAATATTTTAAACTTAAGATTTAATCAAAGTCTGCCCGAAATGCCTAGCCATGCTAGGTGTTCTAGTGGTACACTCTGTAATTATTATTTTACTACATGTAAACTACACAATAACCAAATTCTGTAAACTCAGCATTGTAATCCTTATAGAGAATAAACTTTGAATTTGAATTTGAAGTAGGAATTTGGGACACCTAGGTCACAAAAAATGTCCCCCTTCGATACCTACCACTGTTATATCCACAAGTTGCTCTGGACCTATTAATTATAAATGAAAGATACATCACCAGGAATGCTGGTAAATATATAAATTTGGGGACTGTATATTAAATTAAAAAATTATTATATATATATACACATTTACATAACAGAAGGAGAATATCTTAAAATAACTCACCAATTTGACTGGAGACCAAGTTGTATCATACTCAGAAAACCTCATTAACTAAATTTATGAAAATACTGGCCAGAATTATAGCATAAATCTAAATAGCTTATCTGAGGTTCCTGGAGCTGTCTTGTCCAGTCGCCTGATATTTCAAGTTATGCAGAAATGCACATCCAACAATTTTGCCTCCTATTTGAGAGGTGTCAACCCAATTTTAACCTCTAGAGCACGAACAATTCTTCCCATTATACACTACCGTTAGTGTCCAATTCAAGCAAAATGGCGAGTGTCCTTCTGTGCAGGTGCAGAAAATTTCCCATTTTTTTATGACATAAATATTATTAAACACAGTATGGCCATCTATTTACATATAACTACTGTATTTCTGGAAAATATATACAGTATTTTCCACAAAATTTTAATGGAGAAAATTATACTTTATTTTTAGTACTGACGAAGTATTTGAAATTCGAGTATAGCCACATATTACATTACGTGACATTTAAATATATGACGAGACTAATATACGAAATAACTGTAGTATTTAAGAGATATAATTATACACCATGATATGTAATAATGACCCAGTGTGACCTCAGTAATATTGTCTTTTTACGCTACCTTTCACAGATCTAGCTAGCATGGGGTGCGCCATAAACTAACCGTTCTAGGAAGAGAAAATAAAATGAAAGAATGAAGCTGTCAACCTAAGCTGGGAACCTCAGTAGGGTAAAAAAGATATATGCGGTGGAGCATTGTACTATTTAGCTCGGTAGCGGGTTTCCTTCCAGCAGAAGAGTGGTGAAGGTTCGAACCTTCGTTAGTTAATTGCGAGACAACCGCAGCTTATGAGTAACTGAATTCACCACCAGATAAGTGCTTGTGTTAGTGAGCTCTTAGGAAGAATCCAATATTTTCCAAGGAGTTTTTATGTAATTCTTGAGTGGAATGGGTCTTGCATATATCAAGATAAACTAGTCTTCCCTGAAACTAAATTTAAAGATATTGAAAATGCCTTAAACTGAACTGTATTTATGTCAGCCAATCTCCCTTGCCTCCTTAGATTTCTAAATAGCCTGAAATTTGACTAACCTGTTTGTGTTTGAAGCCAAACACATATATTACTAATAGGGATTATAGTTAAACTGTTGTGGATTTCCTGTTATACACAGGATCACTGTACAAACTTATACTACTGTTTGTGAAATATTTGTAAATTGTCCATAATAAAGCTGATCTTACAGGCCTCTGGGAGCATGCATAAGGCGATGCCTTGGTTAAACTAGAATTAAAGAAAGTGTTGAATATGTTCTGGAGTTTCCAAACATCTTTAATGAATTTGTAAACGGGTTTGAAGAATGAAGAATAGGAACTAGCCGAACCTTTGCCCATCATAATGAAATGTGTCTAATAAAACGTGCCCGTAGACAGACATAAAATCAGTAGACTATGCTAGGGCTATGCTAGTGCTATGCTAGGGCTATGCTAGGGCTATACGTAGCTTTAACAGTACAGTTTAAATGAAGATACTAGTCACATTAAATGCAAGGTGCATTGACAGAGACTATCCAAAAATCCAACCCCGTAGAGACAAGCCCAAACAGACATTACAAAAAATATTAGTGATAAAATAAGTGAAATCTTTAGACTGTATCTACACTTCGTACTGACTAGGTGAATGAGGTGTTTGTTATATTATGAGACTGCAACGTGGTAAACGTTTCCTGTGGCCATGATTAAATATTAAAAAAATGAGATTGGATCCCGATGTTGCACTGAATAACCCACTATAATAACATGAGCATAGATAAGTACGTTTGTGGAGAGACTTACAATGTGAATAGACTGACTAATGTTGAAGTGGTCAGACTTAGGTTTGGTTACAAGTACTTCTGGCAGTTTGGCAGACACACAAATGATGATCAAGCCAAATGCTGTGGCCAGCTCTGTGGTCACCATCGTTTTAGTTTAGTTTAATATGTTTATTATGCACCCCATACCCATCCAGTGGGCGGTAGTCAAAAGATTACAGAGGTACATAATGGGTCCAGGGACTGGGCCTCAAAGTTTTGATAGCTGAGCAAGTTACAGAGATAATGAATTCACAATTTACAAAGGTAATGAACTCACAAGAGGAATATAGAGATAGTATAATAACTATGTGATATGTCAAGATATATTATTAATGAAAATAATATACCAGATATATTAAGCAAATCTCCTAAATCTGCTTGTAACAGATAAGCCACTGTAGTCTGTAGATATAAGTCCAGATGTGCTCCTGTAAACCCTTTTAGGGCCTAGTTTCAAGGCCTTTAGTGTATCCATATTGTCTTGCGCTACCGTCCACAGGATGGATATAGGGAGCACAAAAAAGTAGCCGTTATGGTGGCAAAATTTAACTCTGAATAGATTATTATGATGACACTGCTATATATAAAATGACTATTATCTTAAGACAACTATACCCGATGAGATGCGGTTGTATAATAAACTTATTGTTCGGTCAGCACAAAGTAAAAGAAGTATGTAACTGATGCTTTGTAAGCGCACTGGAGTAAATGAATCCATGGGTGCGACCCGCAACAGTTGGCTAACACACGGGTACGTATTTATTTTTACTGGTAAGTAGGCAGGAGCATCTAGGGTGCTGTATATATTTTAGGTAAAAGCTTATGCATTGTGTGAAAATGTAATCCCGTGTTGTCTAGTGGCTAGGATACGCGGCTCTCACCCGCGAGGCCCGGGTTCGATTCCCGGCACGGGAAAATTTCTTGGTGATATTTAAGAAAATTATTATAATTAATTACTCAATATAGCACTGCCATGTGTACAGAGGGTATGTAATTCGTTGAAAAAAAATTCTATTTTGTTTTGCATTGTTTGCGTAAGCTTGACTCTGGCATAAGGCGAACATATTTGTAGAATTCCCATAGCGATGTGTCCAGAATTTTTGTCTAAAAATTATTGTTTTGTGGACATATTAGCATTCTTTTGTAATATGTATGTGCATTTCCAGTTAGACTAAAGCGAGAGCTGATTAATATTATCAGATGAGCGTGCGACTAATGCAAAGTTTAGGAAGCAAACGTGTGGCGAGGGTTAACACTATGGAACGTGTGGCGAGGGTTAACAATAGCTATCAAACGTGTGGCGAGGATTAACAATAGCTATCAAACGTGTGGCGAGGGTTAACATTATGGAACGTGTGGCGAGGGTTAACAATAGCTATCAAACGTGTGGCGAGGATTAACAATAACTATCAAACGTGTGGCGAGGGTTAACAATAGCTATCAAACGTGTGGCGAGGGCTAACAATAGTTATCAAACGTGTGGCGAGGGCTAACAATAGTTATCAAACGTGTGGCGAGGGTTAAAAATAGCTATCAAACGTGTGGCGAGGGTTAACAATAGTTATTAAACGTGTGGCGAGGGCTAACAATAGTTATCAAACGTGTGGCGAGGGTTAAAAATAGCTATCAAACGTGGCGAGGGTTAACAATAGTTATCAAACGTGTGGCGAGGGCTAACAATAGTTATCAAACGTGTGGCGAGGGTTAAAAATAGCTATCAAACGTGTGGCGAGGGTTAACAATAGTTATCAAACGTGTGGCGAGGGTTAAAAATAGCTATCAAACGTGTGGCGAGGGTTAACAATAGTTATCAAACGTGTGGCAAGGGTTAATACTAGCTATTAAACGTGTGACGGGATTTGTAGATGAATGGTTCAGAGAACCGACATGTTGATAACATGTCGGTTCTCAACATGTCGGTTCTCTGAACCATTCATCTACAAACCTGTCAGACACTGCAACTTCTTGGGATCTTACTACTTGGGAATTCTTCGCTTGCCTAATTCTTGGGCACGACCTACTTCAACATTGAACAAATGTTACACGACCTATGACTTCTGCACCTCTCCTGCCAACGGTTTATAAGCTCCTTCTCAGCACGTATGCCGTATTCTATTCAAGATTGATGGACTGACCACATCGACTCAAGGTTGAGGGACTGATTACCTCATTCTCCTCCTGTTCTTCAAGATTCTCCTTTGTATGGACTGATGAAGCCACTGTGTGGCGAAACGTTTCCTCAATAAAGATACCCAAGAGTTGCACGTGTGACGGGAGTTAACACTAGTGAAAGTTAACTGGCATTAGCGAGCGAACGTGCAACGAGAGAATGCCAGCAAGCAAATTTACGGCGAGAAAGAACATAAGCGAACGTGAGAGACAGCTGACTAATATTAGCTAGTGTGCGAATGCCTAGTCTAACAGTGAGTGACCTCGCGGCTCAGAGACAAATACTAGCGAGGGAACGTGCCCGAGAACTGATTAGAAAGCGAGAGTGTGGCGAGAGAAAATGAATAGTAGCAAGTGAACATGCGCAAGAACTGATTAACACTTGTAAACGAACGTACGCTAGAGCTGGTTAACACTAGCGATCGAAAGTATGGTGAACAACAATACTAGCGAGCGACCGTTCGACGAACTAGTTAACTGTGGAGGTGCTCAAGAGATATTAACATTAGTGAGCGAACGTGAAAGTGAGGCATTTAACACTAACGAGTGAACGTGCACGTAAACCCATTGACAATAGTGTAACCACAGCTGTGAGTGATGGTAAACTTTCCTTACATTAAGATGTCCAAGTAAAACAATTTTTGCTTTTATAAATCACGAACTTCTAATTGAACTTGTGTTCATCAGTTTTTATAACAATAAACCTATAATAAAAAAATCTTTGTAATTATGGTGAATATAAAATTCATTTTCGCGATCTTGATGAAAACAATTTTGATCTAAGCAAAAAAAAAAAAAAAAGAAAAAAAAAAAAAAGCATATCAGACTTTTTTTTCCAAATATATTTAATTTCGAATCGAGCATTTGCCTTTGACTATGGCATATGAAATGTCATAATCACTGGATAGTTTTATATAGCATGTATAGATACATATTGATCTGCATCCCAGAGAATCTCTCGTACTACTTTCAGTATTATATATAAAATCCAGAGCTTAGCTGGAACTTTTATTCCCCATATTATTTGGTGCCTTTTTCTTGATGGATCTATTTTATCGATAGATGTTTCCTTAACTTTTTCCCTCTCAGATCTGATACTTTTCTAAGTCACTCAGGTTCCATGCCCCTTTTTCTCTAACAGTCATTTAAGTACTGACTTTCACACCCCATATTCTGTCCCTCCTTATATTATATCAGTCCCTCTCATATTATATCCCTCTTTCTCATATTCTCGTCCTAATATGTCCCTCCCCTCACGCTGACCCTAGTCTCTTATTTTGTCGTTCCCTTTCATGATCTGTCCGTCCCTCATATTCTAATATGATAATTAGATAATTATCTATTTCTCTCTTACACTCTGTCGCTGTATAGTCCTTGTGGCTTAGCGCTTCTTTTTGATTATAATAATAATAATAATAATAATCTTACACTCTGTCCTTCCCTCTCACATTCTGTCCTTCCCTCTCACATTCTGTCCTTCCCTCTCACATTGTCCTTCCCTCTCACAATCTGTTCTTTCCTCGCCCACAGGATGGGTATGTATGGGGTGCATAATAAACATGTTAACTAACTAACCTCTCACATTCTGTCACTGCCTCTCGTCCCACAGTATTGGGTAACGTGAGCGGGTCGACGGGGCGAGTGTGGAGATTCGCTGTGATGGGTGACGCCCTAGTGGAACACTACATGATCCGCGACGCAGACTCACCCATCCTCCAGAGGGAAGTGGACGCAGTGGCCCAGTGGCTCGCCTCTGACACGGTGAGGCCTCAACATTTATATCCTACTCCTCTTTATGGATTGATATTAAAATATCGTTCTTGTCTGTGGAGGAAATCTGTCCGTTTGGACTGAAGCATAAGCATCCATACAGAGCAAGCAAGCTCTGTATGTTTACCTATACTTTTTAGGTACATCCGCAGCGTACAGCTTCACCGAGAACATATAAGGATGGTCATAGCGGCCAACTTGTCCAGCATGAGTCCCTTTACCAGAGCCGACCATACAGGGAGGACACCACAAATAACCCGCACATAGGAGAAAGAAACTCATAACGATGTTTTGGTCCGACTTGGATCATTAACTAGTCACAACTAGTCCAAGTGGGACCGAAATGGGTTTTTTGTGTATTGTTCCAGTCACGGTATTGTGCCTTTTATTAATGATCTGCATAGTGCGCCGGCCTTCTTCCCTGCCAGTCTGTCTTCCTAACTGACGCCTTAATCCTCCTCCTGCGCAGGTAGAGTAGAGTGGCAACATACTGCTGATATATTTAATTTTGTTAAAAAACCTAAGCCCAACCCCGCACCTGTCCTGTCCGTCTCACTTCACCTCGCTCACAGCCACCGCCCAGGGACGGAGGAGGTGGAATTTGAATGTTGTTCTTGGAAATTGGTCTCAGAATTTGGTGACGAAGGTGTAGCTTGGAGAGTTGGAGATCTGCCAGGATATTGGAAAGGATGAGGTAGCAAACCTCCCATGGTCACCCATCCAACTGCTTGGCACCATCGTCACTTACCTCCACTATCATTATCACCACCACCTCCACTACTACCAGTACTACCACAACCACGGCCACCATCACTACTACCATTACCCCCATCTCCTATTTTCACCATCACTACTACCATTACTTCCACGACCATCATATTGTAATGACCTGCCATTTATTTAATCTTATAAGATTCATTTTTTTACACAGGTCAGTTTTACAGGCTACGAGCTGTTATCCTACTTAGCTCATTTAAAAGCACAGCCATTTTCTAATGTGTACTACCACTCTCCAGGAAATATGCCCAACATTTCCATCCTTGCCGAGGCTCTTGCCACGGATACTCAATATGAGCTTGAGTGCATTGCCAACCAACCCACGGCTGTATATAACAAATAAACTGATGACAGCCCACTACAATTCATGCAGTCATCGGGAGGAGAAATCTTGAAGAAGAACAGTCACCAAAGCTCCACTGACTTGATTCATTATATAGATGAGACCCTCGCCACGAGAAATTTTATTTTCTCCTGATACAAAAAATCTTATATTTTAAATATTATGTGATCTTATTGCAAGAATTATACATCTTCAGTCACAGTGACTTTCTCCTCCCACAGTGTTACCATGTGATGCGTGACAACATCTTCCACAGGGTGCCCATGTTGGCAGGGATGTGGGGCGGGTGTAACAAGTGGCGGAGGGAAGAGGCGCAGATGGTGCGGGACTATGCTCTCTGTCATGCCTCACTCCCTTCCCAAGACCAGGAGATCCTGAAGGTAATTTAAGTGTGGTGCCTGAGCGCCTAGTTTGTGTACTCGTTGCTCATCTTGTGGGAAGTAGTGTAAAAAAATAACAGAATTCTCACACCCCATTAGGAATAATTATATCTTTTGGGTATTACAGTCGTTTTATATATAAATCATCATATAGTTATTACTTATCAAATCAATGCAACATGTGGAGACAATCTCCAGATTTCAAATAGTTTCTCATTAACACCGAAGTTATTCCGTAATTACATAGATTACAATCTCATCAAAATTTACCAAGTTAATATAAAGACTTAACAGTGTGATTTGTCATTTTGCGTAGTTTTATTTGGACATATCTGTAAATGTTTGGATCTAAGATGCAGCTCTTTAGATTGTGGACCTGTCTTTATCCATAAATTTTACATTTTATGTATTAAGCTCATCTATAAAGAGAACTAACAAAGGTATTTAAAATCTTCCCGTAATGATAGCTTGTGGCCTACTGGTCGGGGGCCCCTTAAATATAAGTAAATATCTTTATTTCTGCAAATACATGTACAAGGTATACAGTCCTAGCTGACATCCATGACATACTACGATATAGAAAGCCCCTTGTTATAATAATAATAATAATGATAATAATAATAATAATAATAATAATAATAATAATAATTGTGGAAAATTGCATTTATCTGAATGTATCATTATATACATAACAGTAAATGAACATAGATAATTATTATTTATCAGTTAGACAAGTAGGAATTTGGGACACCTAGGTCGCAAAAAATGTCCCCCTTCGATACGTACCACTGTCATATCCACAAGTTGCTCTGGACCTATTAATTACAAATGAAAAATACATCACCAGGTATTCTGGTAAATATATAAATTTGTGGACTTTATATTAAAATTAAAAAAGGATTATATATACACACATTTACATAACAGAAGGAGAATATCTTAAAATCATAACACTCACCAATTTGACTGGAGATTAAAGTGTATCATACTCAGAAAACCCCCCTGTCTACATTTATAATAATAATACTGGCCAGAACTATAAACATAATATAGACATGACTTAGCTGGGGTTCCTGGAGCTGTCTTGTCCAGTCGCCTGATATCTCAAATTATGCAGGAATGCACATCCAACAATTTTGCCTCCTATTTGAGAGGTGTCAGCCCGATTTTAACCTCTAGAGCACGAAAAATTCTTCCCATTATTCACAACGTGTTATTCAATTCAAACAAAATGGCGACTGACCTTCCCAGCTGCAGGTTTCCCATTTTCGATAACATACTTCTTTTAAAAATACAATATAGGGCATCTATTTACCTATAAATTGCCGTATTTCCGGAAAATATATACAGTATTTTCCATACTGCAGCCGGCCAGAGTTCGTTGCTAAACGACTCAAATTGCTCATTTGACAATGGTGGAGAACCTGGGTACATATAGGATCTGGCATCCACACGGCAACATATTACACAAGATTTAATCACCCCTTTTACACTTTGCCGTCCTTGTGGAATCCAGAAAGTTTCCCTAATACAATTTAAGGTATTGTACCCCACCATGCATTACATTTTTATGGGCATTTAGAACAATTAAATTTGTTAGATGATGAGTTTTGGGCAGTAAGATAGGGTGTTTAGCATAATCACCCAATTCAGCATTTTGTAACCTACCTCTGCACCTAATTACATTGTTCTCTAAATACAGCCCCAATTTCTCTATTATGGAACCTTTCACAATTTTTCTTTCCATCATCAATTTAATCTCATTTCCATAGATTTCTTCCTGTACCCTCTTTATCCAATATTCAAGAGGATGTGAAAACTTGCATGATATATTCATCTTGTTTAGAAATTTAAACACCAACTTAGTTACATTGATTAGTTTGGGTAAAGAATACCTATTTATATCAATGGCTAAGGAAGGACAAACAATTGGAGTTGTGGTCACAGTAATTTCAACAGGAGTAATATATGCCTTTTGTACAGGCCAATTAGCTTTATTTACCAACCAGCTCGGTCCTTTAAACCATGATACAACATTTACAAATTTAGCTTAAGGTAAACATCAAGACAAGAAATCAGCTGGATTCTCCTCACCAGGTATATGATTAAATGTTAACATATGCTGGCCCAAACTATTATACTTCTCTTGCATCTGATTAATTTCAGCAACTCTGTTTTGTACGTACACAATTTTACTGTTTCCATTACGAATCCATTGTAAGGATACCTCATTATCAGACCAAATTACAGTGTCACTAATATTTATCTCCTGCAACTTATTTCTTATATAATTAGCTAATTTGACACCTACATAAATGGCTGTTAATTCCAACTGAGGTAAAGTACGTGATTTAATTGGAGACACTTTAGCTTTAGACATAACAAGAGAAATAACACTATTACATTGAAGGTAAACAACTGCTCCATATGCCAATTTTGAAGCATCACAAAAAATGTGGAGTACATTTTTCCCATTTGGATTGGCCACCTGGCGTGGGAACTCCAACATTGGAATTTTTTCATAATCACCAATTAATTCATCCCACCTGTTAATAAATTCCTCAGGCAGAATTTCATCCCAAGCACATTTAAGTTTCCATGCTTCCTGAATTAATAATTTCCCTCTTATAGTAAGGGGTGACACTAAACCTAGTGGATCAAAACATTTGGAAACTTCAGCAAGCAAGACTCTCTTAGTTAATTTATTGGGCATACTGTAATTATTAGGTTTTAACATTAACAAATCTCTCTCAGTATCCCAAGTTAATCCCAATACATTGCTACATTTTGGCACTTCATCTCCAGGGTAATCTTTACTTGTTTTGTCGTTTAATTTGGACGAATTACTATTCCATTCCCTCAGAGGCATATTTGCACTTTGCATTATTTTATTAGCCTCTCAATAAGTCATTAACAGTTCTTCTTCAGTTGATGTCACACCCAGGAAATTGTCCACATAAAATTGTTTGCTCATTACTTTACTCAATGGACTTTCCATACGTTTAAGGTGTGCATTTATCATCGCTTGAAGTAGGAACGGACTGGATGTAGCACCAAATAATACGCTCCTAAAGCGAAAGGTTTTCAGAGGGCTAAGTGGGTCACTAGGATTCTCAGGCCATAAGAAGCGGGTACAATCCCGGTCAGCCTCTTGTAAACCCACTCTTAGGAAAGCTTTACTTATGTCAGCCGTAAAGGCATAATGCTTCACTCTGAAATTTAATAAGATATCTCCTAATTTTTCCATCAACGACGGACCTGTCATCAAGCAGTCATTTAAACTAGGTACATTTTTGTTACTCCTGGCACTACAATTAAACACATTCTCAGAGGAGTGGTCTTAGAATACCTCTTCACTCCATGATGTGGCAAATAGCGACCATAAATTTTGGCTTGCTCAGGAGGTACCTCTTCTATAAATTTATTAATTAACTGCTCAGCAATTATATCATTATAGGCAGTTAACAATTCTGGTGTCTTACTCAGTTCGCGGAGCTGAGCCTTTAATTGTCCATATGCCATTCTGTAATTAGTGGGCAATTCTGGATGGTTCAGTCTCCACGGAAGTCGTACCCAGTATTGTCCAGATTCAAATTTTACATCTCTCAGGTATTGCTCCTTAGTAAAAGAATCGTCTGGACTTTCTTCATTTACATTTATTCCAATGCTGTCTAATTCCCACAATTTATGCACTGGCTCAACACCATCCTCTATGGAAGAATTATGCTGGGGCACGACTTCATAAGTAAGACACACAGTTATGGTATTTGTAGTTTCCTCTAGTCATGAATTATTATTACGAGGAATCCTACCATACATTGCATGGCCTCCTGCAGTCTTCAAAAGGGTGACACCGCATTTCTTTGCCATACCCTTTACAAAGGAGGCATAATAGTCACTACCTATCAAAATATTTATTGGGCCTACAGAATCATCACTTACACCAGAAGGTGCTAAATTTACATTATGTGAGAGTCTTTCTGTAGCTTTACTAAGCCCTACTGTAGTTATTTTCTCTGGAAGTCTATCTACAATTACTGCATTAACACGTTTTTTATCATTGCCCAACCTGACAGTTACATAAACAGTGTCATACAATTGAGCCCTTTTATCCGAGAGAAAACCAGATAATTTTAAAGTTGTGGGATCTCCCATCTGTGCTTTCATACCATCAAGACATTTACGTTTAATGAAAGTACGTTGGGATACTTAGTCTAATAATGCAGTTACATTTTTTTTATTTATGCCTTTTATCATAAATTTTTACCTGTAACACAGGTAAGGCTACTTCAGCAAAACCATCATTATTAACATTAACAGCAATTTTTACATTAGCTACTGTTGTGTCAGGATTGTCAACATTATCATTATTATCAACATTATCATATAGACCTTTACACATGACTATATGGTGTCTTCCTTTGTGACATTGATAACAGTTGTTTAATTTGGCATAGCAATCCTTTACATTGTGATTACCTAAACAACTGATACATCTGTCAAGTTCCTCCAATCTTTCAGCTTTATCATTCCATGAATTGTATGCATTGCAATTCTTAGAAAAATGAGTACCCATGCAGAAAAGACAATCTCGCTTGAGGTTCCTAAACCTGTATTCCCTGGAACGCAGGAGGGAGATACATGATTATATACACCTGGAAAATCCTAGAGGGACTAGTACCGAACTTGCACACGAAAATCACTCACTACGAAAGCAAAAGACTTGGCAGACGATGCACCATCCCCCCAAGGAAAAGCAGGGGTGTCACTAGCACGTTAAGAGACCATACAATAAGTGTCAGGGGCCCGAGACCGTTCAACTGCCTCCCAGCACACATAAGGGGGATTACCAACAGACCCCTGGCAGTCTTCAAGCTGGCACTGGACAAGCACCTAAAGTCAGTTCCTGATCAGCCGGGCTGTGGCTCGTACGTTGGTTTGCGTGCAGCCAGCAGCAACAGCCTGGTTGATCAGGCTCTGATCCACCAGGAGGCCTGGTCACAGACCGGGCCGCGGGGGCGTTGACCCCCGGAACTCTCTCCAGGTAAACTCCAGGTTATTAACTGGGCTACTCTTAGGAGGGTACTTATTCTTCTTACCTTGTGGAGAATCATTATTTCTGATTCTTGCTACTTGATATGCAAATACGAAACTATTTTTAGGAAATGAATTTTGATTATTACCATTGGGATAATTTCTCCCTTTGTGAAACTTGACAGATACCTCAGAGTTATTATGTGTTGCATCTTTAAAATGAGTTGGTTGGCTGGTCTGCAACTGACCAATTAAATCTTGTAGACCTAGTCTTATTTCCTCCAGACCAAAATAACCCTTGTGATACTTGTTAGAGAACCATTCAAGTGTTTTACAGCTTAATTTATTCTGTACTATGGCACTCAATAACCAGTCTGATTCCTTCAGATTATATTTATTATTTAAAGTTTTGAGAGTGCTCTCCAGTTTAACTCTAAACTGCTGTAAACCTTTGTAAGTGTGATCTGGAGATTTTAAATTAACAATGATACTCACTAGATCCAACCTACTTTGTTCTATATTACCAAAAGTGACCTTCAACAATTCAACTGCTTCCTTGTAAGAGTCATCTACATTGGGAAAGGCTTGTGTCAGTATGTGAGCATCTTCTCTTACCTGTCCTTTGAGGTAAAATAATTTAGTTACACAGGCTAGGTCACTCCTGTCATGAACAGCTGCTTTAAAAATTGACCAAAATTCCTCTCAATTTTCACCAGGATTAAATACAGGTAAACATAGTCCTGGGAGTTTTGGCAAAGACATATTATTTGTTGGAGCAGACTGATTAACTGCCTGGTTTACACATTTTAATTTATTCAAGGCCTGACTTTTACAAGAATCTTTTCCTCTAATTCATAATACTGATTAATCATGAGATCTACTTCAGTCTCGTCTACACAGTTTACTAACAAATCTCCTTCATATTTGTTGTAATATAATGTGTATGAATTATATCTATTACCTAAAGCATCTAAATACAATTTTAAATCATCAGCATTCACAGTTTCTTGATTCATTAATTCCAAACATTTATTATATGCCTTGGTTACATGAACTTTTCTAGCCTGTAGTGATGCTTTCTTTACTCTGTATTCCATATGCTTGTCTTCAACATTAATTTCCTCATTTTCAGCCATGAGGCAATGTATTAAATTCAACTTAATAACACTGATTATGTATTAAATTATGCACTTTATAAAGGTAAATAGTACAACTTACCTTTGAATAAATCCTAGCTACTTGAGCTTAGCAATTACATGTAAGAAATTATATAAATTTCAAATGTACATTAATACAAGCGAACCTTTAGCCAGACTTGGCTTATCAAAATTAATATTATACAAATTAATAAATCCTTGCCAGAATTTGGCATAGCAAAATTAATATTATACACATTAATATTAGTTACACTTGGCTTATCAATTACACATACACTGATATAAATCTTGGCCAGAATTATCTTATCAAATTAATATTATACAAATACATTAATATAAATACTAGCCACTTTGGGTTTGCAAAATTGATATACACATTAATATAATTAGCTACACTTGGCTTATCAATTACACATACACTTATACACATTAATATAATCTTTAGCCACCCTTGAGCTTAGCTTATCCAAATTAATATTGTAATAATTATAATCCACTACACATTAAGTAAATTTGTGAACTTAACATCCACCTCCTGTTATTTCACATATAATTATTAAGTAATTAACTAATTAATGACTTCACTAATTACCTCCGGTTCAAGAAGGACCAACGGGCAAATTAAATGTGGAAAATTGCATTTATCTGAATGTATCATTATATACATAACAGTAAATGAACATAGATAATTATTATTTATCAGTTAGACAAGTAGGAATTTGGGACACATAGGTCGCAAAAAATGTCCCCCTTCGATACGTACCACTGTCATATCCACAAGTTGCTCTGGACCTATTAATTACAAATGAAAAATACATCACCAGGTATTCTGGTAAATATATAAATTTGTGGACTGTATATTAAAATTAAAAAAGGATTATATATACACACATTTACATAACAGAAGGAGAATATCTTAAAATCATAACACTCACCAATTTGACTGGAGATTAAAGTGTATCATACTCAGAAAACCCCCCTGTCTACCTTTATGATAATAATACTGGCCAGAACTATAAACATAATATAGACATGACTTAGCTGGGGTTCCTGGAGCTGTCTTGTCCAGTCGCCTGATATCTCAAATTATGCAGGAATGCACATTCAACAATTTCGCCTCCTATTTGAGAGGTGTCAGCCAAATTTTAACCTCTAGAGCAAGAAAAATTCTTCCCATTATTCACAACGTGTTATTCAATTCAAACAAAATGGCGACTGACCTTCCCAGCCGCAGGTTTCCCATTTTCGATAACATACTTCTTTTAAAAATACAATATAGGGCATCTATTTACCTATAAATTACCATATTTCCGGAAAATATATACAGTATTTTTCACAATAATAATAATAATAATAATATCTTTATTTACTACAAGTACATGTACAAGGTATACAGTCCTAGCTGACATCAGTGACATACTACTATATAGAAAGCCGCTTGTTATGCAGAGCATTTTGGGCAAATTAGGTCAGTTTTGTCATAGGATGCGACCCACACCAGTCGACGAACACTCAAGTACCTATTTTACTGATGGGTGAACATAGACAACCGGTGTAAGGAAACGCCCAATGTTTCTATACTCGCCGGGAATCGAACCCGGACATCTCACCGTGTGAAGCAAGTGCTTTTGCCACCAGGCCACGGGCCACCTTACACTAAGGTTTAGCTGCATCTGACTAAACTTATGCACTACTAACTGATGTACTTGATTATTATAATCAAAACCCAGCACTAAACCCATGTAAAGGTCCTAGGACTACATTATTAATATATAAGGTTACTTCTCTAATTCTAATATTAGTTACTAACTATAAACCTACCTAAACGTCCCTTTTATGGTAAATAAATCAATCAATATGTTTAGCCGCCACCTCTGCTAATTAGCTGTGTGAGTATGTGGATGTTAAGGGCTCATACTGCTTATTTACTGTTTACTCTCTGTGGAACTAAGTTCCCACATGTTCTACATTTAAGAAGTTACGTAAAAAAGTTCCACGATGCAAGAAAGTAGAAGCTCCGATGCTCTGGATCAAGAGTTCTTCACTAACATCAAGGACCTTGATCGCCAAGACTCACGTTGTCTTAAAAAATCAAACATTGACTCTCATGACTCCTCATGTTCTGACTTCATTATCTCTAAGAGTTTTTAGTTTGCAGCAGGTGTAGCATACCTTCTTTGTATTACTTGGTTAAGCACTTTTCCATCTTACAACTTCTTATATGTGAGATATCAACGTGCATTTCGTACGTTGCGGTGAAGACAAGGTCAAACCCTTGTCGAATTCGCAAGTGAGAAAAAGGTTGCTTTTGAGAGGTGATGCAGGGCCTCGAATTGCAATTCTTTTGAAAAATTGTTTTAACTAATACTGTATGAAGATTTCTGTATCTGTATGCCTGCCAGCATACAGGAATATCTGATAGATCATACTGCATCAGATGTTCTGGAAACAGCAGCTTTAGCTGATAATTATGAGACAGCTCACAAACTTGTGTACCACAGCACTAAAAACAAAGAAATGAAGTCCTAAAAGATGGCAGCACAAATCAGCTGACAAATGGAGGTTTCCACATTCATGTAACTCACCTCGCATCCTTGATTGCAACCTAGAATTAAAATTAAGGTAATTTTGTGCCCAGATACTTCTTTGCTTGTTATTTTATCTTATTACTTTCATTAAATTCAGTAGAGTAACATTAGCACAATAGAGTTCCGAGACGTATGTTCCGGCTCACCATCACAGGCATGAGACACACTACCAAAAACTGAATCTAAATGACACGAGGTGAGAAGATTATTATTATTATAATCAAGGGGGAAGCGCTAAACCCGGAGGATTATACAGCGCCTGGGGGGGGATGTGGAAGGCATTCAGGCTTAATTCGGGGAACTGGAGCACAGATCCAATTCCCTAACTCAAGAGCCCCTCACCAACATCAAGGAACCTTCCTTGAGGGGACGAGGTGAGAAGAGAGATGGGGTAAGTTACGGCAGATGTATCAGGTGAGTCATTTCGGCTTAACACTCACGTGAACAATGAAACAAGCGGGCAGGTAGTTTGAAGCGTTGGCAGCCAATCACAACTCTCCTTCGACGAGCACAGTGAGAGGTGTAGTTGTTACATCCCATTTTCATACATACACTAAGTATAAGTCAGATAATAATATAAAACACGAAATTTCCGTTTTTAGATATTAACGAAAAAATCAGCAATATAAAATTAGATGAAATAGGCAATATATATATATATATATATATATATATATATATATATATATATATATATATATATATATATATATATATATATATATATATATATATATATATATATATATATATATATATATATATATATATATATATATATATATATATATATATATATATATATATATATATATATATATATATATATATATATATATATATATATATATATATATATATATATATAATAATTATGGCATTTTTTCTGAGATCGCCACATCCCACCCTCATATCAACTCTTTTAATAATCATATACGGGAGTCACTCATATGCCATGAACATCGAATACATAAAACTTTCAAACATTCAGTGTCTGTGTCACTGTTTAGGTTTGTCACTACCAATGTAGATTTTAATAATAATCAGGACATGCAACATTCCCCAATGAAAAACAGGGGCGCCACGAATACACTGAGAGACAACACAGTAAGTGTCTGGGGACCAAGACTGTTCAACTGCCTCCCAGCATACATAAGAGGGATTACCAATAGACCCCTGGCTGTCTCTAAGAAGGCACTGGACAGGCACCAAAAGTCAGTACCTGACCAACCGGGCTGTGGTTCGTACATCAGTTTCCGTGCGGCCAGCAGTAACAACCTGGCTGATCAGACCCTGACCCACCACGAGGCCTGGTCTCAGACCAAGCCGCATGGGCGTTGATCCCCGAAACCCTCTCCAGGTAAACTCCAGGTAATGGGGGAGCGCTAAACCCGTAGGATTATACAGCGCCTGTGGGGAGGGGGATGGAAGGTATTCAGATTCAATTCAGGGAACTGAAGCACAGATCCAATTCCCTAGATCAAGAGCCCCTCACCAGCGTCAAGGAGCCCCTCACCAGCGTCAAGGAACCTTCCTTGAGGGGAGTACTAATTTAGTGGCGGCACAGTGGAGGATGTATTTCTTGATGAGCATGACTCCAGAGACTCATGATAGTGGTGATGACTCCACAAACTAGCAGTATATAGTGACTGGAGACAATACTGTCATTCCACCGGTGGTGGAATAAAGGGACACAAGTGCAGTAAAATGTAACCTTCAATGACGACATTTCGCCCACACAGTGGGCAATACTAAGTCGTCTCACCGCTACCCGGTACTGTAATTGTGGAAAATTGTATTTATGT